>NW_021938999.1:1051285-1149806 GCF_001715985.3 Manacus vitellinus
AAGGGAAGGGAAGGGAAGGGAAGGGAAGGGAAGGGAAGGGAAGGGAAGGGAAGGGAAGGGAAGGGAACTATGTAAATGACCAATGAGTTGGTAATAAAATAGAATGATAATAAAGCAAAGCAGGTGTGATTGGAAGAAGTGAAGACACTATAACAGTGAGATCATGACCCAAGAGTAGATATTGATGAAGAAGTGGCAACACTTCATGTTCATTTTCGGAGAAGAATACAGGTAGAGGAATAACAGTCAGTGTCTGTAAATAGGCATGGCAGTTAGTGAGGGAAATGCTGAATATTTGAGAAATAAAAGATCTGAAACTGAATCTGTTGTTCAGAAAGTCTGCATGATATCAGGATTTCTTTGAGAACTCCTGGATGAGTTTCAGGGATGGAAATTAGTAAAGCTTTCTGAAGAGCGATTGAGTTTAATAGATCCAGAAGTCAGTACAGAGGCAAAGGAGTTTGACTTCCTTGTCAGTACTAGGAATTATGGTTTGCAAGGCTGGGCAAGACAGTAATTTTCTTCACATGTGGGTAAGAGCATTAATATATAATAATCCCTATGCTATATATACTGTCTTCTGATAATTTCTCACATCTTGACATTCTAGAAATATTATACTGTGGGGTTTCTAATCAGTGTCTCTCTTCTCAGCTTTTCCCTTCTGCTGCACCCAAGATTCAAAGGTTACTGCACGACCTTTATCGCATGGTAGACCCAATGAGGCGGCTTGGTTCAGTCCTGACTATGCATTGGCTGCTTTCCAGTTTACTTGAACAATTCCAGTTCATGACTAAAGAGGCACATACAAATATTTCAGAATGGTAAGACAGCTGTTATATATATGAGGGTAGTTTCTCAAATTATATTAATTGCAATATCTCCAGTGAGCATTATAAAACTTAATTCTTCAGTAAATGCAGGTGGACTTGCAATCTTGAGAGGAGCGTCCATCATGCCATCATGGAGCATTGTCAGCCATTCTGCCATTAGAATTGTAGCTAGGTTTCTACATAGGACAGTGTTTTCTTCTCTTTCTAATATGAAGGACTCTGGATTAAAATTTAATTGGAACTACATTAAATTTTTTTTGAAAAAAGATGAAGTAAATTATTAAGTTATTTCTGAAAAACTGTAAAATCAATATTAGGAATATTTTTCAGGGTTAAGATTGTCTTAATTTATGCACCAATTAAAAGCAAAACTGTAAAGAAAATATAATATTTCAGGTGAAGATTTTTCAAAAGGACAAATAATTTTTAGTGACTCTAGATTTTCTGACCAACAAGAGGCAGGTCAAAGACCATAATACTCTGAGAACCTCATTTTAACTCTTTTTGAAGAGCTGGAAAAAATACCGCAATGACAAGGTTGGATCCACTGAACTTCTATCAAGAAATTTTAACTTTCATAGGAGGGAAGAGGAAAAGCAAGGAGGGAAGGAGAGACAGAGAGGACAAAAGAAAAGAGGGAGTGAAAAATGAATGGAGGGAAGGGGAAAACTTGTGGTATACTGCATCTTTAGTAAAAAAATTGTCAAAATGTGTTTTCTGTTTTCATTATCTCTTGGCTAATGATGTCTTATATACATATATGCCACACTTTGCTGTATAAAGACATTTATGATTTTACAAACAAGGACTTGGAAACAGAGGCACATTAGACAATGTGTGTGCTCCGTTCCACTGAGTCTCAAGTTGAATGAATGACACTATTTTATACATTTTGCTTGGAGAATGCTGTCATGACTGTATAGGGCATCTGTAAGATTTCTTAAGTTTTAGTTTTGCTCCTCACTGAATTGGGTGGGGCTTCCAGCAAGTCAATAGTTATCTTTATCTTTGTTTACTTAGCTATAAAGTTGTTTATCCATTCCCACTGTGCTAGGTAACTGTTTATTAGTGTTTTGAAAATACACAGTTTCATAAATGTGCAGAGTTATTGTTGTTACTGCGACCACTCCATGAGAAGTAACTCAAAGATGCAGCTGCTTGCATTCATATGTAAGCCCTTGCCCTTTTGCAGAAATATTTAGGTTTGCATATCAAAGCATACCAGACTTTAGCAGCTTTCTGTTCTAATCTAAGCTGTGCCACTCACTTTGAGTAAGTCCCTTGGCCTCATTTTTTCCTTCAAGCTGAACATTATTGTATACATATTAATGTGTAGAAGTACCATGATATTTCTCCAGAACAAGGGCCAATCTGCTTCTTCGCACTATATTTTCCTGCAATGGTTAAGCTAATATTACCATTTGTTCATTCACTGTATAAAAAAAACGTGTTCTTTGACATTGCTAAATCATAATCTTCCACTCCTATAGTTACATGCATGTGATGGTGATGCATATGTCGGATAGGCATGTAATTATATTTAATTGCAAGGAAGAACGAGCTTTGTTGTACTTACTAACTCGGGTATGCATTCTCTTTGAGCTTTGATTTATCTGTTTTTTGCAATTCCCAACTTTGATGAGTTTGTATATCAGAACACTTTTCCTAAATTTCTTCAGGTAAGGCCAGGCTGTTCAGTTGATTTATTTAACACTTGATATCACACAATATTCTGAGTTGGAAGGGACTCACAATGATCATCGAGTCCAATTCTTAAGTGAATGGCCCATTCAGGGATCAAACCTGCAATCATGGCATTATTAGCACCATGCTCTAAGCAACTGAGCTAATCCTGTGGCACACAGTTTTTATTTCTCTGACTATGCAAAACTGGTATTTCCATTTAAAAAATCCAGACAAGATACTTATGTGAAAAATAGTGACTTCTGACTCAGGTCTTGTACAGTCACTCTGTTCATTGATCACGAATCTATAGGATGAAGACAGGATTTAAAGGTGCTTCCTGGTCTACATTTTTTCACCCATTTCATCTACATGACTAGTTCTGAATCCTTAAATGGTGTTAGTGAAGAAGAACTCCAGAAACTCATCTCAGAGTATAATGAAAAGATTACAGCCTAGGTGAAATGACCACCTCTAATGTATTGGTATAAGATATTACAAAGTTCTTTGAAAGTGATGGAGCAGTACTACCTAACATGTGCACTGAAATCAATTTTCTGCACTGTCTGTGCACTGTTTTTCAACTCTGCAGTTTCAACTTGTGATATGACTTATGATAGGATGTGCATAGCTGCTGTCTTTTAAAATAGGTGCTATGAAGTATCATGGCAAGTATGTTCGGCTATGTCACACAGCAGGGTATCATGGAAGAATCGAATTAGTGACTGAAGCTAGCTCTTCTGTATTTGCAAAAGACAAAAGCCTAAGCAGGTCAATAAAGTTGCAAATGTTTTTATGAAATCAACTGATATATTTGGAAAAGTGGTTCTAGCTTTCCATATACAAGCCCTTTTTTAGATCAAAATAGAAGCAGCAGCCTTCAGACTGAATTTGTGTTGAACATAATTTCTCGGAGTTTAACTTGGTTGTGCCAATTACCCAGGCAGTTTGAGAAAGTAACATGGTTTGATCTGTGGGACAGAAGGTGGCAACAACAAGGAAGTGTGGATAAGATCACTGACCTGCAATAGGAGGAATGAGAGAGAAAGGGAAGTAGGAAAGGAGAGAGACAGTTGGTATTGAGTGCCAGGAAACCATTCCTACTCTTGAGTCAGCAACTTTATATTTCTCTTCTGAAGATCAGCACAAGGTATTTTATTCAGGCAACCAAACGCCATCATGGAAACTGTGACTGAAGCCAAGCAAACACTCTACAAAACAGAGAGCTCACACTGCCAGTTAATCAAACAGAAAAAAATTGTTAGTGATGCAGTCTCACAAAATTACCTCCAGTGGTTCTTCATTTTGAAGAGATAACTATATAACATCAGCTAAAGAAATAAAATTCATAACTCTGCTAAATACTGAAATATGTTCTCGATCTTTAGTTAATGACCCATTACAAACTGTACCATCCACAACTAACATACCCATCAAAGGCACCAAAAGTGACTAGATTTTTTCTTTTTTATATTTTAATCTAATGAAAGATTCTATTTCTACACATCCTTCATTGCTTATGTCTCTGATTGCTTAGACCATCAGAGCTATATTACTATTGCTGCTGTCAATCCTTTGGCTTTCTCATTTGCGGAATCAGAGAGATTCCTAAAGGACAGGTTCACAGTCAATAGTTTGTGATGTACACATCTGGGATTTTTCAAAAGGTACATACATTCATAAGCATGCAGTCACCAAGGGTACTGACATACAGTCATTGGTTTCATTAGAGCTAATTACAAAGTGTGTGGGAAAGTATGCACCTCTACTTGATAGCTCCTTCGAGATACTTAAGTAAATAAGGGGCCACTCATACAGATAAAGGTCTCTTCTTGAGTAACAGCATGTGAAGGAAAGGACTCTGCACAGTCCAGGGTCTCAGCTGGTGCCTGTATTTTGAAGAGCTTCATAACTGCATCTTACCTCAGTCTGATGACTGCAAAGAGCTTGCACGAAGGAAAACTTAATGGTACTGATGAGTAAAAAGCGCAGAAATAAATCGTGGAAATATAGACTCATTTGGATTGGAAAGATTCTTCCCATCCTGTCACTTATTAAGTGGGAGGAGAGAATGACCCCACCTGGCTACAGCCTCCATTCAGGTAGTTGTAGGGAGTGATGAAGTCTCCCCTGAGCGTCCTTTTCTCCAGACTAAACAAGCCCAGCTCCCTCAGCTGCTTCTCAGCAGACTTGTGTTTCAGACCCTTCACCAGGTTCATTGCCCTTCTCTGAACAGGCTCCAGCACCTCAGTGTCTTTCTTGTAGTGAGGGGCCCAAAACTGGGCACAAGATTTGAGATGCAGCCTCACCTGTGCTGAGTACAGTGGGATGATCACTGCCTCTGGCATTTTATAGAGTTAAGACATCTTGTTTTCACCTTAAGAGTTTGGGACTGGGCAAGAAAAAAGAAACAGTGGAGAGGAAAAATGTATTTAACAAGTGTTAGCTGTTCTCTTTGGCAAGGAGGAAGGGGGTGAAAAATTACTTGCAACTTGGAAAACAAACTCTAATAATTTGTTAAGTGCCTCCTTTGAAGTAGGTCAAGAATGTGCATGAAATTAGGGTGGTGTCTAGACACTTCAATCTCAGAACTACATTTTCGCGCACACACAGAGACACATCGATCTGCCAGCGACTTCTTTACTATCTCATTGACATAATGCAGAAATCTCTATTTTATCATTGAACAGTTTACCTTTTACCATGAGTGACCTCAATATTGCTTTCAGAAGCTTCTGTTGAAACATGATGGATGATTGCACAGAACAATATTGCTACCTCCCTTCCTTTGGCACAGTGACTTCATGTCTTTCAAAATCCAAACTTCAGTATCTGTGAAGAAGCTGCTTTATGAGAACTTCTATGGAAAACACGGGGAGGAAAACGCATGAAAGCTTCAAGAAATGCTAGTAGACCTCTGAAAAGGTGTTATTACCTAGAGCTCCAGTACAGTGATCAAAAAGAAGCGTACTCCCTTTCTTCTGTTGTGCTACTCCCTTTCTTCTATTATGTTCTCAAAATTCTATTTGAAAGAAAAAGTCTGCAAAGCTTGTAATATGCTTTGTAATATGCCACTAACATGCTGATGAATTGTTGCAAATCATTTGTCTTTTTTCATGGAGGATTTATTTATATATATACTCTGGATTTGTTTTGAATTGGCAAACAAAGCAAAACACATAGGGGTTTCATTTAGGAATTCGTGCTAATGTCAGTAGAGATATTGCCCTTGACACAGACCTTCATTTATTTTTAATTATTTTTGAAACCTCAGGTATATACAGAAAACCATCATACAAACAGTTAAGAGATACAGTTTGGGTTATTTTATTCCTGGCTATATCCACTCTTCCTTTTCCCAGTAATGCAACTTTGTTTTGGAATTTATTTCTTGTTTTCTATTTTGACATGATATGCTGCCATTTATTATGGAATATGTTCACTCAGGTAATATTGCTAATGCTGAGAGCATGAATCCAGAAGGTTGATCTTTCTATGGGGAATATTGAAATACCATGTGCCCTAGGATACCATATAGAAATTGTTGAAAAATGTTTCATGGTTTCTGTTCCTTCCATTCATGTAAAAATATGTCTGCTATTGAATCAACAGGCTATCTTCTCAAGGAAATAGGAGTCCTAAGCAGAATGTTCCTTCTGACTCCAAGAAGAGTCATAAAGGTAAGGGATCAGATCTTTTATATAAAGTATGTTTTTCCTATTTGTATTATTTCTGATAACATGCATGATTTAAATTACACCGTTTTGTATTCCAGCTGAAGTCTTGGCTTACTACATATAAAAGACCAATATATATTTCTTCAGTGTGAGTTGTTATGCTGAGCCCATGAACTGTGTTCATGGGCCTAAAACAAAGATCTCACACTGTAGAGAATAAGAGTACAATGTATCTTTTATGATTAAAAGATATTTTCTTCTCCAATAGGATTGTAATTGGGCTTACAGTAGAAAACTACTAGGTGTTTCTGTTTATCTTTCAGCATTGCATTATTCAAGTAAGACTGAAGAAAGGCAATGCAGTCATGGTAAGTCAAGGTCTTTCTAGATCACTAAGTGGGAAGAAGAGAGATTTCTTGAACAAATTCCTTGGGTTTTTCTGCATAACCTCTCAGTGAATCAAGTATCTGCAGGCTGTAAAAAAAAAAGGATTTTTAAGTAGTAAGAATGTTTATAAACAACTCTTAATAACTGGGCTATTATATTAAATATGCCTTAAGCACAAAATTAAACATTGCTATGTGTGCATATTAATGTGAGTATTCCAGCACTCATTGATCCCTTGTCACACTTCAATAGACTTTTGCCCCCTATTTCCATTAACTTCAGCATATGTTTTTTTCTTGTGGAAAAACCTTTAAATTTGTCTGGGGTTCAATAGCGGGATATTAAATAGCTGCTCAAGAGATGAGTCTTTCTAAAATGTAGGCTGCCTTCCTCATTGACATGTTATCTGAGGGATCGCTTTGTAAATGTGAAGCCATTGCTCTGTGGTGGAAAGGCTTTGCTACCCACTGAGCCTTCTGTCCTCTCTATTACTGATATGGTGCCTCCAGGAACTACTCTATCAATCAAAGGCCAGAAATGCTGCGGGGCTGGCTGACTGGCATCACTATTCTGATTTTATAACATTTTAGTTTGAAAATACCTCCATTAATTTTATTTTGAAATTCCTCATTTTTAAACTAGTAGTGAGACAACATTTCTAAGTAAGACATACAGGATGTGGAGAACTGTTTGTACTCATCCGTAGGGGTGTTTTTAATACCTTCTGTGTATTAATGTATAAGACTCTATTCCCCTACAAATCTAACCCAAGTTCTACTCTTCCATTGGAATAACTTCCTTTATATTTTAATCCATGCAAGAAGGTGCTGAAATTGCCCTGTTTTCTTTCTCAAGGCAGATATTTCAAGATAGAAAAGGTCCACAAAGAACTGCTTACATTCTTTATGACCCTTTTAGACCAGGTTTTAAGCTACAAGATTTTTCAGATATTATAATAAAAGAGTTTTCTATCTGGAATGTTTTCTGAAGTACCCAGTTTTAAACATGTACTAGTGAATGTATGTGAAAAGCAGTTTTGAATATGGAATTGTACTGTAAATCTGAATCTGATAGGTTGGATTAAAATATTTGTCATAAGTGGGTTGCCAGCAAATAATTATTCTCATGAGTAATTGGGCAAACACTACAAAATAAAGGATACATTTGAGCAAATAGGATTTGACTGTGGAGATTTCATACACAGGCAAAGAGCTGGAATTTGTTGATTTAGGAATTTTAATAAAACATTCTTCCAGTTGTACTGCAAATGACCCCATGAGTCTAGACATCTCCATGTGACTTGTTCTTATGAAGAGTAAGAATATGTCGAACTTATTTTGATTTTTATTGGAAATTACATTTGTACATAAACCCTGTACACAGGCTGGTACCTAAGTAGGTTATGAATTTTGGCCTAGCTCTTCTTTATGTTTCGGTAAACCAACTGGAGACAGATCTCCAAGACTTAATCCTTGCATTTTCAAAGGCTTACTCAGGCTTTGAGTTTTGTGACTAGGACTAAAGTGATTGGGCACTGAATAATTAAAATCCCTCCAAGGTCTAAACCTTTCTCTGAAGTGCCACTAAAAACTCCATTAAGATTTTGCAGCAGGATTATCAGTCTCAGAGTGACTAGGCATTAAATATCTTGCCACTGTACATGTTATCAATCTGCCAGAAGTTGCATGTTACTCAAAAATGTTCATACATTTCACAGTTTTTTCTTTGATGCCTTCTTGGAACAGATAAAGATACCCTATCTCATATCAGGCAGATCTTCACCAGTCCACAGCTGGACTTGAATCCTCAGTTTAACCCAAAGATCAAAGAATACTACGCAGAAGTCCCATTCGACATGGTGACAGTGAAGATAGGAGCAGAACCCTCTAACTGTCAATGCCAAGTGCACCTTGACGACAAGAAAGGGCCAAGGTATGAGCAACAAAATATGAGTGTAAAAACTTAATTTTGGAAATATGGCAGAATATTCCAGAATATTTTTGTGTTTCCAAATACCTAGAACACAGATAGATGAGTGAAAGTCAGAGGGAGTTCAACACTGAGGAACTTGTATTTATTTTCAATGTCCTGAAGTCAGTGGTAGTATGTTCTCAAGCCATAATTAGCCTTAGCTTTATAGAGGGTACAGTTGCTAGCATCTCACCCAGCTCCTGCAATCTCTGACAGCATCAAAGCTGAGTAGGAACGGACCATCACTGCACTGCACACAGTAGACAAGAAAGAATTTGAGCTTTTGTATCCAGGTGTTAATTTTGCACTGTGCCCTAAGCTGCTAGAATTGGTCTGCTTATGTGGGTCAGAGTAGGACAGCTGGGGTCAAAAGAAGAAATAGGTTCAAGTTTCCTAATTTACAATGATTCATTTTCATCAGAGTTGTATTACAAGGGATTGTCATAGAAACATAGAATAATTTACATTGAAAAAGACCCTTAAGATCATCAAGTCCAAATGTTAACCCAGCACTGCCAAGTCCATCACTAAACCATATCCCTAAGTGACCCATCTACAGGTCTTTTAAATACCTCCCGGGATGGTGACTCACCCTGGTCTGCCTGTTCCAATGCTTGACAACCCTTTCAGTAAAGAAATTCTTCCTAATATCTAATCTAAAACTTCCTTGGTGTAACTTTAGGCCATTTCCTCTTGTCCTATCTCTTGTTACTTGGGAGAAGAGGCCAACCCCCACCTGGCTACGACCTCCTTTCAGGCAACCTCCTTCTCTCTCCAGGCTAAAGAACCCCAGCTACCTCAGCTGCTCCTCATAAAACTTGTGCTCCAGACCCTTCACCAGCTTTATTTCCCTTCTCTGGACATACTCAAGCACCTTAATGTCTTTCTTGTCGTGAGGGATCAGAGCTGAACACAGGATTCAAGGTGTCAAGGATTCATCAGTGCCAAATACAGGAGGACAACCATTGCCCTAGTCCTGCTGGCCACACTATTCTTAATACAAGCCAGGATACCTTTGGCCTTCTTGGTCACCTGTGCTCACTGCTGGCTCATGTTTAGCCCACTGTCGTCAGCACTCCTTGGTCCTTTTCCACTGGACATCTTTCCAGCCTCTCTGCCCCAAGCCTGTAGCTCTGCATGGGGTTGTTATGACCCAAGTGCTGGACACGGCACATCACTTTCTTGGACCTCATACACTTGGCCTTGGCCCATCCATCCAGCCTGTCCAGATCCCTTTGCAGAGACTCCAGCAGATCAGCACGTCCGCCCAATTTGATGTTATCTGCAAACTGACGGAGGTTGCACTCATTCTCCTTGTCCTGATCGTTGGCCTGGCCATTCAGCCAATTTTTTACCCAGCAAAGTGTATGCCCATCCAAGCTGTGAGCAGACAGCTTCTCCATAAGATTGCTGTGGGAAACAGTGCCAAAGGCACTAGGGAGACAACGACAGCCTTGCTCTCATCCACTAAGTGGGTCATCTTGCCATCTGCAAGAGTCCCAGCTTATCTGATCTTTTAGAGAAATATAAAGCTGGATGATAGAAGAGAGAGCAGTCATCACTAAACATTAGGTTTTATCACTGACCCACAATCATCCATGATATTTAATTGCTATTGTGATCCCTGGCACAGTTTTGTCTTTGCCAACCAGCTCTCTCAGAGACAACAGCATGTGCCAGGGACAATACCAGTTTATTTATTTGGGTCAGGTACCTCAGAACCAGAGAACTGGCCTATTTACATACTAGCCATTAGTGAGTGGATAAAAAGGAGAGCATGAACAATGAATTACTTGGAAAGAATTCTTAACCATTACAGAGCAAACTTTGCTTCATGACATGAAGTGCTCATGCAACACACCATCTTTTGACTGTGAAGCAGATGCTTTGACCTAGAATGTCTTCTAATAACTAGACAGTCTGTACAGTTCTTACTGATCTAATACTCAGTATGTTTTCTGTATTTTCAGTAAGAAGTTAGTCTTGATATATCATTTCAAAAGAAACTACCACAAAATTCTTCCACTGAACATTTTGGTGTCTTAATGTTAACTCCCTTGGCAGTCAATATGGATACAAGTGAAAAGCTTAGAGATTTCTTCCTTGTAAAAGGAAAACAGAATACCAATATGTCCTTTAAATTGAAAAGTAAAAGCCTTGCATGTGCAGGTTCTGCCTTTCAGCATTTTTTGTTTCCCTTCCAAAGGAAGACGAGCACAGCTCAGCTTTGGTCTTGTCTGTCACTCTGAGCAGTTTGTCTAGTCATCACATTTGGCTAGTGGACAATTTCAGTGGCCGACATCTCTGGTCATGTTTGTCTCTCTGCTGACTTCATCACAAACTTGGGCCTGCCAGGAATTATTGTCCCTGATGGTTTCATTCACAGATTTCATGTCAGAATATTTGCCACTGCTACTGAAGCTGTTTTCACGAAGTTTCACTCTCAGTATTATATCTTTCTGAAAGAACTATGAATTGTTAAAAATGTTATTTTACACTGTTTTTATTTATAATCACATGTATTTTTTAAGAGAAAATGTTAGAAATAGCAGCCTCAAGGAACAAGTAAAATTTAGCAGCCACAGATAAAGCAGCATAAATCTTTATTTCTTTAAGATTTATTCCACTTCTTTCCTATTTTGTTGTGCAGCAGTGCTAACTACCCCCTTGGCCTTGGATTGAACAAAGTCATCATTCTCGTAACAGATGATTCGCAGCCCAACCCTCCGGTTGTGAGCAGCTACAAAGTAACAATTTATCGAGAGGACCGTCCCAGTCTGCCTTTGTTTGATGACTACATGATGTGTGGGTTTGTGCAGGTATTGTCTCTGCATTCTTTTCGTATTCAAATTAATAGTGATATTAGCTGGGTTCTGTTCATCCAGTGATATAAATTAGGGCACATGGGCCAAAGCTGGTGTAGAGTCAGTTTTTGTTGAGATTAGAATCTGAGTTCTAAACACTAAAATTGTATGAAATTCAATATTTACATAAAGTTTTGGATATAAAAGGTAAGTCCAGCATAAGAACCTATTACCGTGTATTTGAGAGCTCTGGGTGAATTAATCTTTACGTTGGTCAGGCAAAACCTTCTCCATCAGAGAGGTGTTGTTTGCTTGTGATAAAACAGTCCCTCTGTAACACGCAGTGGGCAGTTTTCATAAGTATCTGTCTGTGACACTGGAGCCATGGAAATCCTTTTACTGGGAAAGATATTTACAATGACAGTGCGCTTATCATTGTTCAAGAAAAATACTGCCAGATAATTTATGAATGAAAACTGTTTATTCTAGAGCAACAAACACAATGAAAAAAACCCACTGATAATTTTGAAGGAAGGGATCATTGTTGCTTACATCACATTTATCCAAATGAAAATTTGGGAACATAATAACAATGCTTAGGAAGCAGTGGGTCTGTTGAGGGAAAAAAAGGATGAGAGTCTGTCCAGTAGGGCTAAATTGGGGCTGGGAAAGGGGATATCAGGCTGAATTATACAGAAAATTGGAAGAAAGGTAGTGAAAGCAGGTAACAGTGAAGATTTCAGTTAGTGAAACTATGGTGATAAAGATATTCTGTATAAGAGAAAAAACCTGGGACACAGGCTGTATCGGAGCTGTTTGTATTCCAAAGTTTGAGGACTAAATATCCTTGATATGGTGGACAAAGATAAGCCAACCAGTTCAAAGAAGGAAGTGACATTGTAAATGGTAATCCAGGGCAATGCTTTTGCCTGTGGAATTTTAGGCAGATTAAAAGGATTGGTGTGTTAATTCTAATTATTAGAGCATCCAGGAGTAGTATATTTTGTCACAATTAATTCTGCATCCAGGAAGAAGGATTTTCAAAACTATTGTGTTGAAACTGTCATCCGTGTTCATGTCAAATGTTTAATCCTATCTTTATTTATCTATTTTCTTTATGAAGATCTTTATATATCAATATATCCATTAGCAAAACTTCCTTCCCATCTCTGGTTGGCAGACTAGGGTGGTAGAAGGCAGAGCATTTTATGTGATGGGGGAGATCAAGAGGGATTCTTTTTTCTTGTGGAGAGATACATACTGGGACTTAAAACAGGAGGCAAAGAGATAATAAATGTTGATAGCAAATTGTATGTTGACAATAATTATATCAATCTGCAAATTAGAACTGTCAGAGAAAATGTGTGTAATAGTCATAGCCTACTGACTGCTGATCTGAATACTTGTTTATAGTGTTGTCTGGCCCTCTACCTATTCTTTGTCTGTTCTCTTAGACTTCTCTTACAAACCCAAGAGGTCAAGGACCATCTTCTTGCTCTTTTTACTGGCTCAGCACTAGATCTAGTAGTTGCTACAGTAAAATAAGAGAAACCACATATAATACCTAAGATTTCAGTTCAGGTGTACAGCAACCTGCCTGACATCTTAAGTGTGAATTAATATGAAAAGGAGAGCAGCGATAAGTTGAACTGGGGTTATATTATGAGGACAACACACTGCTTGGAAAGATGTGAGGAGCTCTTCTTTTTTCCTTATTTGGGGCACATATCTGGGTATATGAATTCAACCTCATACACATCCTCCCACACTTAGAGTTTACACTGTTGTTAATGTTTTATGATAGCATTTATGAGACAGTATGAATCTTTAAAGCACTGCAAAGGCAAAGAGATCTAGAGTGATAAAAATTAAGAGTGTTTTAGAAGTTTCTTTTGATTAAGCTCGGTTTTCTGCTTCTCTGTGAATAACTATTCTCTAATTAATATAATTGTTCAGAGCTAGGGACAGCTTCAGGAGTTTAGAGTAAAAATAAGATGAAAAGCATTCTTGTGGTATCTAAGGACTGCTGTGAAGATACAGTATGAGATTCTAAAACAACTTTTACTTATGTTAGAGGCAAACTTATCAGAGAGTGCATTTAAAAAACAAACAAAGATGAGCTGGTGATAGAAATGGCATTCTAAAACACTTAAAAGCCTACATTTTTTACTCTTTTTCCTATTTGCTAGAAGAGAATTTATTCCTTTTTGCTTAGAATGATGTCATTTTATCAATACAGAACTCAGGGCTTAAATAACATCATTATATTCTGCTTTTAATAGTAGAGAACATTATGACCTCTGGCAGAGTGGGTTAATACACCACCATGAATGCTTGTTCTCTTAGTAACAAAGACACCTGTTTTAGGAGCAAAAGGATAAATAAGCGTGAACTGATGGAGTATCCTTTGGACACTTGACTAGGCACAACTGGGATCACACATGAGGAGAGGAAGGTCACTGACAGTGGTGTGGTCTTTCTCACAGAAGGCTTTGCTTAAAATTCTAATCCGGTAATTTTTTCCTGACTTTCTTTTATGTTTAATCCCATTAGTATATTCGGGTTTCACTGCAAGATGATACTATAAGGAAGGTTACAATAAAAAGACAGAGTGCAGGATGTTATTTGCAGTCTTCTAACAATTCTCATGCAGTTGAATAATGCTGGATTAATTTCAAGGCTATTGAATTCAGAGGTGTGTGGTTCCAAGCCTTGCAGCCGCTAGAAAGGGAAAAGATATTGTCCTCTTTACTTTTTTATAGCAGCTATAATATCCTCATTAAAACCAAATCAATAGAAAATAAACTGTTGCATCACCACAGCACCTTCAGCAGATTTTGTGCAATTAGTAACAATATTCAAATTAAGTACCCCGAAAGAAGTGGTGCCATTTCATTATCGTCTCTGAAGCTGTGATACCAAGATAGTCAGGATTCAAAGCAGGCAGCAGGAAAGCCAGTGAGCTCTTAAGACAGGGTTATCAGCATCTCTCTCAAGTGAAAGACCCCACACTACATACAAACTGTTGTAAAGGAAAAAGTATTTTATTCATCCTTGCAGTGACTATTATCTTTAAAATGCAAACAGATTTATCTATGCCTCACTTGAAATGTGCTCTCTCTTTGATTTTTAATCTTTGCCTAGTTGCAGTCATGGCGAGTAACTGGTGATGTGCTTAGGGAATCTTGTTTGACACTGTGAACTTTGTATCTAGAGTGTTTTGGAGTGGGTAGTTTTTTGTTTATTTGTTTGTTTTTGTTGTTGTGTTTTTTAGGTGTTTTGGGTTTTGGTTTTTTTAGTAATACAGTTATTTATTTGATTTTGCTTGTGTATTATGAGTAATGGATAGCTAATATTACATTTTGTACCATAGTGTGTTTTGTTCTCTTCATCATTCTCTTTGGGCATTTGCTCAAAATGTAAAAGAGTACATTCCAGAATCAGTGCAGTGCAGAGGGCTAATGTGGTTGTCCTACAGCTTTCTCAGGTCAGAGAGAATGGACTTACAGAACATCTTTTAAAACTTTCCTGATTTTTATAAAAAAACTTATTCTTAAGTACTATTATCTCTTGTATTTTTATAAGTCCTTTTATCATATTTTTTTGCTAGAGTCCAGATAGCATAAGAAGCCCAACAGAACTGATTATGAGATACTGGCATAGCATTGCAAACTGTAACACCAAATGGCTGCAATGCAGCTGGCAACAAGATGCCAGCAACAACATGTTGATTTCTCTGTCCACTAAACTTCCATTGATGACAAAGCAATTAAGACCTAGGCCTAGTATAGTAAGTATATTTAATTTTACTATAGATTTTCAGACATAGAGAAGAAAAAGCTCTCATTTTTGTGTTAAGAAAGTTATGAGAATACTTATTTTTTTTGCAGCTCAATTTATACATTTCCAAAGGAAAATAAAAGAGTTTTACTTCATTTTAAACTGTGGGAAAATAAAATGGTTTTATTTCATTTTAAACTGTGTGCTGTTACATTTACAAAGCTTTTCATACCAGACAGTACAAGTAAAAACCATCACTTTTAGAAACATGTATTAACTCTTTGCATAGTACTTCCACACAAAGATTTCAAAGAACCTTGCAAGTATCACATAATGTCCATAAAAGAAAAAAAAAAGAAAGCTTAGGAGAGAAACAAAGAATTTGTCTTGTAGTAGGACAGGCTGGAAGCACATTATTCTCTTCTGTATTTCCCATTATCTGCATTAGATTCAGCATGACCACCATTACAAACTGCCCATCTCTTCTGTCCTCAGGACACTGCCGATGCCAGGTGTGGACTCAGAGGTTTTGCAGAGTTTGTTGCAGCAGCAGCTAACCCTTGTGGTAGTTCTGGGTTTGAGTGTCTTGCTTGAAAAGACATGGAGAGTGCATCTCTGGAACTGAATACACAACCTAATTGTAACAACCACCAGACTGTATCTTATTTACAAAGTAAGCTTACTTCCCTTTCAGAGAAAAAAGAATGTCCATTATGAGAGCAATCATGCATTGTTTTCCTCTGCCTTCTCAGGTATAGAGCTAGTGAGAATATTTTTCAGTGGTTTTGGATTTTTCAGAACAACAACAAAAAATGCCCCAAACTTCAAAAAAATAGTTGGAGTCCTTTTTTTTTTTCTCCTGTTGTTCAAAAGAGCGGGTTTGATTCATTGAGGATTATTTGATTAAATGAGTATAAAATTTGAAAATTTTGTTGGTATAACTGTTAAGTTAGATATTTTAGCTATTGTGCAGTCCAGAATGCTAACTCTCTTTTCAAGGAGGGAGTATCTGGGACAAGAAAAAAGCCCACTCATTACTAGATCTGAAACACTCAAGCTTATACTCTAAATTTTCTTCAGAAACATTAGTGAGAGCACAGTATAACAGTCATTCTTTCCAGGAGCAATGCCAACTTAAGCATCCCTTTCCCTGCCTGCAGCTACTCATGAACTAGATGGAAAAGCTTTGTTTTCTTTTTTTTTTATGAACTAGTTTCCAGGATAAATTACCCAATCTCTCTATGTGAACACAAGGAAAGGGGTAGATTCGGGGGCAGAAATGAGCAGCTGGGCACAGAAGGGTGGTTAGTGGGTGCTGGTTAAGGCAGATTTTTCTTTCTTCATTAAAGAAATTCACATCAGGATTGGGTTTAAAGCTCTTGCTGGTTTTAAATGAGCAGAAGCTTCATGTTCAGAAATTGTAGAAGTGATTTAAGGGTGAAAACACACAAAACACTAGAAGTACATTTGCATTGCTATTAATCTATTAAATAAAGCATAAATTATTTTGGTACTATGTGACTGCAACCCACTCCCCAGGAAAAATAGAGCAAGGTTCACCTAGCCTTAAGGAACAAATATGTATCAAATTGAATACATGTTAAATTGTGAGTACTTTAGGTGAAAGCCGCAAAATAGAGAGCTGGTACAGAGAGACTGCCATAGAAAGAAGGCTGAGGGCTTATATCTTCAACTGCTCTATGTCAACATGGTTCAATTAATTTTAGGGGAGCAATTCCAAATTACATTGACGGAGTACCCATCCTGGCAAAAACATATGGCTGAATTCTCTTCCATTATGTATGCCAGGCAATGTATCTGAGCAAATTCACTTGAATAAAACTGCTGAATTTGTTAGATTTCCTAATTATATAGATATCCTCTTAGATATCCTAAACAGAATTTTTTAAATTTCCTAAATATTTATGATCAAACAAAAACTTAGGATAATCTAAAAAACTACTTGAAGAAGTTTTAAAATATTTAAAGATCAAGGGATTTATAATCACCATTCACTGTAAGTATAAAGTGAAAAAGCACCTAAATTGAATAACACAACTTGGTGCTTCCACAATGTTTATGATGATAGATGATAGACATGAAAATAATAAATACACTTAGCTAATTTGCAAGTAGAGGCTTACTTTGTGTGTGTATCTCAGAACAAAATGTTTTGTAGAGTCAGCATGTTCTGTCTTTGTCAGCATGTATACCACTGGGGAGAGAAGGCTTGCCACGTTTCCTTAATTATACCCAAGACTTTTGCAATGATTTAAAGCATTGTAGATGAGTCAGAGGAACAATTAACCATTGTGATGGGTATTCTTAACATTTATGCTGTTCTGTACTGAACTCCTTTTGGATTCAGACTCAGAATGTGGCTGTTAAGCTGGCATCTTGATCAGTGGCCATTATCTGCTGCTTTAAGGAAAGGTCTCAAAAACTCAGCAGAGCTGATGAGATCCATCATTTGAAGGAATTAATATAATGCTCTGGGTTTTCTGTAGAAGGCAAACATTCACTTTTTTCATCTGCACAGTTAACTTCATACAGAGTCTCCACTATCATTTAGTAGTCACAGGTTCCCAGAGTCACTGTTCCCTGTCAGACATCTGCTGGGCTCTGAAGAGGCCATAAAGAGAAAATGGGCACAACTAGGGCATAAGATGGGAAAAACCAGCAGAAGAATGAGCACAATGTCTGTGCTTCTATTTAGGCATCCCTTTCTCTAAGCATGGAAAGAAAATTTTTAGTTTCATCCTGTATTTCCAGTAGACTGTGCCTGAGTAGGACCATCATCATACTCCCCAGCACATTGGGGATGCCACATTAGAGAGCCCAGACTTTGAGGCTTAAGTCCATGTTGGGTCCAGCTGTCTGGAGAAAAATTTATAGTCTTCCAGTTTACAGTATTTTGCTTACACTCCTGGTTTTATATTAGTTGTGCTTAGTCTTCTCTGTGTAGCTAAGTTTCCGGCTTAACATATGATCCAAGATGAATACCAGATACCCTTCAGGAAAGTTTCAGGCAAAGACTGAAGAAAGCGGATGTGTCGATGCAGCAACTACATTTGTCATTATTACGATGCATTGTACATGGGAAATTATGTGTTACACAGATCACTGATGGAGAAATTGGCCACCAGTGCTTTGAGACTATCCATAGGAATACTAATTCAATGATTCAACAATTTTAAGCCAATAATGACTGAGATGACACCAATGAACTAATTTGGTTTATGATCATTAGTGAGAGGAAGTATTAGATTGCTGTAATAATTAGCCCCTGAAGAGAGATAATTTTATATGGAGCTTTCAGCTTTAGTTTTTCCAATGCTCTCTTTCCTTGGTTGGCACTCTTGTAGTTAAGAACTTCTTAAGTCAGGAATGATATCACTCTTCAGCACAGCTGAATTTATTGACACCAGCTAGAGGTGTTTTTAGAACCTCCTACCTCAATAATGGAAAATTTAGTATTTCCTACAATTCTTTCTGTCTTCTATGTGTTTGCAATTTAGCACAGTCTTGCTAGGATCATTTCACCATCCTAGGGACTCTGTTAGACTCCTAACTTGAATGGTTATTTTGCTGTTATGCTGCCACAGAAAAATGTCGTAAGTGATGAACAAAATCATAAAAGGTAAACTTCAACGACCTGAGAGAGTAATTCCATTCTTTTGTGTGTTCAGGCTGTTCTCCCCTTTCATACAATTACTGATATCATCTCATGGGTGTGCATGACACATTAAACATACAGAAGATGAAGATCTGCCCGGAAACTAGCCAAGCAGAAACTCCTAATTGCATGACTAAAAATGTTAGGAAGTTAAATTATGACACATATGATCCCACTGGTGCTGGTGGGGCGTATGATTGGACATTTCAGCCTGACAGTTGCCTTGCAATACCTGCTCCCTAGGGTACTGCAGGATGGGGAGGTGCTGCAGCAGATACAGTGCTGTGGATGCAGATTCTGTAGATACAGTGCTATCTCTGAGCCCATGAGGGATGGCTAGTACAGACTGGAATAGATCCAGGTTTTTTCTGACTTTAACCAAAGGATTGAAATGTCTTTTTAAATAATAACAGCAAACCATTGTGGGTGGCTGTGAAAGGAGACAGATGGAAGTAAACGCTGGGTAGGCAATTCTGATCCTGGCAGAACACTGTTCTCTGGAAAAGTTTATCAGAAAACCTGTTTTAATATAATTCTTGTCAGCTATGGATTTTTTTGTTTATGCTAAGTTATCAGGCAATCATCCCACATATTTAGAAATAGTTTTTCACTTATAGTCCTTTGCTCTTATTTTGGATGTTTTCATTATAACACAGGCCCAGTAACACAGCTGGAATCAATTACATTTTGCTGGAGAATTGGTAGCAGTAACTTCTGCAGAAGACTCCTTGTAACTCAGACTTTTTTTGTGCTTACTCTTGCTTCCTCTCCCTGCCCAGCACAGTGATCCCTCCATGCATTGCTGCACTGGCTCCAGTTTGAGCAGAGAGGTACAGCTTGATGGACTGATAGCCCTTAGGGAAAAGAGGGGGACCATATGTTCAAATCACCTCAGCCAAAAGGCAGTTTGGGGCATCCTGACCCAGCCTGACTAGTTGGGTTGCTTCCTTCTGTGTCCTATCTTTGCAAGGGCACTGCTGGAGCCAGACCCTGGGCAGGCAGAGGCAGCTCCTACCATGCAGCCCTGAGCCAGGCACTCTTGGGTCGTGCTCTGTGTACTGTACTGATGATAAAGTCTTGTGATGGCACCTGAGATCTCTGGAAAGGAATAGATAATGTACTTGAGGACTCTCAGTCATCCTCTAATAGCTGTTGTTTTTCTTTGATTCCACAGGGAACCTTAGCCCTCTCAATCACTGTGGTGGATCAGGTTTTGCATTGCCTACATTAACTGTGCTAAATTAGGAAGGTAGAATGAAGCCCATAATTTTTCAATACTTCCATTTCTAACTGTGCAATATCGAGAGATAAGAATTAACTCCCCAGCAAGGTGTAAAGCCTTACAAGTCTTTGAATGAGCCACATAACTATGAGAACTGCAAAGTTTGAGCTAAGCAGTTTTTTACAAGCTCCTGGAAGTCCAGTGACACATTTAAAAGTACAATAATTGAAGAGGGTGGGGAGGAAGAAAAGGTCATTCAGAGTTTCTAAAGCCTCACTGAAATATTTAGGTTATGTTTTGGGTAAATATTTGTGTCAGTGTTTACATTCTGTCAATGTACCTGATTCATGGAGAGAAAGTTCATTAATTAGAAATAACTTGCACTGTATGACAGCACACAAAGTGTTACAACTATGATCAGACTGCCAGTTCCTAAGTCACAGGCAAAGCATTTGTCTGTGAAGCATTTGCAAAATATATATTGCACATACATCTGTCGGTTTCTGGTACCCAAGTTTACTCCATCTACAAGACTTTCTGTAATACTCATATCATGAGGGGTGAAAGGTAAAGGTGTCTAGAGCCAAGTTTTGGGCACACAAAAGTTGCACATTTCTTATTATACAGCTGTACAACTCAGCTCTTTCAGTTCTGAGACTGAAAGAAAAGCAGACTGAAATTTGGATTTAGTAGCAGGTTCTGTGCCCATTTTTTGTGGTGTGTATAACAGTAAAAGAAGAGAAAAATATCCTTAATGCAAGCTCTTTGAACAGAGAAACAGACTCCCATTGACTTCCATGTAATTTGGATCTGACCTAACTAGACTTATTTTCTTACCACGTGGGATCAAAAAATGAGTCTGCAGGAAAGAGTATGCTTACTATTGCCTCTCCAGAAATAATAGCTAGATTTTGATCATCTCAGCTTTTGATGCTATTGGAAATTATTGATGGCATTTTGGCATTGAAAAGCTGTAATGTTAAGTAGAGGGTATAGATTGTTATCAACATGATATAAGGGAAAGACTAATGAGTCACAGTAATGATATCATAACTCAATAATTTGTCTGGTCTTTTAATTACAATTTTATAATTCTGACTTGGTAAAGTAAAAGCGAAAAGGATAATTCTGTAAATCAGCCAAATTGTACAATAGAACAATGAAAAGTGAAGTGAATTAATGCTGCACTGTGTAAAGACTCTTCCAGCTATATGCTCACAGTGCATATATGAAATTCAGATTGTTTTCTCTGTGCATTTTTTTGGTAAAGAGGATGTGACATATCTGAAATCCTGCTGTGGGTTTCATGATCTGGCATAGAGCTTTGGCCATTTTTGTTCTCCTTGAAAGAGACGTGAACGCTGTGGCTCCGGGAGTGGGTAAGGTACTCAGGCTGCCACGCAAAAGCTAGGAAATAGGATAATCCCATGTCTCAGGGAATACCTGGAACAAAACTGAGACTTGAAGGTTTTATCACAATATGGGACAGTCCTTGAGTTCTGGGTCTGTCCCAGATAAAAGTGGAAAATTTTGTCTTTGTTTAGAAACTTGAGAAATGGCATGCTTCCTAGACTGGAAAATTATGGAAGTATTTAGCCTAATTCTTGTCTGCCTCTGACATCAGTCACAAGTGGTTGCACCTAGGTCACAGAAACATGAATGTTTCATAGTTTTGTCTATAAAAACTTGTGGAAAGTCAGAATCCAACTTCCTTTCTCAAAGTTCAAGAGACAGATAAGGAAGTCGGTGTTCTAGATTATTTTACTTTGTTCCTCACTAGTTTCTTCTTGTAGAATGTTCTTAATTGAGATCCAAAATAAAATCTTATCTGGTTTGTCAGATTCCATTCTGTACAGAGCTATAAATGTATGAAAAGGTTTTACTGTTTTAAAGAGTGCTGGAATTAGCCTATGTTGCTCCTGAGTAAGCTTCTTGTGTGGATAATCGTAGTTTAATTGGTCTGATTTTGTGTTTATTTAACAACTTGATAAAGAGATTAAAAAGTATTTACTACACAAGATGAGACAAACACCTGAAGGACAAACTTCTGCCAAAGTCAGGAAGCCAATCCTCCTCTGCTCTTGTTCCTTTTGTAATCAAGGTAGATATAAAACACAACCACCAATATAAGACAAAGAAGAGACTCAGATTTGATACACTTTGCTTCGCTGAGAAAATCAGATTCACACTACAGATCCATCCATTGCTATTTCTGTAGTTGTAAAATTGTCTGTATCCTACAGAGGGGTGTTATTCTCTTTACCCAGCCATCTACAGTTTGTGTTTCAAAGCTGAAATCCAGGGCATTCATTATTGACAATTCAATTGTTGTATTCTTTTCGGTTCACCTCATACACTGCTCTCAAATTAATCAGAAAATGTGAAATAGCCTGTTGAATTTTCCCCTTGATGATAGCACAATAGATGTGAAATAAGAGCCTTCAGCATAAGGCTTCCTAAGTGTTAACAGATCATGAAAATTGGCAACAACTGTTGTGTGAGTATCATAATCTGCAAGAGGAGGGCCAGCAATTCCACAGTGATGAGAAGAGAGTGCTTGGTGCTTGAGCTGTGGTCACATTTGCCTTTCAAGTCATTTGGGCCTCCATGCCACACTTTTTGGGAGAAGAAAGCTAATGCAGCTGCCTTTGTTAATCAGTCAGTATGACCCAGGCCCTCGGGGAGGCAGGCAAAGGCAGATAAGTACTGAGACACACAATCCTTGCTGATTAACAGTGAAAGCTGGTAAAGTTACTCTCTAAGCCTGTCTGGCCCATCAACTCCAGAAATGTAATTTAGATGATTATCTACATGCCCATTAAACCTTGTGACCAATCGCTAGTCTGTTTGAAGTTTGCCTGCTTAAACTTGCTAATAGGAAGAATAGAAGGATTAACTCAGAGGTCATGAAATAAGAGAGCAGCAAAGAAGATGACAAAAGAACAGAGAGAAACTTCCTACTGCATGTGTTTGGTAAGGAAAAAGAACTACAGTACCACAGTCATCTCAGCAGATACTGTTACTTTATGGAGCAAGCAAACCATCTGGAATTCAGGCCATTTAATACTTGTATGTGTACTTTCCACCTATTTTGTTTACCCGTAGAAATAAAATGTGCTACCTGTGTGATGAATGTTGTCAAGTGAGGTGTTTACTGTATATAATCCAACATAAAAGAGCGTGGAATGCTGATGCATAATAAGTGTTCTGATTTTGCTCAGAGCTAGAGTGTGTAGATATAAACAAGGAAACAAATCAGTCACAACAGAGTAGTTGCAGTCAGGTCAGCATCAAGTCCAGCCTTGTTCCCTTTAGGGTAAGAACTTCCAGCCATTACAGGTGCTTGTGAACATAAGGATTATCAATGAAAATCTCATCCAGTGAATCTATTTTTATTTGGTCAAATCAAAATAAATATAAACATTTGTAATTATCTGCATAAATTATTCACAGGATGTTGCAATGAAAATGGTTAAAACTAAATTTTTAGATAAAAGGTGGGATTCATTGCAGAAAATGGAACGCATAAATGCCTCAGTAAGGGTGTCCTGGGGGTCTGACTAGCTACTGGAAAAAAATGAGCTTGAATTTTAAATGGAGTCTGAAGGTCATTTACCTACTTTTGCATATACCACGACTCTTGGAATGAATCCTTGCCCTTTTGCTAAAGACAATCAACCTACTTGCTGAAAAACATTGGTTGGGGGCATATTTCACTGCATTTCAAAGAAGACGGAACCATGAGATCTCTTTATGAAGAATTATTGTGCAGTACTATGGTGCAATACTATTTTGCGGTATTTTTGGTACACATTTATTTAGATTTTTTAAAATATAGTTATGATTAAATATAGTTCTGTTTCTCATTTTATTGTGTTGAATTAAGCATATTTTCCAGCTGGAGTTTGTACATCTCAGACTCCTTTCATTTACATGCACAGCTCTGTATGAAAGACAGCAATATGCTACTTGGGGGGAAAAAAAAAAGAACAGTATTCAGTGCTGTGGCTATTCATTTTAGAATCTGATACTCTTTTTTTTAGTGTTTTTTAGTATTTTTATTTCTTGTGGCTGATACTGAAAACTCAAATACTTGTCACTCTGAAGCTGATGCCTGTACTTTGTACTAAAATGCATAAATTTTAAAATTCCACTTTAAGGATCACTTGAAGATGCCTTGCACTTTAATCTGGTTAAAAATATTTCAAATTAGTGTCAAACAAATTTGGTATCTTCTGTGTAAAACTGTCGGCCTTTGTGCGTTGGCCACACTGGCAATGGTTCTCACCTTGAAAAATATAAAAGTTTTAGGAAGGAAGCAAGCTTCTGTTGCTTATCCCGAGTCTTCAATTGAGTGGCACGTGCTCAGCTGTTTGCTACCAGACTGCTTCAGAGGACAGAAGTTATTCATAAATCTCATTCCATTGGTGCTGCCTGAAAAATAAAGTAGATGCCAATATCTGCTGGGAAGCCTTGTAGAAAACAGATCAAAGGCTTCTGGAGTTTATTTAAGAAGGAGCAGTTGTGAGTGGCTTAATGTCTGAGCATGGCATGAAAAAAGAAACAGCCATGACAATGAGCCACCATACACAGAAGTCTTCTGAGTTCCAGTAAAGAATTTGAGTAATATGTGGTACAGGTGGACTGCTGTCTCACCCTGTCATTCTATTATTCCTTTGTCTCTAAATGAGCATTGCCTCCTCTGCCTAATCCCATAAAAGGGGGAAAATTTCTACTGAAAGGCATTGCAGAATAGAGCCACCTTCACTTACACAGAGTGATGTGCCTGCTGAAGAGATGCTGTCTTTCTTCTCTAGAGCATTTGGTTTAAAGGTCTGTGAATATGTGTAATTCACTTAATCTTGGCCAGTGTTCTGGCCAACATTTTTGCTTTAAGGGCATGAAGCTGTGTCAGAGGAGATTTAGGCTAGATATTAGGAAAAGGTTCCTCACCCAGAGCAGGGTTGGGCACTGGAACAGACTCCCCAGGGAAGTGGTCATGGCACCAAGCCTGACAGCATTCAAGAAGTGTTTGGACAACACTCTCAGGCACATGGTGTGAGTCTTGGGGATGGTCCTGTGCAGGGCCAGGAGTCGGACTTGATGATCCTTGTGGTTTTCTTCCAACTCAGAACGTCCTATGATTCTATGATAAATTTCTGAATGAAACCTGTATCTCTTATTTTTTCATCAAAATCATCTGTTTTATTTATACCTACTCCTCCTATGTCCTTGTGGTCTGTTGACCCAGGTTGATTCCAGATGCCGACCAAAGCCTACTCTATCACTCCCCTCCTCAACTTGACAGGGGAGAGAAAATATAATAAAAGGCCTGTGGGTTGAGATAAGGGCAGGGAGAGGTCACTAATTGATTACTGTCATGGGCCCAACAGATGTGACTTAGGGAAATTAGTTGAATTTATTACCAATTAAAATCAGAATAAGTAAAATGGGAAATAAAACAAACCTTAAAAATACCTTCCTCCCTACCCCTCCCTCCTTCCCTGCCTGTGGTGGAGGGAGATGGGAAATGGGGCTTACGATCTGTTCATCACATTTTGTTTCTGCCACTGCTTCCTCCTCTGGGAGAGGAGTCCTTCTGCTGCTCCAGCATGGAGTCCCTCCCAGGAGAGACAGTCTTCCTCAAACTTCTACAGTGTGAGTCTTTCCCACAGGCTGCAGTTGTTCATGAACTGCTCTGACATGGATCCCTCTCCATGGGGTGGAGTACTTCAGGAACAGACTGCTCCAGTGTAGATGCCCAGTGGGATCACAGGTTCTGCCAACAAACCTGCTCCAGCATGGGCTCCTCTCTCCACAGGCCACAGGTCCTGCCAGGAGACTGCTCCAGCATCACCTTCCCATGGGGTCACAGCCTTCTTTCACACATCCACTCACTCTGGTGTGGGGCTATTCCATGGGCTGAAGATGGATCTCTGCATCCCTGTGGACCTTCGTGGGCTGCAGAGGCACAGCTGCTTCACCATGGTCTGCACCACGGGCTGCAGGGGAATCTCAGTTGTGGAGCCTGAAGCAGCTCCTCTCTCTCCTTCTCCACTGACCTTGTGTCTATAGGGTTGTTCCTCTCACATATTCTCACTCCTCTCTTCTCTGGCTGTAATTACTTCTGTGCAAAAACTAATTTTTTCTTCTTAACTCTGTTGTCTCAGGGACACTACCACCATCCCTAATTGGTTCAGTCTTGGCCAGGGGCAGGTCCATTCTTGGAGCCAGCTGGCATTGGTTCTGTTGGACATGGGGGAAGCTTCTGGCAGCTTCTCACAGAAGCCACCCCTGTAGTCCTCCCCACTAGTAAAACCTTACTGCACAAACCCACTACGGTCCTGTAGGAAGCCTTGATCTGCAAAATACCTTGGAACAGCTGCAACATCTTCAGTTCTTACCACTAATAGGTTGGAATACAAGTAGTGCCTGTGCTTTCCTGTGGATTTATTGCTCTTGTGTTTTAGGGGTTTCTTTTCTATTCATTGTCCCATTATTTTCTTCTTCCTTCAGACCTCTCCCATGTTTTCATCATGGATGGCACATACAACAGCAAAAAAACCTAGCAACCCAAAACCTTAGAAAAACCCCAAAAGAGGGTTACAAATTTAAATAAGCAGCTATCCTGGTATCTCAAGATGGTCCCTGCCCCTTAGTCAGCTTGCGGTTTATTGACCTCAACTGAGTACAAAAGCACAAGCCTTTTCCTGGCCATAGCATGCTCTGCTGGGAGAGGGGTTAAGGAATTCTTCCAGTCACTCTGAACCCTTAGTCAGAGTTCATCCAAGGAAAGGAAAAGCTTCAGCAGGGAAGTTCCCAATTTGCATTTTTAGCAATGAAATCACTTTAGGAAAGGACCAAGGAACCTACTAGGAACTGCCATGTGAAAAGGATCTAAAGAGAAAGGGAACAGGTATCAATTGCCTCAATATTCCCTTCTTATCACATCAGAAGCTCAGTATCACATCCTTCTCCAAGCTGATGATCCCAGGCTGAGCATACCTTCCAATTCTGTGTAAGTGGTTAGTATGCTGAAAATCATTTTTACACCTTACTGGCAAGGCTCTGGATACCTGTGTTCAGCGGCTGTACCAAACCCTGAATGTTTCTGGCTGGTCACCTGGTGGGTTAAGGTAATTTCCACAACCTCTTGTTACTATATGATTTTTTTCTACAAAGTATATTGTCACAAGTGAAAAACACTACTGATACTCCTGATTCCTGTCCCCATTGTGCTATACCTTTCCTGATCCAACACCCAAGTGTTTTTCATAGTATTGAACTACAGACAAAAATTAAAAAAAAGGTATTGGAAAAAAACTGCTTGAGGAATTGTCTTCTTTTAATCAAAATTAAAATTATTAAAATTAGTAAAATTATTGTGTAATTTGCCATAATATCTTTATTAAGAGATGCAGTGCTTGACAGAAAGGTTGCACAATTTTTGTTTATTGGTGCTTTTTTTTTGAGACAGACATTTGACACTTAAGAATTTTATTTTGAGAGAGCATGGATGTTCTAGAAATTGGTTATGATATTACCAAAAATCTTTAAGAGTTGCCAAGTAAATTCTAGACAAAAGGGAACACTAATAGAATGCAGGAACTGAACAACAATATACTGGCAGCAAAAAGACACAGAAAATACTTGAGGGGAGCTCTAATCCCCATGGCTTGATGAGGTTTCAGAGGGAAAACATGGAAGTTTTAGTGCATTTTTCTACAAAGGGATATGCATGCTTCACTTCACACACCGGACATTTCCAGCAAAGTCAGTGGGTTAACTTGTTCTGAATAATATCATAGGTCTCCATCTTTGCAGGCCCCAAGTCTTAAGCAATATTATTAGATCTGGAGTGTGTATAATTGTATCCATGTTCCCATTTGTCCTGTACTAAAACAGGACAGTCAGTATTTATTTATTTCCAAAACAGAAACATATTTGTAGTGTCTATCAGCACTCCTGACTTTTGTCTTCTAATTCCTTTTGCTCTTTTTCATGATGACATACTTTCATATTTATGAAAAATAATTCTATTCTTTAGAAAGAAAAAATAAATGCCCTATTTAAATTTTTCTGTGCATTATTACATTATTAATGTAGAGAAACAGATTTATTGATTACACAGAATCATTGATAAATATAAAGGAGTTGCTTATACATATGGGGCCTGGATACTCCCTTCTGAGCTAGTTTTTGCAGTGGGATTTCCTGAAGTCTTTAAAAAGTGCTGGAACAAAATCTGCTGGAGTAATCAGAATGAACAAAGAGAGAATATATCCTCTTATTCTTTCCTTTTGTCTCTCTGTCTTTCTGCCTGTTTATATGTCCATCAGTAACATTTGATCATTTTGTCTGGGCATGTTTGTGGAAAATATTTTTTAGGTCCACCATTGATGTCCATTTCAAAATGAAAAAACATGCTAGCCCTCATTGGCCTGTGAAGTAATAGAGTTTGATCAAATGTTTTGAGGGAAAATAGGTCAAAGACATGCAATTTTGGAAATCCTCTAGTGAACTTAAAATGTGTTTGTCCTCATTTCCTGCTATGACAGTGTCTTGGTAAGTAGGACAAGTAATCAAAGGAGAGAGAGAAAATCTAATGTTATGTTTTGTGCTGGAATGACTGCTCTTATAAGCATCGTATTTGGGTAACTCTTCACACCTCAGGTTGTGAATATCTTTTCCACTCATTTATGAAGAGAGTAACAAAAGACTGGAGTAGCTGTACTTACCTTGCGTGTACCTTTAAATTCGTCCCTAAAAATATTTTATCAGCAGCATTAAATCAAATGTTTTCAAGTATTCTGTAGCTGGTTTACTCAAGACAAAAAGAGAATACACAATGGAAGCTTTACCTCATCAAGTGATATTTGAAGCATATTTTATTTTTAAGAGTAAAATGCCTTGAAGTATTACACAGTGCACATTATGTGTTTTGGCAAATACGATTTTATGTTCTTCCTTTCCTAAATTTAATGGTACTAATTTTTATTATCAAATCACCCACTTCTCTGTTTCTTTATGTTTGCAATTAAATACTACAAGGTTTCCCTTTGCCAAACCTTTGTATTCTTTGTACTTCATGAGCTGACAAGCCAATTGAGGAGTAAACACACCACCCAGAATCCTCTAGCTGATTGTGCAATGACAGCAGAGGCTAAACTGAGGTCTTCTTGAAAATCTGGAAATCCCACAATAGAACTTTAGAAGAAAAAAATGCAACAAGGATTCTGTATTTTTGTTGATCTTGGGAAAACATCAAAAAGGTGCGGATATATGATGCAGGACTTATTAAAAATCTTGGGACATGACTTTTCCATTCTTAAAAGTGTGAAATAATTTAGAGGAGTTGTTTTGGGTTTGTTTTGGTTTTTTTTTTAAAGCTAAAATTCAAATCTTGGGGCTGAGAACTTGAGATCTAAATGAAAGTTATAGGCAGGGCCAGTCATGAGCAGAGTCCCTGCCTGTGGCTGCCATAGACAGGGCTCTGCAGTATGCATACTGTATACCACTAAACAAATGTCAGGAACACATGATTAAAAAATTTTGTTTGTGTTTTAGTAGCCCTAAGATCAAAATAATATAGATGGGTTACAGTGACCAAAGGAAAGTACTACAGTTATCTCTACAAGTGGTAAATCCACTGAACAGAACAGCCATGTGAGAACAACATCTACAAAAGTAGCTCTCAGTCCCTGGCAGGTGGACTTACACTGGTATTTCACTATTTCATTTTTGGTATGCAAAGTTTCTCGTGTGTAATAACCTCTGCCCCTGCTGCTCCCTACTTACCTGTGTATTCAATTTTCTACTTCTAGTTTGACTACTAGAGAGGGCTGGAGAAACTAAAGTTCATGTTTAGAGCAAAAGCAGCAAAATAAAATTAATAACACTATAAGATTATGGTACTTATTTCTCCTGTCTGAAGTTTTATAGGTCTTAAATTTTCCTCTCTCTTTCTCCCTCCTTTTCCTTTCAACTTTCTCACTTTTCTTGTTTCCTTTGAGAATTCTGCTGAGGATGTATATAGGTTGAGGAGAATGAGGTTACAATTTGCTCTGAATGAGCTGATATTCTCAATCATCCACCTCCCCTTAGGGACCAAGTACAACATTTGTCAGCTCAGTCACTGTGAAAGTTCACATTCAGGTTCCACTCTCACAAACCTTCCAGTTCCCCAGTTGTAAGAGGAAAGTAGGTGTCAGTAAAATGTTCAAGCTTGAAAATAAATTAGGTATTTGTTCGCAGTAATCCAAGCAGATTGGATTGCAATCCAAGCAGAACTGCAAGATGAGTATAAAAGACTGCAAGGTCACCTAGGTCAGGTGGTGAAACCCAGAACAGAATGCAGTCCTGCTCTTTCCTCCTGCTTGTAAACAGGGTTAAGCCCTCTTAAATATTGCAGCAAATCACTGAGCTCTTTAGGGGCTGTTGGTGAACCATGTACCAAGGACTTTGAGATCCAGGATATGAGTACATGGTCTGTGAATCCTTGGTGGGGCAAATAACATTAGCTGTCTAGTTTGCTGGATGGTGTAGAAAGTACTCAGGCAGAGGGAGCCACTCTGGTTCTATTCACCTGAGGCCAGAGAAGGCTTCTCCACAGTTTGTTTGCTGGGATGCTAAGACTCAGCAGTTTGTCTCAGGCCCACCATCTCCTGATACAGACAGAAAAAGTGCACTGGAAGCTGTTATAAATAGGCACTTCCTAGTATTACTTATTCATACATACAGATAGAGAGCAGTTGGTGTGATAAGCAGTGCTATCCAACAAAAAACCTTGTTTTGAAAGAGTATGTGCTAAGGGATGAGAAGATACCTGGCTCATAGAACCCAAACCTTCTTCACTGTTTTTGAAAAACACACTTTTGCATGTATTGATTTCAATTGCACACACAGTTTTGGCCACACGTTTCAGAGAGATTTGGGCATATGACTAGGATGCATTTTCGAAACCAGTAAGTCTTTTGGAAATATGTGTGATGGTTAGCACATATTCCAAACATCATGAAAGCAAATTCAGACTATGAGACACAGGGCCTTGAAATGTCCAGCAGAGAAGTTGACATTAAACTGTATGAAATTCTCGTATGTCAAAGATGGGAAATATTATTCTCTTTATATTACTTATATTCATGCATTTCTTTTTAGATATATTGCATACTTTATGTGACATTATGAAACAGTTTACTGTAATCCATAATAAACTTGAATTCTTTTTAAGCTGTTCAATAGCTTTTATATTTTATTGTTGCAAATGAAGACTGAGCTTGCATTCAGCTGTTGCTGTGCCAACCTGTCATAACCTCACTGAAGTAACTGAAGCTATTGTAACTGAGTACAGACTGTAGGTTTGTGCATTTTGCAAAGCATCTGGAAACTACAGTGGATCAGAGCCAAACCCATAACTCATTGCTATTGCTTTGATTATGTGATGATTTTATGACATATAATATCCCATTTTCTCAACAGCAGTCTTTTAAATGTAAACCCCTGGGAACTGATGTATTTCTGTCCCAAACTTGTTTGTTGCTAGCTTGGGTAAGGGTGCTATATTGAAGACCAGGTAAAACATATTTGCTTGACTTTGAATGTGGTACTTGTGTATGATAGACTTTTAACACCTTACATAAGCAGTTTAGGCATCCAAGTCAGCTTCCAAGGCAGGACTAAGAGCATCATAACACACCTGATGTTAAAGCAGAAAATATCATGAAGGACTGAACTGTCTGAAAGACTGAGATAGCCCCCTTAATAATATAATTTGCCTGGCAACCTCAGAATTCCTGTTTGAAATGAGCACACCAGAAAAATGGAATTAAACAAGTTGAGTAACTTTTTTTATACCTTTGGCTGTCTTTAGGAATAAGAAGGAAATTAACAGATATTTGCTGCTTTGAATATTCACTAACCTGAGGTCTGAGACAGGATAATTTATTTTCATTTGGCAAGTAGGTTTTTGTTCTTGGATTTTCAGAAATCACAAAATTTCACATTTGAATATTGTATATAACTAAATATTCTCTTTTAAAAAATGTGTTAAAGCAAAATAGAGGTACATTGGAAGGCACAAAATACTTTTATTATCACCTTGGCAAATTCTACAATAAAGCATGAATAATTCCTTTGCAAGTTAGTTGATGTATGTGATAATTAGGTTCAGAAATACTTCTCAGACTTTCAGTTTTTCTACTCCGCTTTGATTTTTGGATGTCCAAAGAGGCTTCTTTGGGAGGCTGATTCAGCGTATCGAAAGTGAAGCGACTTGGTGGTTTTTTAACTAAAATGAACTTTCAACTCAAAACTTCTTTCTGCTTCCTCCAGTCTTACTCCCAAATAAAAAAGAATACCAGCTCCTAGTTTCTTTGTCTTGTGCCTCTGACCCAGTTGTTTCCTATCTTCCTCACTCCTAATAACCTTCTCCAGTTGCTCCCAATCTACTCCAGGTTCTTCTGTTTATATATCAAAATAGGTAGATTGTTCCTTAAAAAACTCTTTTCGCTGACAGGAGATACTTGGCTTCTTGGCTGATGGTTTCATTGGTGAGGTGAGATTCAGATGGTGTGGATGCATGATGACACTGCTGTGTCCTCTTCCTGACTGGCTTTGCTCTTCATGAGGAGTGTGACATCACCTTAAATAGTTGTAGTAACTCCTGCTGATGGCCTTAATGGTTCCTTCTGAGTCATATTCTGGTGATCATCCTGGATGTGACTAGTCAGTTATCAGAGAAGCTTTCTGTTACTTGTTTATGGAATTATCCCCAGTCCCAAATAAGTATAGTTGTCCTAAGGCAACTGCATTTGTAATTTCAATTCTTATACAACTGGATGATGAATTGATGTACAAAAAGATGGTTCTCTGTCACCTTAAATGTCACGCAAACCTAATTTTCCAGTCAAGAAAAATTCCACTCATTCGGGACTTTATCCAAGACAAAATATTTGCACTGGGATGTTGTGTTTTGGTCCCTGATATAGAAAAAAAAAAAAAAAAAACAAAAAACAACAAAAAATGACATGTACAGGCTGGAGATGGTCCAGCGCAAAGACACTCAAAGGATTGATCCATCCTGCCAGACGAGGGAAAGCTGAGAGAGCTGGCTTTGTTCAGCCTTGGGAAAAGAAGACTTAGGGGAGACTTCAGCACCATGTTCCAGTATTTAAAGGGTAGCTACAAAGAAGATGGAGACTCCCTTTTTACAAGGAACCACATGGAAAAGATGGGGGGTAGTGGTACAAGTCACTCTGAGGGAGATTCTGACTGGACACAGAAGAAAAATTTTTCACATTAAGAACAATCAACCATTGGAATAAACTGTCCAGGAAAGTGGTGGATTCCCCAGTATTGGACACTTCAGATTCAGCTGGGCAGGATGCTGGGCCATCTTGTCTAGACCGTGCTTTTGACAGAAAGCTTAGACTATGATTCTTGATGTCCCTGTCAACCTGTTTTTCTACAATTTCATGGTTCTATGGCAACACAGATAGAGGCTCCAAGAAGGAAAATTGGGCAAAACTGGATTGAGAAGGTTCAAACCTTTGACTGGGACATTTTTAATTAGAGATGTGTTAACCAAATGGTGGGATGCACCAGCTCTCTGTTGTATCGCTTTCAGTTGCTGCTGGTCAGCTGTTTGGTACTGCCTGCTCAGCAAACAAGCAGCCACTTCTTGTACAAATTCTCATACACTGTTTCAAAATAAAATTAACCGGGTTTGCTAGACTGCGGTATCTGAAACTTAAAATACTTAGGAGCCCTGAAAAAGTGAGTTATCACATTTCTGCCTGCTTTGAGCTTCCTAAAGTTCATTCCAATCTAAATTCTTCTATGAGTCCACGAGTGTTGAGTCCATGAAACTTAGTTGAGTGTGAAGGCTGTTGGGAATACCTCAGATACATGGATCACTTCACAGTTCAATTTTCAAGACAGAATCCATCCTGTAATACAGTATTTTTTCCATTATTCCTGTACACAGCTCTTCTCACCTCCTTTGTATATGTGTCCCATGGAGCAGAGCAGGAAGTATTTCCACTGCATTTAGCAAAATTTCGCCTGACTTTGAAGGTCTGAGTTGACTATATCACTTCCAATTTGCTAAATACCACAAATGAGACTTTGTGCCTGCCAGCTGGCAATCAGACATTCAAGAGGATAGAACCAATTAACAGGGACCTAGTCCTAGCTGGAGATGGGACTCACTGTATATGTATCCCACACATAGCTGCAACTAGATTTTAACCTCTGGACCTTTGGCACTGTAAGGCAGGAGCGTCATCTGCCAAGTCAGAATGTAACTCCCCACTCAGCAAGCTAGAAGCTGTGCCAAGTTTGCCTTAGTGTGAAACTAAGTACAAGTGAGACAAGTTATGTCCTAGTACTGTCATGCAGATTAGTTCATCAGAGAAAAGGGAACACATTCACTACTATTGTTTTTGTATTCTGATACATGTTATTTCTTTGATAGTCTTATTTACTGTTTTACAAACCACTGCTTATTTCCATCACATTCAAATAAAAAAACTAATCTTGTTTCTTTACCATTACTTTGACATTTTGACGGAGAGAGTTCATTAAAGTCCAAAGGATACAATATACTTCTTCATATCACATTTATTCAAAAACTCCACTCAGAAGAATTTGACTCTTGGTCATATTCATGTCAAAGTAAACAGGATCAGTATTTTAGATGAATTCATATTTTTAATCTTTGTAATTGAAATGAGCATAAACAACCTGGAGTTTTCTTTTCAGATCTTTGGTTTAAAATTCTGGAAATCTCATCCATGCCCGTGTCTCTTCTCTATTGCATTGTTTTTAGTTAACTTTATAGTTGCAAATCTCTAGAGAAATGCTTTTGTCCTTGTGAATTAATTCCTTTTTACTAATGGTTAGTTATAGATTCATCTGTAAAACAAAGGAAGGTCCTATAAAGAAGAAACAATAGATGTGAAACAGATATTTGGCAAAGAACATTACTGCTCTTTCCTTTCACTCATTGCTGTTTCTTAGCATTTCAGGAGTGATAGATTATGTGGCTTCTCCCAGACTGTTTTAGCTATGTTGTGGAATGCCCTTTACTGGAAGATTTTAAGTGAGATTAGTAAAACTGCTAGTACACTTGATCTTGCCTCAGTATGGAGGATGAACTACATGACCCCATGGGTTTCTTTGCTGTGGGTTTCTATCCTGCTTTGTGTGTCCATAATTCTCACAACTCAGATTCTTTTTGTAAAGAGCTGTGCCATGCCACATTTAGTTAACCTAAACTGGAAATAAAATAGATCTGCTAATGATTTGCTCACATATCTGAGCTTAAGAACTTCTTTTTCTGTTCAGTTTTAAAGAAGTGAAATAAGAGAAGTATAATTTAGAGGCTTTTTATTGCCAGAAATCTTGCTCACAATTGCTTTGCTCTGTAAATTGAAGGTCAAGAGGGTTTTAAACCAGGATGTTCCTTGCCAACAGAGCAATTTAGGAAGCAATTATTTGTAGCTAATACAGTTTGGGATGGATGCCATCATTAGAACAATGAGACTTTTCCCTTGTTTTTGATCCAGTAAACATTCTGTTATGGAGCAACGTCAACATACATATGGACATTAGGGAAATGAAGACAGAACTTGAAAAAAGAAGTCACTGAATTGAAGACAAGCTCATGATACAGATTTTAACTCAAAATGAAGCTGGGTTTTAGAATAAAGACTTCATTTATGATTGCTGAAGAATTATGAGGTTCTTGGAGGTCAACAGAACTGTGATGTTATGATTTACATAAAAGTAAAAAAAGAAAGAAAGCAATTACTTAAATCCATTGTTCAAAGCAAGCTATTATGTCTACCTGGTTTAAATTAATGAACTGTGATGTAGTAGAAACCATTTTCAGACAACATATTCTATTTGCTAGAAAAGTAATGTTTGATTATAAACTGCTGCTCTACTGCTTTTCCAGAAATTCAACCTAATCAATATTCATTAAAATTTCCAGAAAAATTTTTGTAAGTATTTGGTTCATAACACCAAACTGAGAAGACAGAGAAAAGTGTTTTGTTTGAAATACTCTTTTTTATCTGAACGTAGCTGCTTTGCACAAGTATGAGAAACGATATATGGTCACAAGAGGTGACATTCTAATATAACTTTATTTTTGCAGCACAGTCTTAGGAAACATCTTACACTTTTTCTGCATTTCTGGTCAACTGTGCACAATGGAAGATTATTATTTTTCCTGTTCTTTCCTATCATATTGGTGGTAAATCCAACTGAAAAGAAGATATATTTGCTGAACAAACCATATTTTAGCCACATAATTCCTATTGTATCTCAGTTAGAGTCTTGTAGAATGGCCATTGTCCAAGGACACAAAAAGAGGTAAAACATCTGCTCCAACATAAATATGGAAAACTACTTTAGGGGACATTTATGTCTATTAACATCAGCTGTGTTACATGTGTTAAACTTATACTAAGTTCTAGTGTGCTGAACAAAGCCATAGTATGTAAAGCTCTGTTCTTCTGCAACAGAAGAACAGAAATAGGACAGAAATGAAACAGTAAAAAAAAAAAAAAAAAGCAGCCACAAAAAGAAGACCTGTAATCACATGCAAATACTGAAATAATGATTTTTAAAAAAATTTTATTGATGCTACACATAGATACCAGAAGAACTGACCATATCTTGTCAAAATCCTTGTTGATTTATTAGAAACAGAATCTATCTGGTTGTTTCTGAAAATAAAATTTGAACTATGATTGCATACACATCAGGCAGGAGCATGTTAGGCTACCTATTTTCCTTTTGTAACACTGTGTTAGAGATTTTACCTAAACACACTCCACTCTACTGATGCTGTAATCCAGTGAAGGAAGGCTCAAGGTTTCTATATTTGCAATAAGAACAGTCTCAATTGTCATGATTATGCTTGGTCTATCCAGCAAAAATATTGACTTTAATTACAAAAATAAATGCGTGTCATATTTAAGCCTAGATAAGACTTCAAAAATAACCATAGAGATTTAAAATTGTCAAATTGGTCCTTCTGTATGGGAGGATCCTGCTGGCAAAAGCTATGGAAGGCCAAAATAACAGTAGGCTTTATTGTGAAACTTTGGTGTTTGGTCCAGGTAGGTCAAATCATGATGTTCTTAGCCAAGGGACATATTCAGAGATCTCTTCCAGGCACAAATCCAGAGAAGCAGAGTCAATACATCACCCACACCTCCTTTATTAATTCTTTCCAACAGGGCTTAGGTTAGGAAAGAAACTACTCCCTGTTCTGTAAGTTCGACAGTTTGAATGCCTGATTGGCCAAATTAGGGTGAGGCATTTTAGACCAGGCTCTGTCTGAAAGGTTCATTAATAAATACAGAGGCCTCTGCTAGAAAAAAATAGTGTTTCAGAAAACAAAGTGGAGCATTGTAGTTGTTTTGTTCTACTTCAGTAATTCTGTGTTTCGTGGCTGGTTTCAGCAAAGAGCAGATTGAAAACTGAGTTGTAAATCAAAGATATACCAAACTCTATAGGAATTTGATTTTTCTGTTTTACAATAAATTAAACTAATAATCAACTTTAGACAGAAGCACAGAAAAATATGTAAATCCACCAAAAAAGAAATGTGAAAGCGTATCATCTCTTCAAAATGCATTTTATTGTTGCCTTTGAAAGCAAGATATTGAAAATAGTACAGTTTTCAGTTTAGCTTCAAAGCTGTGTTTTTCATTATTGTGGCTTATTGCCCACTATTAGCTGTTTCCAAGCCCATTTGAAGCTCATATGTTCTTTGACTACTTCTCCCACAGATTGCGAAAGAAAGTGCCGTGTATTGTGGACCGTTAAGTTTTATATTTGGGTTGCTATAGAAAAAATATTAACAATATCTTCTGCTGCCCACTCTTCTTACAGTAGGAAAGATGAAGACAGATGTGTGGCTTTCCTCTGTGCTTTGTAGCAGCCTTAAAAGACATTTGTTTGACAATGAGTTGTCAGAGAGCTGACATGGTACTTGAAGAGCTACTGTGTGCATTTTTGATGGGTGCTCTGGGAGCTGACAGCTTACACTGAGCCTTGATACCAAATATTTTGCTTGGTCCCTACTCTTTATAAAAATGGAAATATGATGGTGAGATGGAAGAGAAAGTCTTCTGTGACCCAAGTGTTTTCTCAGTCTGTACACTGTGTATGGGATCCATCTTGCCTTACTTCTGTTATCAACACTGTGACCTAGTTCCTTGGGATGCCTATAAATGGGGAAAATCAACAGTTTTAAGGCACAGTTCAGCTGATCTCTCTTGAGTTATCTGAATGGCTTAGCTATAAAGGAGTAGTGTCTGTGTTACAGCTCTAAATATTTGATCAGACGAAACCTATGCTCTGTAACTTACATCCTGAGCAATCTAGGTAAAATACAATTGACAAAAACAAGTCATGCATGCAAAGTTACCTGAGTCTCATGTTCACAGGAGGTAGGGAACGTGGTGCAAACTCTTTTAGCAAGATGTTAGTTGCATTCGCTAGCATGTGAGATACGTGTAGTTCAAACCTGAAGTCATAACTGTTGGTGTGACTTTGTGAATTCTGAATATCTGATGATGTATATAATGTTCAGAGGTTGAGGACTTGTGGGGTGCTGAATAGTCTGTATTCATATACTTCAGCAGAAATAAAGCATATTATTCTAAAGGATTGGACCTGTGTTGGATCTGACTCTTTAACCACTGAGAATTCCTAAAACTCTTACAAACACAGGGTCAAATCATCATAGAGGTAATATGATGTTTGGATAAAAGTTTGTTTTGGAAAAGGAAGTGAAAGAAGAGAAAATGGAGCAGGAGTCAGGGGGAAGAAGACTGGTGATGAAGGAAATTGAGCAGCAAAACCACTTTTCCCATAATAATTTTATTTGAAATTATAAAGTTGTGAGGGATTTTTTTTTACTTTTTCTTTATATGGCTTGAAGTTTTATCCAGGGTTTTATCATCTGTTAGGAATGCAATGTATAATTTAAATAAATGATAGAGAAATAAATCCACTAGTGATAAGACTGAAGGCTCTGTCTCTAGTCTCTATGAAATAAAAATTCAGTTTTCACTCCTCACCTTATAAAGTTATGAAGCTTTGCTCCAGTCACATACTTTTGTGACTGTTCCCTATCTTTAGGTGTGAACATCATTATTAGTTGTTCAAAAGCAGTTGAAATATAAAAGCTGATCTATAAATATTATTTTATTTTATTATTTTGTAATAGAATAATATGAACAGCACAGCAAATTAATATACAATATAGAAGTTTAAAAATACACTTTTTATTCTTTTGAGTTTTTAAGTTCCAGCCTGCCAAAAAGGCTTTTTCAAAAGTGTCCTTTAATCTATAAATACCAAGCTTGAAAGGAAGTAAGAACCATCTGGAAAACTCTCTTTCCCGGGAAAAAAAAAGAACTGTATGGTGTCTGATTCTTACTTGTAGATATCTGTCAGGATGGAAAGAGCACATCATACACTTAATTTTGGATGTGGTTTTGACCCTCTTACTTGATGAGCAAATGCTGGACTTTAAGAAGATTGGAAACTTAATTTATAGTGAAAAGGACCTACATTAATGTAATTCCTCTTGATAAGAGCATTCTCTTTGCATCAGCTCTTCCTGGGAACATGTGTGTTAACGGGATACAGTAAATTCCCTCTGTGGCAAATGGGCACTCTTCTGGTTCCTCTAGAAGAATATTTATTTTGGCACAATCCAAATCAACTTCTGGAGCTGCTTCTGTCAGTTCTTTGACTAAAGGTGCCTTCAGCTGTTGTCACATAACTTAAAAAGGAATATGGGACAAAGCATCGATTCACATGCCAATATATCAATGATGCAACACTCTTGTGTCAATAGCTTATCTCTGTCATGAAATGTTATAGTTGAAAAATTTAAGACAACTTTGGATTTCATAGTCATCCTGAATATGTTCATATTTGTTTCAATTCCCTATATCTGTAGTGTGTTTGAAGATCCCCTGAACAAAACGGAGAGAGGTATTCATCCCTTTCAAATCTGAGCATCTCTCTCAGGTGCCTGAGCTAAAGCATTAGTCCTTCAGAGTCCTCAGTGAAGTGAATGGAGTAAGATAACCTTCCAGGAAGTGAGTTGTAGAATCTAACACATGCCACCATGACATTACAGAAAACAGCTTTTCTTGAAGTCAATAGCAAGCCTATTCTCCTCCTTCTCAAAGATCAGAGATAAAGATCACCTAAATATAGTTGAGGTGATGATGGGAAAAAAGGCATTCACTGAGCTTGTACGCTGCCTTTCTATATTTTTTGCAAACTATCTTGAAGCTTCAGAAAAAAATGAGTTTCGTGGATACTCTGAAAAGGGGCTCTTACGATAAAAGCACTACAGAGAGAAGGCTCTGTGCCTGTAACAGCAGCAATTGCAGGAACTGAAGCGTTTGTTCTCAATACAGCGAAGTACCTATACAAGTGCCCAGACTTAATCCTATGATCCTAAAGAAGGAAGATATGAATGGGAAGTATGTATGTGCTTAGTGAGAGTAGGATGTTACTCCTTGTAAGAAAGAGAGGATTGTCTGGAGGAAGCAGTTGTGGTGAGTAAATAGACAGCCAAGGAGCCTACTCCTCTGTTATCTGCACAGCTGCCACATGTGGCTTTCCATGAACAGGCTGTTGATTAATTTACTGGGTCAAGTTTTTAGATGAAGAAACACATTTTTCTTTTATACTCTTACTATTTAGGACACTTCAGTTGTAGTGACTGATTGCTAAGCCCTTCGCTGAAACTGCAGGTATGTTTGTGGTAGGTTTTTCTTAGTGTGTGATTTTGTAAAGCTTCATGCTATTGCTAGTCTCTAACTAATAGCACTTGATGTCATACTATACAAATCAGAAATATTTGTAAAGCATGGAGCTACCGTGTCCATTCCCATAATGAAGAAAACAGAAGCTGATATAATTGAATACATATTTTTGGTTACGTATTGCTAAAAATATCATGTCTTTATAGACCAGAACGGTGACTGATAACCAGTTCATTGTGAAGTCCAAGTAAGTGCTAAATTACATCTCCTTGTTTAGTTGAAGCTGCATATTAATCTAAGGAGTTTAAAATAGGATTAACATCAAATAGAGGATTTGCCAGTCTGCAATCATTGCAGATTTTTATTATTTTGTTGTTTTGTTTCTTTTTAAATCTATGAAACAGTTACCTACAGTGGAGCAGAATCCCCATGATAGATGAACCCCTACTTTAGAGTTAGTCACTGCTTATCCCACTGTAGATTTTTTACTTAAACCATTGACTGTACCTGCATCAATCAGTAAATAAAAGATTTGAACTTGCATCTCCTACGTCTCAGCACTTCTCATGAGAGTCATAGAATCATCAATGTTTTCCGCTGGGCTTAGTCTGGCATATCAATTCCCAGAATATTTACTAATCAACCTACACTGACAAAACTAGAGGAATGCCTTCTCCTAACTTGAATTTCAGCACTGTCAGGTCTCTGGTGGGTGTGTGCATGCCGAGCTGCAGTACAGGAAGCCCTCAGAGCACATTTGGCCTGCAGCAGTTGCCTTCAGAGGAGAGGCTGAGGGAGATGGTCTTTTTTAACCCAACATGCAGAAGGTTTCCATGATAGTTAATAGCAGTCTTCCTGTGTAAGAGGAGATGGACAAGGAGAGGCTCTTTATGAAAGAGATGCACAGCAGAACAAAAGCTGATTAATTGAAACAGGGCAATTTCTGTCTGGGAACATGTAAGGGGACATTTCTTTCTTTGAGGAGAGTCAAGAGATGCAGTCTGCACAGGGGGGTTTTGCAGGCTCCGTTCTTGAAGGTTTTCAAGAATAGCAAAGCAATCTGAACAACCTGATCTGATTTCACAGCTGAGTCTGCATGAAACAAGAGGTTAGATTAGTGACCTCCTGAGGTTCTTTTGTAGAGGAATGATTTTCTGACTCTGTGATTCTCTGAACTGTATGGAAGAAGATGCCCGTTTTTAAGGGTTATAAAACAAATCAGATGTGCTCTTTGACTGTGGCAAATTTTTATGATGTGAAAGATTCAAAGCTATATATGTTTGTTTGTACTAATGATTAGAAGTGCCTTTTCATTTTTGACTTCTGTGATTTGACATATGAAGTGACTAATATAATTTATAAAATATGAAGTGTTACAACTGTAACATATAAAACACAGATGAACATACCACAGCCTCAAGGTAACCCATTTCTTGCTTTGTAAGCCAGAAATACTTGTGGGAGTATCATAATGTTCCAGAGTGCTACACTGGGCAAACAGATCTCTGGTCTTAGTTGACAGATGTGGAGCAAAAGCATGTGGTTGACAACCCTTAAACACTGCACATGTGCATGTTGCAAGAGCAAGTTATTCCAGATAAAATCACAATAAAGTTATGATCAGCATGCTTTCACTTAACTTGTCCTCTTTCTGACAGTATATCATAATTTGACATGGCATATTTTTTTAATACTATTACTGTCTGTGTGAAGAAAGCTTAAGATAAGGAGCTTGTACTTCAGAAAAGATGGACAAGTAGATCTAAAGAGTTGCTCTGTTGGAAAAAAACTTCTCATATATGTGAGTTGTATCTGGTAGGGTGCAAACATGAGTATTTGGGGAACTTAGACTTTGCATTAGCTCCTGGCATTTGAGGCATTCACTATTAAGCATTGAGAAAGGATAGAAATTACTTTTGTAACTTGCTGCATCTGCTGCAGAGAGGTACTCATTAGTCTTGCAGACCTTTGAGATAATTGCACTCAACAGCTGCTTCCAAGGTCAATCAGAAGACAGGCAAAAAATATCTTGGGAAATGTCTAACTTCTTGTAAAAACTGGTTATGAGTGGCACACTGCCAGGGGACCACTGGCACTCATCAATAATGATAGCACAGCTTTCGTTTGGCTTTAACTCAGAACTTCAATCAGTTGCTGGAGGGTGAGAACAGGCAAAATAGGACTGAGAGAGCTTTTTTTGCTTTACATGAAATGCCTTACAGCATATCCAAATCTCATTTAATCATGGAGTTGTTAAGGTTGGAAAAGACCTACAAGATCATCAAGTCCAACCTTCATTTACATGAAGCTTTGCTTTTCCATTCTGATACAGTGAAGGGGTTTATGCTGTTTTACCAGGAGAAAGCCAGATCATCCTTAAGCCTTGAACTTGGCAATGTGAAGGCTATTTGGAGCCTCTGCATGTCTGGGATTTCATAGTTGCATTGAGGTAATTTGTTGGACATTAGTACCTTTCCATTCCCCAGTATGTTAGATGCAGAAGTTCATCAGCTTAGAAGGAGATTATTTAATTACCATAATCTCTATATGGGGTTCTATTAAGATCAGTCTTTGTATGGACATTTTTCAGTGCAAAATGGTAAACTATATTTCATCTACTACATGTTTTCTTTTTAGTTCGCTCTTTAGTATGAAAATAGTAATGCAGAGTTTTCAGACTAGCAGCTGATCTTGAGCTGTTTCCTCCTATGTTATTCTTTCAACACAATAGAAGGTAGGTTTAATATTGCAAAATAGAGGCATTTTGAAGCATTTCCAAATATCTTTTAGCAAATGCAAACAATCATTTAAATAATTCTATTCAATTGCCATAACATGGCACATCTAGACAGCTGTGTATCCAAAGAAAACAATTTGCTGTTCATTTAACCCGTATTTGTCTTTTGCCTTTCCCCATTCTGACCTTCCCTCAAGCATTCTTACTGTCTTTCTCATGTTGATAATATGAAAAAATTTTTGGAAAAAAACCAAGAAGTTTTCAAATGAAGTAAAAGCAAGATGACAACATCCTTGCACTAATAATTAATTTAACCTTTGTTAAATTACTATAATGTATCTAATACAGATTACAGTATACAGAACATAATAGTATCTAATATATGCTATATCACAGTACACTGTAATCTAATATTTGCTGGAATAGAGCCCTTCCATTATCTCAGTTCTTTTGTCTGTAGTAGATCCTCTAATTCAAACTGGAAATATTTTAGTTTTCTGCAACAGCCCAGTCTGCTGTAAGGCCAGAGTCCCAATGTCCACAATAAGGTCTGGCAGCCCTTTATCACGTGAAAAAGAGCTGCCACTGGAGGGAAGCTGGTCTGTGTGATTGGTTCAAGATTTGTATGGCTTTTGCTGAGTAACTACTGGGCAGACACTCTGAGAAAAATTTCTGTTAGAGATATCCAGTGTCTTACTGAAGAAGAGTAGGAAAATGAAAAATAGCTGGTAAATGACTAGGAGTATGGGCGGGTCAAAGGCCATCTGTCAGCTAGACTGTTCATCAGCCTAAGGCAAAAATATTGAAATAATAAGATAATATTGAATCCATGATTTTAGAGTTGCTCAGGGAGCATTGCCTGTAATCAAATAGTCCTTTCAGTCAGAAAAACAATGTAGTGATAATGTGGGAGGGTTTGCTGTCCATGCCTACTTTGCTGAAGGAAAACTTGTTCCATGTCACCAGAAGCCTAAATTTACAGTAATTCATTTTATTAGTGGACACAAGAAAGTTAAACACAAAACACCTCACAGGCTGACTCAAAATACATATGAAAGGTGGAGGAGTCTCTAGCTCCACACAGAGTTATTTCTTTGAAGTGCTGAATCTCGGTGAGTGGGTTCCACCTGGGCCTGGAAAATTGCCCAGATCCAAGTGTAGCCTCTGTCCTTGCAAGAAAAACAGTTGTTAACATGTTTCTGACATTTCAGTGAAAACAATTTGAGTCACTTTGATTTATTTATGTTTGTGGTGCTGCACTGGCTGCATTATCTGCCTCTTCATTGCTCTCCAGACTCGAAGTGAATCACAGAGATCTTCCAGACATCTATCTATTAGGGAGAATGAATTACTGTATAAAAATATTTGTGTAGGTCAGGGGAACTTTGATGACTAATAGGCTGTAGTTCACTGCCTTAATACATTGTTGAGAGAGCCTAAATGTCAATTTTTAAGTTTTTAATTTTAATTTTAAATTACATTATCTCTGGGATAATGTAATCTCAGTGTTGATCAGAGTAAGGCTTCAGCTCAGTGTCACTTATCGTGCCTTGTGCAGTAGAATAAATATCGTCACTAAGCCCATTATTCAGGTTTCAGAAGTAATTAGATGGTTTTTTTGAGGGCAACCTTGTTCAGCTAGTGGCTGCTTTATTACTTTAGGTGAATGAAAAGGGCGTGTAGTAGTAAATTACTGCGAGCAGGCTGTTGGAGAAAGCAGGGTGAATTCTAACTTCAGTCTGCTCATTTGGCACTAACTGCATGCAATCTGTTTCTGTCCATGTGTGAAAGCTACCTGCATGCAGTCTGCTGCTCAATAAGCCATCAAGCTGTAAGGAAGCTGCATTTTCAGTCTGCTGTGCACCAGAAGGCAAACCTTTAAACAGTATCTTTTGAAAAAGATCATGCTTAATAAAAATCCATGAAATTCACTTCTGTGATTATAGCAGCCAGTGTGCTGCACATTCATTAGCGTCAATTTTGACACCATTATAGTTTAGAAAATAAATTATTACATGGCTAGATTTGTAGGTGTTCTAGGAAAACAAATTTGCCTGTCTTACTCCTGTCTCCCAGCTGTGTATATTAAACAAGTATCTGGGGATATGTGAAATTTACTGCTGGACATAGCTATTAGACAGCAAGGAAAATATTCTAGCTCAAAGGCTCTTTTCAATTAAATACATATTGATTTTCAAAGTCACATCGGTCCTCCAATTACTTCATTCTTTTTATGGTAAGCCACAGTGTGGTATAAGGGAAATATAAATGACAACCAGATTCTGCCTGTAAATACATTTATCTTTTCTGGTTTGATATAGTCTTCATTATGTGCATTGTCCAAGAAACTTTAATCTCAAATAATGTTGACTGATTTCCTTTCAAGTATTTTTATTTTTACTGAAGCTTTAAACTGAAAAGGAAAAAAAAGAGAAAAAAAACCACCCACCACTTCTTAAATCTTCCCATTGTCTCGCTCTCTTTCACACATACAGAAAAAAGGCGTAGTCATCCTTTCTGCACTACCATAGGCTTATATATCACCTTCTGAATATAAGTGGCTTCAATGGGAGTCACACGTAGTGTGAAATGGAGACCTATCCATGCACTGCCTATGTGTTCTGGACATTTGCATGAATGCTTTCTCTAACATCATTTACACATTCTTAGTTTTAGCCCTAACATTTTGTTTTGTATGCAAAAAGGCTCTAAACCTTACACCGGTAATAGGTTTTTTATAAAATATTTGCTGGTTGCAGTTAGAAAGATTTGTCTAAATGCTCTCTTTCTAAAAATATACTTTCTCAAGGTCTCTTAACTCATAAATAAACAGCCTAATGTTTTAATAAGAGAAGGGTCTGATATTTGACCAGAAAAGCCTCAGAGGCTGATTCTTCAGAAATGGGACCTTTGTCAAAGGTCCTTTTAAAAACAGACCCAAAACAGAAGGGTCAGACAGCTGCTTGCAAAACTGCCAGCCACTATGACTTGCCTCCCACTGAGCTGCCAGGAAAGCACAAGGTATGGGGATCATCCTTGCCCAGAGTGGGGGCATTGCAACGAGCACACACCCATTTCAGATGTTTTTCTTCTTAGCACCATTCAGATGAGATGGCCTTCTGCAGAAAATACCTCTCCAGGCTCAGCTCAGGTCTGACCCAATGGCACTGCCCTGTGTCCCTCTAACCCTCTATAGGTGGGTGATATTTTTCAGCGCACACTTGAGCAGAGAAACCATTTGGAACACTCTCACTTGAGAGTGAGTTTACGTTCTTTCACCAGGGATATTGTTTTCCGAAGTGGAGGGTGTTTAGCTTTGGGGAGTTGACTCGAGTGTTCAACACGACTCCTCTCAGCATCTGACCCCGCGTGTTCCCTGAGACACAGAGAGATTAAAGACAACCAGCATCAAAGCCCATGGCTGCACGAAGCTGGCCATGTGCTCTGGCTCTTCAAACATTTGCATCAGTGCAATCTGTACGTATGCAAAGGGAAATACCTCCTGCTGTCCACCAGATACAAGTGTGCTTCCCGTTAAAGTGAAGACTCCACGCATATGTAGGCACTTACTTTTACATGAAAGGCAGGAACTCATTGGATTTTTTGCCACTGTCTAGGAAAACAGTTTCAGAAATCTACTTGGTGTTTCTGAGCTTCCTCAATGTTCCCCAGACCATGCATGGCTCTGATGTGTATTCCAAAACCTAGTATGCCATAGAGAACAGAATTTCTGTATAAAACAGTGGGTGCAGTAATTCCTTGAACAAAAACCATTTTAATTTACCCTGAAGTCAGCATGACATAAATAAATCAAGTAACAAACTGTTCTGTTTGTTGAGGTTTTTTTTATGAATATATCTAGTCCATGTATTTATTATTTCTTTAGCTTTGTTTCTGTCTGCTTCCCCAAGGTAACAAACCTCTTGAAATCTTGCCTTCAGTCCATCCATGGCTCACTAATACCTTTTCAGTCATTGGGACCAATTTAGAATAAGCAAGGAAATCCCAATGTTTCTTCTTCTTCTTCTTCTTTTTTTCTTTCATCCTGTTTGGCAGTCACCAGTTTACTATTCATCATTAATATTTTGCTGAAAAAAGTAGTGTTACATGCCTTTTGTGATGTTCAGGGAATGTGCAGGAGAATGCAGAACAATCAGTTGGGGAGAGATACATTTTAGCATCATGAGGCCTAGGGAAACAGGCCATGTCCAGGCAGTGTAACGAGGTTCCTTTTGCACAGTGTAGGGAGTGTTAGTGAGGTGAAGCTTGCAGAGAAAGGTTTAATATGTTTTTTAGTAGAGCATCTGATATAACTGAGGGGAAGAAAGCACACACCAAAAGAAGCATTTGAGTACAACCCTTTTTAAAAATTGAAATAGAAGACTTCAGCTTGTAAAAACAAGATTCTCCACATGTCAGCACAGTGATTAGGGTGTCAGATGTATTGCTCTGCAGAAAATAATAGAGAAAGAAATAGATGTTAGATTTACATTTCTGTGGGAGTTATATATCCTGTTGGGTTACAGGAGAATCTGTCCTTCAGTGTGAATTGCCACATGCTCTCTCAGGGATCTAAGTACCTACTTCAAGGCTCTTTACAAGTCAGTATTTAATTGTATGTACAAAACAAATGCAAACAGCTTCCTTGGGAGAGACTGAAACAACTGCCCAGAATAGCCTGTAGCCCCCTAACTGGAAGGAAAACATTGGGAGAGTGAACTGAAATCTCTGCAGCCAGTCATTCCAAAGAGGGACTTTAAACTACGTTTGCTGTATCATAGGGAAATGTTCTCCCAGGGAAATACCAGTTAATGTTTATGTACTGCCCACTCCCAGTAATGTCCTGACAACACCTATAAGATCGAGCACTGTTGGCAAAGGTATTTTTAAACTCTGTTAGTGCTAAATGGGCTGACTCAAATAGCTCTGTGAGCTATGGGTGGCTTTGCCTATGCCCACTGGAGGAAAACAGGCACTTAGGAGGATTGTGGCAAGTCAGACTTTTGAGATGATACATTACAAGGGTAAGTAGTGTTGGATGAAGCTACAAGATTCAGAAAATAAGAGGCAGAGTTGTGAATTGGATTCAAACATCCTAAATCTCTCCTTGGAATCCTAACCTCACTATACTCCAGGCCCTAAATAAAGTTAATAGATATTCTTTCAAGGTCTAAAGGATTTGGTATTAGAAATGAGAAGGAAGTACCTCTGGTATGGTATACCCTAAAAAAATGAGTTCATCTCTGCAAGCCTTGATACTGCAAATAGCAGCTTTAACAGTAGTGTTGGCAGATGCATAGCTCACTGGACTGAGTCCTTGGCTCACATATGTTTTTTCAATGCATTGAATTCATTCTTAGAGTATTCAATCTCAGAATTCATGAAGGAACAGTAATGCTTTTCAACTCATTATTTTCTCTCATCCCCTTTCATACTTTCTGAATGTAATGATAACTGTTCAGTCTGAGAAGTTCTGCTGTGTCTTCCACGGCTGTGATATAAAGGTCTTAGTCTAAAATCAAAGGGACAAGTCTAGAGCTCAAGCACCTCTCGCACATAGGAAGGGGTATAGATCTCTCTGCAATGTGAACTGTGAATGCCATACAACCAATAACTCTGAATACTCCTTAAAAATAGCCACAAGGCTGTGGGATTTCCCAGCTAGTATAGTACATTTTTTACTTAATTAGCAGAGAAAACAATCACAATCACATCAACACTTTATTGAGAAAATCATAAATACCTAACAATTCCTTTGGTTATCACATAAAATATTTACTTCTTGCGCTGTCAAAGCACACAGTTTTCTCAAGCTATTCCCTGCTTTCAGATAGTGGACTTGGCAAACTTCAAATCAGTTCACATTCAGAGCTAGTACTGAGAAAAGAGAGGGATAAAGAAAAGGACTAAGGGAAAATCCAAAATCAATGCAGCTCCTAAAGTCTTCAGGTCAGCAGTACCATATCACTTTTTAAACTAAAAACCACCAGTATGTAAACAGCAAAATGCCTGTCTTTATCTGCTATTACTTTTCCCTATTTTATCTTTATTTTTAGGGAGGAAAACATACTAAATTCTTTTTATTCCTTTTTTTTTTTCTTGCTTTGTGTACTTTGTTTATAAAGCATACAAGCTGGAAATCATCACTGTTCTTGCTTGGGAAAAATAGCATTAACTGCATGAGGAAAACATGTATGCTAAGAAAGCACTTTAGAAATCCATGCAGATGTTAGCAACCAATACTGGAAAAAAGTCTCTGTAATTATATTTAGGTACATTTTGAAACATTTTCCAAAATTTAAGTTTATATTATTCCATTCTTAATAGAGTTGGATTTTACATTCAGTTGTCTTACTTCAACTAATTCTGATGGATCTCTGAGCAGTTCAGAGTCCTAATTCACAAGACTCTGCTAGATTAAGAGTTGTGCTTTTTAGCTCACAAACGCAGAACTTGGAGCTATTGAGTGTTTGGAAGCAGGAAGGTAGATAGGGTCTAACTGATATCACATCCATGTAAAGTGAAATTGAATCAAAATCCTCCACAGAAGAAAAGGATCCTTTTATATTCCCCATACACGTAAAAGATATTTAAAAAGTGATATGAAATTTGTAATATTTTTTCTTAATAGATAGTACTTATTTCTCAAAACAGTTTCTTAGCTTTCTGTGAGGTTGGCATTCTCAGTGCAGAGGAAGCCACTGCATCTGCTTTAGTATCAAGATGAAATTTATTTGTCCATAAATTGTAAGAGCTTTGAGTCAGTTGTCTTTGTAGAGAGGCACCTACTGGAATTTTCAAAAGTTCTTTAGCAATTAGTAAAGATACTGTGTAGTTATGAAATTATTCTGCCACTGGTTAAAGCATATGACATTATTCTCAAAGAAATTTTATATACAGAAGTCTGTGATTGAGACCCACAGTTCAGGGTATTATTGTATTCTTAAGACACAGTAATATTAATTATATCAACAACATGAATAGTTCCATTAAGAACTGGAAAGCAATTTAGACTGATGGCTGTACTTTGTCCACATTTCAAACTGTTCTCTGATGTCTCCACCATGCCCAACAATATGGTCAGTATCTCAGCTTTTCATATCCTTCCTGGACTCCTGCTGATGTCTGTGTACTGTGTATTCCAAATCTTCGAGTGCCCAGACTCCTTCTCTAAAGTGTTTTTATGGTCCCTACCAGATCTGTGGGGAACTGAGCATCTTGTAGTCTTTTAATGTGATATTTATGACAGTGTCTTTGGGGTCTTTGGGGAGCTATTATCCCATTTTTGCAGATGGAACACATTAAGTTCCTTAAAAAATACAGTGGTGGCAGTTTCTTTCCTTTAAATCATAGTTGCAGCACATTACTCCATCAGTTCATCCCATTAATCCTATATTCTCTGTTTTATGACTTTGTGTGTCTTTTGATGCAGGCAATGTCTTCATCTATGTCTTAGTGCTTGATGGCTAACAATAGTCATTATGCCCCAGTCAAAAACAATAACGTACTGAAATTTCTTGTAAGAATGCCTCTCCTTATGACAGATCTCTATACCTGTTTTGTACACCCATGAGTTTCAGTTCAGTGTAGTCAGTTTGGGTGTTGAACTGAACCAGCCTGAAGCTGTGAATCTTTGGAGGTTCATCTATCACTGAATAATGCAGCCAGACAGAGGGAGACAGTTGAATAGAAGTCAATATGCCAACTGTTCCTTCATTTATTACTGCCATATTAAGAAAGTTGATAGAGTGGAACTAATCCGTCTGCTCACAATTTATGCCCTAGCAGTAAGATACAGTTTCACTATTTCATGAGCTCACTCTTTGACTAACTTTATTGAAATTCCTTCTATAGTATCATTTTTAATCACTTTTCATCCAGTTTTAGTTATGTGTAAAATAGCAGAAAAAGATGGACTAAAGAGACATGAAAAGATTTCATGAGAAACTCAGGTCAGCTAAAATAGAAACAGATCAAATAAAGTTAAGTCAGTGAACCTACAAAGACCAACAGAAAAGTGTTCTAAATTACCTCTTTCACACGAAGTTTTGTTCTGTCATGTCTAAAATGCAAACAGTCAAAAGGAGTAAGGCAATCCTGGCAGCACCGTGAGAGGAGGCAGGGCTGTGGTGCCTGAGGGGAGGTAGCTGAGTGACCTGCTGTGCTGACGGGCAATGCTGGCTGTGGCACTGCAGGGGCAGAACTGACAGGTGGGGAGGTCTCCTCCCTTCTTTATCAAGAATAATCAATGAGGTTTATCTCATCCATTAGTTCCCAGACATGCATGGGCTCTGGATGTAAGAAAAAGGCAGGATTTTGGCTACATGTTGGTTGTATGCAATGCTAAAATGAATTCCTGTGAGCTTAGTTATATTTCTCTTGTTGTTTAGCTTAAAACATTCCGATACTCTGATCCTTTATTAGACTGGTAGGGGTACTCTTCAGTGATTTGGGCTGGGTACAGTTTCAGAAATGCAGAAATTGCCTGGTTTTCAAAATGTTGAGCCCACCACTCCTTTTGATTGCTAGGGAGTTTCATACAAATGCACCAAGAACTATTATTGACCAAACTGTAGACCTTGCTCAGTCTAGATACAGTCTAGATACAGTCATCCTGGGTGGGAGTTTCCAAGGCATTCAATTCATTAACATAAGTCTACTTCCACCAAAAATTATAGATTTAGCAACAGCTTTAAATGGACAGAGTTGGGTTATTCCAGAAAAATGCTGAAAATCCTACCTTTCTATTTAAAATGCCTTTTTGAGATGACAGGTAGCAGCAACTGTAGATGCTAAAAGTAACTTTATTTTTTTGTGATGCTCTGTCACTGCTGGAGCACCGAGTGTTCAAACAAACACAGATAGACCATTTGTCCTTTGCTTGATAAGACTTTTTCCAGGGAAGTCTCAGGCTGCTTACTTTCTCTCTTTTTAACTGCTTCTAGTTTGGTGAAAGTTTATGGGGTTAGTCTGTAGGCAATTGCTGCAATTTCAGAGTAATCACTCTTTTATTAGGGTGGAGATGGTAAAAAGGTAAAACAGTAATTAAAAATCCATTAATAGTTAATTTAGATTCCTTAATCTAAAGCATGGCTGCATCTATGATGGTATTAGCTATATGATACTCATGCCATATTAGCTGCATGAGTGTGGGTCACCTTTATAATGCTTTGTTTACCTCTCTCTCTATCTCCCCCATACAATTTTAAAACTGATTCTGGATTTGGGGTTTTTTAATATTAACGTGTACCTGACTGAAACTAAGTCTGCATTATGTTTATGTATATACATAAGTATATAATTGAGAGGAAATATAGTGTGTGGTTATTGAAAGGTGAACTAAACAAACAAAATTCTTATTAAATCAGGCACACAGACTATAAATAAATGAAATAACATGAATTAGTAGTTTGAGAAAACTGTAAAGTAGCAGGCTCAGAAATCTTTGTGATCTTTTAAATGCTAAAACTTTATGAAAAATCAGGTTCACTGTAGTGTGGTCTGAAACAGAAACAATTGTCATTTCACACAGTGGAAATATTCACTCTCTAAGTATCAACCAATGATGACTAAAAACTATCTAGATATAGAGAAGAAAGCTTTATTCCTCTTTTATTTGCTAGTGTCCAGATGATCTTCCATAAAGATAAAAGAAAGTTTACTAGTGAAATGCCAAATCAATTGCCAAATCAATCTTATAAAGTGTCATTCTAGATATGCACTAAAGTACATAATGCAGGGGAATTTTTCCTTTGATTCTAGTCCAGACATTGCAAGGGCCTTCTTATATCTCCCATCCAAATATGAAGGCTTGCAGGGAGAACAGACACAGAGCAGAAGCTATCATTTATGTTTACATGTCTTGCTCTCATCTTTGCCATGAGTGATCTTTTGTAAACATACTTAAGATCACAAGATGTTTCATCTTTGGGCAAGGCAAGAAAAATTTCATGTCACTGCAGCACCTGCAAAAAACAATAAAAAATCTGCAGGCAGTTTGAAAAGCCCTTAATGTGCCATAGACTGATGGAGCTGTGGTAAAATCTGTAGCTGCACATTATATTAAATATGTCAGTGGTGGTAAAGGATTGGTCTCCTACAAAGGTAAAGATGAAACAAATAAGCTTTGTTCAGGGATTCACAATCACTTGTGACCTGATAGTTTAGATGTGAATTACATATTAAACACAAACAGCATCCTTTAAAATTCATGGTTCGCATACTTTGAAAACACAACAAAGTCAAAAGTGACATAGTTCCCTGCATATTGATTGTAATTAGTAGGTAACTAGCCACATGAAACTGCTGTTAATGGTAAAGAAATGTAATTAAAAAAAAAATCTTGTTTGTTTAAACACATACCCTGGGCAGAGATATGAACAAGAAAATCCCTGTTATTTTATGGCACTGTGTTGAGAGCAATGGCAGTACATTCAGGAATTTTGGATTTTCTTGTGAAGTCCTGTGCAAATTGTATTACTGCAAGGTAGGAACTTTCTGTTGTTAATGTTATTTGAAGTAATACTGTCAAATAGCTGTACGGTGTGTCCAGACCCAGAGGCTCCAAGACAGCATCACATTTAACACTAGAAGACACTATGCCATTCCTTTTGTCATAACAGCTGCCGCTAGTTACAGAGATTAAGCAGAGAACAGGACAACCCAGAAATACCCACTATTTCTCTGCCTATGTGTGCACAAAAATTACCTTAACCTCTTGAAGTCAGTGGGACTTTTGTTTCTGCCACCATGCAATTTAATGAGATCAGATTAATTTTGAGACAAATATTTCACTTTGGTTTTTTGATTGCATAATCAAGAACTACCAGTATTTACTAAATTCCAGGATGTGTTCATATTGCCATCTGTATCAGTTGCACATATTCTACTAGCTGTCAAGATTCACCTACACCCTACTCAGACTTAACTGTAATTTTCTCATTGGTGTAATTTAGGCATAACATCCTAGATGTAGCATAATTTCATGGCAACAGTGAATGATATTATATGACAACTGTGAAATTAATTTTAATGTCATTTTAGAAAATAGAAATTGGCCTGCTTCAGTGAAGAAAATACTAATGAAATACTTTTGTTCTTTTTGGAGAAATTGCATTTCAGTATTCTTTATGTTTCAAGAATAGTCCTTCTTGAAATGGACACACTCCAGTAAAAGTGTCTTTACATTTGTGTAGTTTGTAAGTAATTAGTAGTACTAAGCATATGCAATTTTTTAAAAAGGCAAATTTTGAATTACTGAATATTATCTTATCATTGCATTTAGCCAGAAAGGTCCACTCCATTTTTCATGCAGTTTGTATTATATGTACTTATATATATATATATTATATATACTTATATGCCGTAAGTAGAGACAATATAATATTTTGTGAAAGTTATTTATGTTTGCCTCAATAAAATTTCTTGTGTCTTTAGCAAATGTAATATTTTGTATGTTTACTGTGGATTGGGATAATTTATTACAAAACCCTTGTCTGAATGGAAAAAGAATAATAAATTTCATATTAACCTATATATTGAAGAGTAAAGGATGAATGAACTCCAGAACCAACCCCAAATATGTTTTTTTCCTCTTTAAATGTGCTTGAAGAGGATTTCAAAGTTATGTGGATGGGCACACTGCTGTAATTTTCACATATTTCATTTAATTCAGGACTGTGGTTCCAAAATTCACCCAGAGGAGTCCTGTGGCTTGCAGCCTCTGTCTCATGAATACCTCTCAGCAATTTCACAGACAGTGTTTAAGACCTGTGAAGCTGGAGACACAAAAGGTTTGTACTTTATCCCCTTTCTTCTGAAAATTAACTCATGCACCTCATCAAAGAAGAACTAGAAACAGTATTTACTTTTTGCTATAGACATGCACTAACCTACGCACAATAAATTGAACTAATCACTTGTAACAGTTACTGATTTTTAAAATCAGGTTGTTTATGTGAGAATGTTTTGTTAATAAGTTTCTAATCAATGATCCACCATTGCTTGTGTTATTGTCATATAGCCTTTACAATGCATTGAAATATTCCTATTGAAACCAATTAAAATAAAAATCACCGAATCACAGAATATTTTGAGTTGGAAAGGAACAACAAGGATCATTGAGTCCAGCTCTTAAGTGAATAACCCATACAGGTATCTTGGCATACCTTGACATTATTAGAACCCTGTTCAGACCAACTGAGCCAATCTCAGATGTTTTATTCAAACCAGAAGGGATTGTCTACTCAAAACTTAACTTTAGAAAAAGAATACAACATTTTGATTCATTTGAATGGTATACTTCCATTTATATATTGGAGACACAAAACCAGTTTTTAGTTTTACATATAGTTATACCTACAAGATGGACAAATTAAACATTCTACAATAAGAAATGCAATCAAGACATGTCTTTGGTTTAGTGTGAACTCAGATTACAACAGAATGTCAGGCATGTACTCATGTTAAGGTCACAGTTGCATAAAGATTTATTCAGGTGTACTTTAACTACTCAGGTGTGTGGTCATTCATAGCTTAAGTTGTTGCTGTATTAGGCAGTAAGTAACTTTGTTCAATCCTTTATTAGAGAAATGAAAAATAACCCAACACTCCTTTATGGTCTATTGACACAACTGTATTCTTTATCTTTATCTGTACTTCTCACAGCAGTAAATTTGCACAAACTCATGGAACAATCAATAAAAAGTTACAGGAATGTGGGAACTGCCTGAATGCATCATATCATGTGAAACAGAGGCATATATTAAATTTGTGTTATACAGAGGGAAAGCACAAAAGAGACACTGTTGTACCTAGCAGCATATTTTAATCACACAAGTTGTGAATCATCCGATGCCACTATATCAGGACATAGCATTTGTGACTAGAAAGCCCAGACCAAATCCACTGAATCCTTCTGGGGCAGACAGTCTCTTTCTCCTGATATATAGCATACTCCTTTTGAATACTGCATCTAGCTAAATGAGGCTTAATATAAAATATCTTTTACAGCCTTATTGTGAATACTATACACAATTAAAGTTCAAACAAACTTCAGGAGGTGCAGTCTCAAAGGAAAAGTATATTAAACAGGAAAAGATAATTTATGCTTAGAAAGTGAAGACTGTCAAGTGTCTAATAAACCTATAACTGGGGTTTGCAGTATCTGGCAACAAGTGACCATGTAGTTTTACTGTGTGTCACAACTTCCAAGTGGAACTGGAAAGCATGTCTTTATGTGGAAAACCATTTCAAATTTGTAACAACCGAATGGTATACCAATCTTGGCAGTGAACATTTTCCTAACACATATGGAAGCCATGGCAAATTCCCTGCTAAAGCAGAAACAACTCTTTCACTTAAATAAGTTAAAGTTTCAGAGAAGCCAAGCAATGTCATTTCCCCTCAGAAGACAACTCAAAACTTCTGCAGAAGTAAGGTGGCACCATACCCTGTTCTTATGCCAGGGAAGAGCTTAGTTTTATAGGGATACTGAGGTACTACCACTGCAAAATCTATCTGTGCTGAGAAAAGCTTGTGTTTGTGCATACATGGAAAAAGGCTGAGGTGGAGCAGCAGAGTTAGAGATGAAACTTTACCTCCTCTGACACTAATGGTAAAACTTAGAAGTCTGCTTTGCAATTCCATACAATTCGGATTTCATGCCTCATTTCTAGTCCTTTGATGTAGAGCAGGGACAGTAGTTCAGGGTCTGACCAAAGGCAGAAGTGGCTTCCTCCTCTCCTAGTTACTATGACACTATTCTTTAGAGGAAGCTCAGCACCTTACGAAATATGCACTCAATTTACATCATTTCTGTCTCTTTCTCTCTCTTACTCTCTCTCTAATCACTAAATGCAAATTGAAATATTTGACAGCAGAGGTTTCTTTCCTTCTTGTTTACATCATAGAATGAAATTACAATTTTTAGAGCAAAAAAAATCTTTTTTCTTTCCGAAAATCTCCCTTGATTCACATGGGGTTTGAACCAGGCTATCACAGGAAAATTAGCTCTTTCTTCAGTATTGGTGTATTATCAATAATACAGAAGTCAGCAAGCATTAACTGTGTGTTTGGCTCCTCAGAGAGAGAGAGAGCGAGCTGAGAGAGACCATGAGAACCCCAAGTTTTGCTAAATTCCTGCAAGTGAATCAGGCTACTGCTGTCTGTGGAAATGTGGTTTGCAGACAATTACAAAAATCTGGTGGGTAAGAGATCACAGATTCTCTTCTAATGTTCTGCCCTGCATCTGTGACATGTATGTTTTAGTTATATCCCACTTTCCGCATTTCCTACAACTGTATCCAGTTTAACATAATTCTGTGTGAGCTCTCTCTGCATTCAACAGCTATCTGGATTTGGGTCCAACAGAGACATTAACTGATGTTCAACAAAATGAATGTCTCCTTTGGTTACAAGGAATAAATCTCAGTTCAGACATAAGTCCATAAGGCTAAGCAAATAATGTCCTTTAAAAATAATTTTTACTTTTGCTTTTCATAAATTGAGCTAATAAATAAATAATAAATCATAAAATAAAAAATATTTCTGTAGCCTAGTCACAGAGAAAAAAGCTTTTTAAAAGTCTTAGGGTGCCAAATAAACAGCAAATGCAAAAGTAAGCTAGTCATAAATCCACAAACTATCTTTAGCATCAGGTAGGTTAAATATTTTGATTTTGAGTAATCAGGATAGAATACTTTTTTCTCTTTATATGGATGATTGTTCGGCAGTATAGAAAAAAGTTGATTTTAAATTTGAAAATGTATGTATATGTGGCTATGAAAATGGAAAAGGGTGAATAAAAATAAAAGAGGCTAAAAGAAGCAACAAAACTATCAGATTTAAATGTACAGCCTTTATTGGTTAAATTTTTAACTTCAGGGTAATATTTTTAAAATAGAAAATAAACAGTCCTAATTAATTATTTTTAAGGTATCTTTCTTTTCATGTTATGAGAACAGTTTTAGGGAGTACTGACAATGTTTAATCTCATATCTTAAGCAGATTTATAACTGCTCTAATGAGCCAAAAATCCAGTTTACTTTCACTCTTCCTGTGGAAACCTCCTACTTACAGGCTAGCATAAAACTTTGATTATGCCAATTTTTAGTTTGTGAAGAAACTAACAACACCTCTCTCTTTCCTGCTCTCTTTCACTGAATTGCAGGTAAACTTGCCCTTGCCTGGTAGAGCTAATGCTAACTCTTTTGGCTGAAGCACAACAAAATGCAGCCTGATTGAAATGGTGCTGAAAGATGCAATGTGTGCTGCTAACTTGTATAAATAGGGGAAAAGCAACTTACAATTTCCCTAGCAAATAAGTTTAATTTCCAAACTAATATTTTTTGCTATTTTTTACTGTTAATGGTCTTCACCTTTTTTTGTAAGATTCATTTTCTCTTTTAACACAATCCTATTTTTGAAGGTTGAGAATGCATTGACTAACTGTTGTGAAGCTGAAACAGGAAAAGTTAATAATAACTGGTTCAAAAATGCATAAATTTAGATGCATCATTTGAAAAAGCTATGTAAATATAAAACCTACAACTATTCTGTTAGCATTAAATGTTAGTGCTTCCTATACACATCAGTTTGTCTCCATATATCCTTGTTCTCAAATCTTTTTCTATTTACTACTAATCTTTAGTATATGCCAAAAAATGATCTATTTTTTCTTAATATACCTAGAGAGCTATTGAATATAAACCAAGCTATTTAAAATAAACTTTTCAAAAGGTACTTATCACTTGCAATTGCCAAAGTTTAAACTTTTATTGTTCAGATATTTTGGCTCCTCAATATTCATTTTATATAGTTCTACTTTTCTGGTTTATTACCTAAAACCAGATCAGCTCATAAATGTATGTAATGCTAAAAAGAAAATTTCATAAAATGAGGGATCTCCTGTGTTCTAGACATTGCCAGAACTTTTTTGTATTTAGTGTGAAAGAAAAACTACAACATCAGGAAAAAATATTCAGTTTTCATATAATTTTAAAATATAAAACACTGCCTGAAACAACTCTCAGTTCATTTATGAAGAGCTCAACAGTAGCAATCTTGGAGTCCAGACTTCAAAACAACTAACCATTCTGTCTCTGCTCTATTACTCAAAAAGCACAAAGCAGTAAAAGATGTTTGCATAGCAACTGTTGCTGGGTTATCTGAGACCTAGCACTTTTCAGTCTCTTCATACAACTACTATGAAGTTGAGAATGACTCTTTAGTCATGGATTGCAAAGTGTGTGCAGAGGGAGCTGAGGGCAAGATCCACAAGTGACAGTAGAGGGCAATTGGAGGGTCAAAGCATTCCTGACCCCAGTGGTGGCCAGTAGACCACAACCTGGAACAAAGGACCTCAAAGCCAAAGGATGGTCAGCACAAGTAAGGGATTCACAACAGCTAGCACTGGAAGGCTACAAGCAACAGGAATTGTATAAATTCAGCCTTTGGTTTCCCAGCTGAGCAGGACATTCATTTGGAAGAACACTCCGTGCTCCTGAACCTAGTTATTCACTTTGTACCTTTAGATAAAGATTCAATTTAACCCCTTGATAAAAAGTCTACATAGGATCTTGCCCAGGGGCCAAAGTTCAGATCTCTGTTTTTACACAAAAATTGCCAGGTTACAAGCATGTTATTTTCCCGTCCTAATGAATTTTGAACTTTAAAGTGGTCCTCAGCTGGTAAGAGTAGGGAATGTTTTTCCTAACAGCTGGGTGATTAGGATGCAGAAAATGCAAGTTTGAAACTCCTCTGAGCCAGAAGCGTGGAGCATCTCTATCTTCCTGCTTGCACTCTACCACCATGGTCCTGAGTTTCCTTCCTTCCCTCCTTCCTCCATGCTGCTTGCCCAGCACAGCCTTCATGAGGCACCCATGCCCATGGGAACCAAGGGAGCCAGGTTATCCTCACTGACCCACAGCATGGTAAAAGCCAACGTCCAGGCTTTTCTTTAGGTTCAGTCTGCCATAATTTGCTCCACATCATCTGCAAGTGCCTCTAAGGCTGGGATGAGCATGTTCTGCACAGGGCAGGGTAGCCATAACTGGTGTTGCATGGTCGTGGCACTGTGGGATGTTTTCTGCCCTTAGATGTACTTATGTGGGCTCCCATACAAACAATTCTTGATGCTTTTATCTGGAAGGACTTCTTTATCTGCTAAGACAACTCCCTCTGCTGCTTTCAAAAACATATTCACTTGGATTTTTGGCTAAGTGCAAGCACAGGCTGCCTCCCTGGAAATTCCTGTGCTCCTGAGTAGCAGCTGACTCTCCCAAGGTCGCTGGCATCCCACAGGGTTGCTTCGCTCAGCAGCCCCCTCAGTCCCTGGCCTGATAAAAAAATGTCAATATACAGCCTTGCGGTTTTTGCTGGAGCTTCTTGTGCAGCAGCAATCCATCACACCCAGCTGGCTGCTGACCTGCTGCCTGGTAGCAGCGTTGGCAACAAACTCTAAGACCAGGTCTACTCTGCAACCATTTGCTTTTGGAGCTATTTTCTGGGCAGTGTTGAGGAACCCTTCTGTGCTAGCAAGGCCTGATAGCATTGACACAAGGATTTGGGGGCCGCTGCACTCTTCCTTGTCTAATGCCTTTAATCAGAACAAAAGTAGGTTTTGCTGGCAGAGCTACATAGTCCCTGGGAGGTGTCAGTACTGTGTACTTATATGGGCTAGAAAAAGTGTTTCTTTTGTTGATCTGAATATAAAGGCTACTCAAAAATTTTCTGTCTTCCTTGAGGGATTAAATCCATCAGGCTTCCAGTAGGATTTTAGAAAGGCATAACTTTAGAAAACAAAATAATAAAACCGTTCAACCTTTGGTAAGGGATTGTTAAAACCCACTGACCTTTGGTAATCCCACTTTATGCTCCTAATCTGCAAAATAATTTTTGAAAATAGGGATAAGGTTTTAATAAATCACATACATTATTCATCTCACCTTACTGTCATCTTCTGAAATTTATATGTGCAATCTGGGACAGTCCTATGAACTCTCACAAACTAAAGAAGTTAGTATTTTTTGAGGGAAAGTCTTCATCCTGCTTCATTTTTCTATTGGGTACTCTCAACCAGCCATCCAGCCTTTAAATGTTTAGTTGTAGATGAGAATGAACCTTGTCTTCAGGCACTTCTGAATGTGAATATTTTCTTTTTGCATTCACTCCTCACCACTTTTCCCTTTCTTGTATCTCTTCTCTTGAAAAAGGACAAGGTGCTACAAGAAGGCAACATGAACTGAGAAATAAACCCATGAACAGCTGTCAGATTTGAGCATTCACAGCTCTTTTGGGGAAAGGAAAAACTCCTACCCTAGCTAAATGAAATGGAAGGAAATAGTCTCCTCAAAGGGTTAGAGGGCATTTAATTTTGGAAAAACTCCCATGACAAAATACTCAAAAACATCTTGCTTCCTGCGCAATAAAACCATTCACAAAAATACAGAGGAGGTGCTGACTTCCCATTGCTGTTTTCCAGGGCAGTGGATTGTCCCTTGCCTCAGCTGCTCTGACAACAGGACCTGTGACTGGAGAGAAATAACGTGGCAGCCCCATGGCTGCCGATACTCTGTGCTAGCCAAGCCCGAGCTCCAGCGCTGTGTGGAGGGCAGAAGGGTATGTAACAGGTTTTACATTTTAATTCATTTTATCTACCTGGATATTAGTCCTGAAGATTTCAAAATTCTTTTATGATTGATGTGTGAGAAAAATCCCTTTTTATTGTAACTGGAAAAATATTCAGATGAAAAATCCACAGGGATAAAAAACAACCATTATCCATAATTTAGCCTCATATGCAGAGGCAGTTGTCTGCTGTCATTTCACATGGGATCTCAAGACCTATGGTGTATGTGGTTACCAGTCAGACCTGCAGTGAGTACACAAGGATGGCAAATGGAGGATGCTGTTGCATTGTTGTCACAGTTTGTCTCACATTTGACATGCAAGTCGATTTTCTTTTTCTGCATACCTAATGCATGGCATTGCTTGTGCACACTAATCTTACCAAGTCTTCTTGCACATTCTTTTCTTTTAGTGAAGCTTCTCAGGTGATTGCTTGGAAATACAAGGTCCCCTTAATAAGCATGCTATGACTGTAAAACTGTTGAGAGCGAGCTCTGATCTGAGGCTCAGGTACCTTACTGAGGATACAAGTATCCAGAAAGTAAGTAATTAATTGTTATAAAGATGTTAAAGTGTATTGCCTAGGTAAGAAAACAGTAACTAAAAGCAACTTTTTGATAAAATCGAAGAGCATTTCTATATAGATGAATACAAAAATAATAGTCTTTCAATTAACATTTTCTCCTTCAATTCTGTAATTTCTTGCTCTGCAAAATGTACTTTATTGCCATTTGGCTTTGTTTCTGCCTGTGGTTTTCTCAATTACTATAAAGCTGTGCATTTCTCTTAACATATTTTTCTAAAATAATATTGGTTTATATGACAGAGTAGAGGCTTGATTTGCTCCTCATGTACAAAACAAGCACTTCTGGGTTGACCACTGCAAAAATAGACAAGAAATCGATAGCTTTGCTTTGGTCTTTAATTTCCATGGACATCAGGCTGCTTCAATAAGCAAACACCTTTTGGTTAGGCAATTGAAGGACAGCAGAGGAACAATACACCACTGTGGAAGTGGATTGCCAGGGTATTGCTGGGAGGATTTGCTGGTGTTCCCACCTCCTGAATCTGACCACTCGCGTTCACCAGTGTCAAAAATATTTGTTAAGAGTCCATTAAAACCAAGTATATGAAATGACTGTTTGTCAGCTTAATTTCTTAATTCAACTTCCGTGATGTTCTGACTCTCTGAGGTCACTGATCTATTCCAGTGTCAGATGAGACCCAGATCCTACTTGCTCTACATTAACACCATGCAAGAAAAATCTCTGTAAAACTGATTGCACTTGTTTTCCATATCTTTTACATAAGTCACCTGACTTTGTCTGATAACCTTTTCTGCTCTGTAGAAATCTGCTGAATCACTCCTGTTACCTTTGCACAGATGTATGTTTAGCTGGTTTATTCTTTTAAAGTCATTACTCTAAAGTATGTTCCCCTTTTGGTATATTTCCCCTGTGTCTTTCCCTCTCCTATATATTCCCTTTTTGTCATCACTTTGGAGTGATTTTAACTTTGTGTGATGTTTTGCAATAGCATTTTTGCTTCCTTCACCAAATGAATAAAGGTAGAGTATGAGTTAACTCCCTTGTTTCAGTGGAACTTAAGAACTAAGAGAGAATTTCTTCATACCAAATGTAAATGAATAAAAATGATTCCCTGCTTGGCTGATAAGATCCTGATTCTACCTGTTGTAAGTCAAACTTTAGAATTACTTTACACAGTCTAAGCGATGTAGTAGAAAAAAAATTTCAGGGGCTCACTGCAAAAGGCTTTTGCCTGTCTTATATGTTTTAGACACCTGGATCTTTTATGGAGGAGCTACTGAGTAGCCAGAAAGATATAATTATTGTAAATACATTTTTATTACACAAGAGATTTTTATAAAGATCTATAGATATTTATATTTCCTCATTTGTGATTTTAGTTTCAATTCATTACATGCCTTGTCTTTAAGTAGTACAGACATCTGAGTTTCCAGAAACAGGTTTCAATGCTAGAAATGTAAGCAGATAGCAAAAAAAAGGATGAGTGCAAAACACAAGGGCAAAAGTCATCAGTCCAATTGAGGATACTGAGATAATCTAGAACGCTCTTTGATTTACATTGTCATTTGCTGAAGTTGCCTAAGAACAACACAACTCATTTGTGCGTCCACTTCTCAAAAAGGGCTCAATTAACCTGCGTGCCTCTGTATTCAGGGTTTTTGAATATTCAGCTTGTGTAACTCTGGTCTCTGGAGTTCAGAATTCTTTAGGAAGGACTCATGTATCTACATCTGAATTCTTCCTGAAAGTTTATTCTGAACTAAGGCAATAAAATCTCTGTAAACCCCAGATAATTACCAATCCTTTCTCGGGAAAGCAGAGACATGTATTTCTGTAGCCTCTTTCGGTCCAATGACATCGAGCCTACTGTCAACATTCTAACAACCCTCTGTGACTGAATTTCACACCTGAATACCTTCATAAAAAATTCAGACATGCAAAATTGCACCAGGAGTCACAGATAAAGCAAGTAGTGACATTTGTGATTCATTAAAGTTTCTGATTTTTGTCCTGAAAAAAAATATAATTTGTTTTCAGGATTCTGATCTGCTGACTATAGTTCTTACAATTTAAAACATCATTTGTGTAAAGTATTCAATACTGTCCTGCATGAAATCCTTGTCTTTAAACTGGAGAGACAAGGATTTGATAGATGGAACATTCAGTGTTTAAAAAATTAATTGGGTGGTCACACTCAGAGAGTTGTGTTCAGTGGCTCAATGTCCGAGTGGAGAGCAGTGACAAATGACATGCCTCAGGGGTTGGTACTGGGACCAGTGTTGTTTAACATGGAAAGTGGGATCAAGTACATCCTCAGTAAGTTTGCCACCCAGCTGTGTGGTGCAGTCAACTTGCAGAAGGGAAAGAATGCCATCCAGAGGGACCCTGACAGGCTTGAGAGGTGGGCTTCTGTGCCTCATGAAGTTCAACAAGGCCAAGTGCAAGGTCCTGCATCTGTGTCAGAGCAATCCCAAGCACAAGTGCAGGCTGGGGTGATGACATATAATGTAAAGTGAATGTTCTTTTTGTCTGAAATGCAGCACACAGAAGATCAACTGTATCTTTAAGTGCAATCCTTCTGTTTTTCTCATGTTTCATAGAACACTGATAAAATGCAGCACATAGATATCTCTTGCTCTTTAGTTTCTTTTATTCATTTACCAATATTTCTGAAATATATTTATGATCACCCAAGCTGACCACTTCTTTCCTATCTGCATCATAATTAGGCCTTCAAAAATGCTTTCTAATTTGTTTTCTAACTCCAGGCTGCTTTCATGTCTTATGTTAGAATTTGTTTGTTTTCCAAAGCTCATCTGAAAAAATGGAATCTCCTTTCTCTATAAAAGAAATTAATTTTCCCTGGCTGTGACTTCCAGTTGATTTCACATCATCACTAACTGCTATTTCAGTTTGTATGCTTATAAAACTGTGCTTGAGCTAACTTGTTTCTGTGTGTTATGGTTTAACCTGGCAGGCAGCTAAACACCACACAGCCATTCACTCACTGCCCGACAGTGGGATGAGGGACGGAATCAGAAAAACAGGTAAAAGTTGTGGGTTGAAAAAAAGACAGTTTAGCAGAATGGAAGAAGAAAGGAAAATAATAATGATAAAAAATATACAAGGGAAGTGATACACAGTGCTATTTCGCACCACCCACTGACCAACAGCCAGCCAGTCCCTGAGCAGAGGTTGTCACTCCCCAGCCAATTCCCCTCAGTTTTATTGTTCAACATGATACCATATGATTTGGAATATTCCTTTGGCCAGCTAAGGTCAGTTATCCAGGCTGTGTCCCCTCCCTGCTTCTTGTGCTGCCCAGCCTCCTTGCTGGCAGGGCAGAACAAGAATCTGAAAAGTCCTTGACTTAGTGTAAGCACTGCTCAGCAACAACTAAAACATCAGTGTCTTATCAACATTATTCTTATTCTAAATCCAAACCACAGCACTGTAACAGCTACTAGGAAGAAAATTAGCTCTACCCCAGCGAAAACCAGGACACTTGGTTTCATAAAAATGTAAGACCACCTGTAGTGAAACAATAACATTCAGGCTAATGGAGACATAAGAAAGCATGTATGTGCACAAAACGAGTTTTATGAGGTCTTATTTTGCTTTATGATGTGTTAGCAAGAATAGTAAGTGATATTTTTGCATTTCAAACACAGTAAACAGGAAAATTTTGAAGTGCTGTGCTTAAGGTTGTTCTGGCTGAATAGATTTTCATTCAGTCCACTTTTCATATCTGCAGTCTTTTTTCTCCTTCATTTTAAACTCCAAGTCTAATGAGATGCAGACTGTGTCATTCTTAGGGAACTCCACACTTATGTTCTAATTGAATCAAAGAAATTGGTAGTCATAATAAAATATCATATCTGTATTATATTGGCTCAACAAAATTCTCTCTAACTGTGGTTAATGACTTCTTACTGTAAGACATATACAATTGTATTAAGACATGATGCTTTGATTTTTGTACAAGAAATTTTAAAAATGGGTGGAGGAAAATGGATTCTAACAGGTTATTATTTACCCAATTAGCAGCATATAGAAAGTTGGCCTCAACAGCAGGAGGGATATATATTTTGCTTCTCAGTGAGAAATACTACCCAGAGTTTAGTCTTATAATTAAGCACCATTGAGCCATGTGTAATTAAGAACAGGAAATATGAAAAGACAATATTTGCTGAAGTACTTAAAATTCAGCTGTTAAAACAGGAATTTTAGCTTATAATTTCTTAATAATATTTTAGAGTTAAGTGGTGTTTTGAACTTACAGGTGTTTAAATTTCCTAAGTGTGGTTAATTTATAATGATAGGTCTGGTTAAGAATTGAATTCCACTATGCTTACACAATCTTTCAAAGCCTTTAAGCTGTAATGGAATTTTTCACACAAAATATTTGCAAGAAAACATCTGTCTGTGTGAAAGTGTTGTTCTTTGTCTGGTAAAATTATAACCTTATGTATGACTGATCCTTTAGTCATCCTGTAGACAAATCCTCATTGACTTGAACAGTACATGACTAAGCCTTGTGCCAGACGTGTAAAAAAAAAGAGATATGAGGTATTCTACACACCTGAGCCATCATCTTCCTTATTATTGTCATAGTCATCCCTAGAACCTTTGGTTGAAATCATATTAAATACTGCATGGCATATGCAACTACAGTGAGTTCATGCAACTGTATAGAAATAAATGTGCATACAGTTACCACACATTAAATTACATTGAATGATTAATTCATCAAAGCTCTTGGGTTAGCTGAAGGACATAGGTTTTCTTCCTCAAGCTGAACACCACTTTTAACCTTTGAGGCTTCCAAGCATTTGCTGAAAATGAAGCTGACTTGCAGAACATGAATTTTGAAAGATGCTTTCTGATGGTTTGCATACCTCAACAAAATGTGCTTGGCCAGCTCTGCACAAGGGCAGTTTGAAAAGCAGGTAGGATTATGTACAGGTGTCCTCTTCTTCCACCTAATTTCTTTTTATTTAGAGAGAAGAATTTTTTTATTTTTCCAGGATTTACACTTCTCACAGCATGGTTGAACCAATAGTTAGAAGCAGATAGTTGAATGCAGACAAGGTCTTAATGAATGGATGCAGTGTGTGTGCAGATTTGCTGGTGATTTGCTATTCATCCACCAGCCTGGGGTGCATTGGATTACAAGGAATGCACACCTATCTTTCTGTCTGACATCTTCTCTAGACTTAGGGCAGAACATTCCCTTCAATATCCCAGCACACATGGTCTCCAGAGAATGACTGTCGTTACCCTCCTGTGATGACTGCAAACAGACTACAGCTAGAGAGCAGGGACTGTAGGTTTCAGATACTGCAGTCCTAGTGTTAATGACATATCTTTCAACAGTGCTGTAATATCACTGTGAAAGATGTAGCTGGAGTTAAACAAATTTGCTTGATTCCAGTTATACAGTCCTGATGTAGCTCTTATCTGCTTGAACAGCTAGACTTCTTCACTGAAAGCTCATATGGTTCTGTAATTGACTGACACCTTTGAGAGTGACCTACGCTTTTGATCTGCCTCTCTGTACATCCACAAGTCCACTTTGGTTCATTTCTTTCTTCCCCACTTACATCAAGTCTCAAGTATTCTCTTAACCGACCTGTTCTGAGAGTCTGTGGTAATTTCACAAGTGAAACAATCTGTATTCCTCCCCAGTGGGATGTTGCCATCTGTCTCAATCCTGACTCATCCTGTTCAGCCACACCTTCTCCTAGAAATAAGTATACATTCCCAGATGGACACTCAACAGCATTAACTGTCTGATCTAATTTCCTGACCTCCTGCTTCACCATCTCATAACAAGTTCACTTAAGAGTGAAAATGGAGATGTTCTGAGACTCACAACAGCCTTTGGAGATAGGCTGTGTGCAGTCTCATCAATCTTGTGATGATATTTGAAGTATGTCAGGGCTGTAACAGTTACCTGTTTCATCCAGTTATACTAACTATCAGAAGGAATCTGCTCTGACTCCTATCACCTCCATCACATTTGCAGAACATCAGGACAACTATGCTAAAGCCCACCTGATATTTTCATATGGTGCCCAGCATCATGTCATTTATGAACTAGAGCTGCCACTTTAAGACATAATTGTACCTATCTTGTCACTAAATGACTGCACATAGTGCCCTTCCATCTGCAAACCTGGCCAGCTAGGTACCCCAGGGAAGGCTTGAAAATTCATTCATGGATCCACAGCTTATATGTGTGTGCTTGTGTAGGTATAGAAATTGTAAAGCCCTACAAGGCTAAATTATTTAGTAGTGTGAATTGGGACATGTGTGTGTGTTTTGCTCTAATTTTGACACATCCAAAGAATAGGAAAGAGACTGATGAGTCGATCTTTGATGCTCTGCACTGTTTGAGACTTCGGAAATATTTAGCATGACATTTCACACTTTAGTTGATAGTAAATGCACAGTGTTGGCAAAAAAAGATATCTGTGCATCATTTTCATTGGCCTTAGCCATAGTTCTTCTCTCCTTTTTTTCATGAAGTTTGTTGTCCTGCTATTTGAAACGAGTGGTAGATGAGATTAGACCAAACACAGTTAGAAGGAGAAAGTATCTATGAGAATCCTTATCACAGTAGAATGAAGAATGAGATAAAAATGCCAGATCTGCCCATTTAGTGTAATAGCTGAATGTGCTCCTTTGCAATTCCCATGTGCTGTGATAACAAAATAGTACTGTATGTTACTAGAAGTAGAAGAGAAACAATCTTGGATGTTCTACCAATTGCAGTACATGTGTAACTTGGTAGTGCCTGTTTGTTATTCTGCTAATGATGTGTTGTGTTTTCACAAAAATGTTCTCACCTACATTACAAGCTAATGATATCCTTGCCTGCTAATATCTGAGAACTACTTTTTAAATAGATATGCATCTAGATACTACAGTGATGGACTCATGAAATGGAGATTAAAGAGACATGGATATAGGCAGACTGAAGAAATTAGGAGATTTTGCAAGCTAAAAAAATTGTCGCTTAAAACCTCAGGTTAATCTACTTTAGAATTAGGACATATTCTAAGCATAAACTGTCTTCCTAATTATAAATAATTGTATGTATGTTTGTGTCTGTCAGAGAGGGAAAAAGAGAATATCCAAGGGATCCAAGGATCCTTGACTTCTGTGTGTCATGTTATGCTTGATTTAAAGTGGTTTCTTCTGACACAATGTGAAAAGCTGGAAACCCCCTTGCATATGAGAGAAGTGCTTGTTCAGTGCAAGCATGAACAGCAGCTATTTCAGAATTTCCTCTGTGGAGAGGCTTTGAGAGGTCCAGGACAGGAGGTAGAAGAGCCTCTATGCACTTCGTGTTAGTTTTAATTTGTTTGCTACCATACATAATCTATCAAGGGCTTCTCTGCAGCCCTTGATATGCCCATTCTCAGCCCTGACACCAAATTAGGGTATGTTCCTCAAGGGAATAGATAAATAGAGATGTATTAGATGAGAGAAGTCCAAGATGCTTCCACCACATAGAATCTCTAAAAAAACACTTTGGAAATGTATTCTTAAACATGAAATCCTGTGCAGTCTCAATTTTATTTGCATAATCAAATATTCAATCTGGAAGTGGTAAAATATCAAACCCCAAACCAAATTAAGAAATGAAACAACAAAACACCAGCTTACAGGGTGCTACCTACCCTGAGTGCCAGAGGAGGTAGGAGAAGCTGCATACTGTTGTGCAGAGAACAGGGCTGTTACTGTGTTATGGTTCTGTGGGGTTTCTGACTCCCAGTTTTACATTTTTGGTCCTCAGTGTGGATTTTTGGCTGAGGTGACTGTGGTAATTGATTATGCACACAGTTTCATTGGCAAACCGCAGTGAAGCTGGGTTCTCGTAATATTTTGTCATTGCTTACCTGCTTCAGCAGGAGGAACTGCTAGTCCTATCCACTAAAAATAGAGCAATTGCATTAAAAAAAAAACAACAAACCACTAAGTTCTGTGGTCTCCAAATACAGAGATGTTTGATTTGTCAGAGGACTGTAAGAATGAATAGAAACAAGCCCAAATGACTTCATTCATGTGCAAGTTCAGAGTAGCAGAGCAGAGACTGCTATACCTAAAGTACTTCCATCATCCTGACAGCATTTCTAACTCCCTTTATGGAAGACAGACATTAATCAAGACATGCTGTGTAGGAACAAATCACATGAAAAATTGAAGGAAAAAAAGCAGGAAGCTGCAAGCAATTACGACAGCAGTTGTGTACTAGCAATTGGAAGGATATATACACATAAGCAGAAGAAATTACCACCAAGGATGAAAAATGCGGGGCTAACTATGCAGCTATAGCCATCTATAACCTGCACTTTTTGTCTTTGAAACACATAATATTTTTATTAATCAAATCACACAGATTTTGCTAAAGGAGAACTTTAGTATTGAGATGTTAGGTCTGGAGAACAGGCAGCTCACAGAGGTATTACTTGAACATTATGAGAAGGGTTTAAAGACCTCCTGAGCAGCTGTATTTTTTTCTAAGCTTTTGGTTTCTGGATTGTACAACTTCTAAGTCATATCTTTTTTTCCATCTAAAGATTCTTTTTATAGGTGACTCAACTAACAGAGGGATGATGTACTATCTAATAGAAAGAGTGAATAAGACTCTTCAGGAATGGCAAAAGACTCATGATGTTAAATGTTATCATAATATCAATGAGGGGAAAACATTTATCAGTTACTCCTACTACCCCCAGTTCTGGATGAATGCAAACCAGAGACCAAGTTTTGAAAAAGCACTGGAACAGCTGCTGCAGAGGTACTGTACAAACTCTGTTGTACCCTTGTTTGTATTATTGTTCTATTCGCAAATGTGTTTAACACATTTCACAATTAAAGATGGTAAACTATTACGCATAACGTGTGCAGACCATGTTGTGTGATTAAAAAAATAGTAGAAAATTACATCAGGCCTCTGATCAGGGTGCCAGATACAGTTCAGTGAAATGCAATGCAATGCAGTTAAAATGTTTGCCATCTGTTTTAAAGCAAGATGTGTTGTTTTTCTTTTCTGGGTTTCAGGTCACGTCCCCTGGAGAACACAGACCAGACTGTATTAATTGTAGGTGGTGTTCAGTGGCTTAATTCCAATCACCTGCAAATTATCCAAAAGGTGTTGAGCAGGTAATGCTATGTACTTGGTGTTATTCCAAGTTTTGATATGATAAATTATGAGAAACAACAATTTTTAAACACAAAAATTTCATTTGTTTTTTCATGGGTGTGCATTTAAATGGCTTTGAAAAAAAATAAATATACATTGTCTTTTGATGTTTCTGTTAAGTAAATATTCAAGGTGAGGCCACACCAGTGTCCTGCTCTACTCTGCAATGGTGCAGCCTCACCTTGAATATTGTGTGCAGTTTTGGTCATCACAATATAAGAATGACATTAAGCTACGAGAGAGTGTCCAAAGGAGGGCAACGAAGATGGTGAAGGGCCCTCAGGGGAGGGCTGCTCAGTATGAGGAGCAGCTGAGGTCACTTGATCTGTTCAGCCTGGAGAAGAGGAGACTGCGGGGAGACCTCATTGCAGTTACAACTTCCTTGTGAGGGGAAGAGGAGGGGCAGGCACTGATCTCTTCTCTGTGGTGACCAGTGGCTGCACCCAAGGGAATGGCCTGAAGTGGTGTCAGGGGAGGCTTAGGTTGTATATTAGAAAAAGGTTCTTCACCCAGAGGGTGATTGGGTGCTGGAACAGGCTCCCCAGGGAAGTGGTCACAATATCAAGCCTGCCAGAGTTCAATAAGTGTTTGGATCATACTCTCAGGCACATGGTGTGACTCTCAGGGTATGGTCCTGTGCAGGGCTAAGAGCTGAACTTGATGATCCCTGTGGGTCCCTTCCAACTCAGCATAATCTCTGATTCTGTGATTAAAATGTTTATCCTTTTTTTTTTTTTTTAATTTGCCAAACAGGGAAAATCTATCAAATATCCTGGTAATTATCAAATCCATAGGCATGGGCTTTCACCTCCCGGTGGATGGAATACATTCTCTATCACAAGTAAGCTATAGTACATTTTGAATGTATTTTCATGGAAGACTTGTCATTTCAGCATTAATTTTGCTGTCTGGTCAAAATACGTTACAACCTCTGCTGAACAAGCTTTAAGCGGATCAAAGAAAGATTAGTGTTTGTATTTGCTCATACTGCTTACTAATATGGATTCAAACCAATTCGCCTTATTTCAAGGATTCCACTGCAATCAGAGAGCCACTGGAGATGCTTGGTCAGCTGTCCCAAGAACCAAAAGAAGCTCCAATATTAATCCTCTTGTCCAAGTTGAGAAATTGAGATAGGGATAAGCAGACTGCTCCTTGTACCACATTGAGCACAGGCCCTTCACAGGCTTCCTCCGTGTTTACTGCTGGATCAGATTCACTGGTCTGGCTGCATTGCATAACTCTCATAAATCTACCTTAACTCACCTGTGAAACCAGACCATTACAGAGCAGCTGGAATGTACTGGTGAATCCAGCCTGTTATTTGTATGTTAATAATATGTTACAGTTAGTTTAAATCATATCCAAGACCCTCAGAGTAACAAATGGCCTCATTTCAATGCGCTTTTGTAACTCATTCAATTCAATATTTTTATTTAGAATTTGGACATTAATTCTCTATTCTCTACACATAAAATGCATGGATGAGAAGCAGTAGAGGGCAGAACGGAGTGCATGATGCCTACCAGCACTGTGTGTCATGCTCCAGCTATTCACAGGTGTTGAAAAGAGAAAATTATTAGCTTTCATAGATTACATACAGCACTCCTTTCACACTGGGGACTGGTGTCTGCGTCCTTTTGCATCCATAACACACTGCTGTATTCAGTGTGTGACTTACTGCTACTCTCACCCTTCTTTCTGCTACAGAGACTACCCTGTCTGATTTTGCCAATTCTTTCTGTCTAACTATTTATCTACCTTTTCTCTACCGAATGTCTTCTTATTGATTCAAACAATTTTCTTAATTTATCTGGATGACCACAATAGAATACAGTAGGGAAATTGTTGTCATCAACATGAAGAAACATTTTCACAGCCCTGCCACAGGTTTCAGTAGAGTTCAGTCCTAGGAGGAAGAAGAATTTTGATGCAGGGTAGATGAGGCAAGAATAAAAAGAGTATTAAAGGCTTTTGAGGAGTACCTTTTTATCTTTTTTTATTCAGTAAATTGGCAAAACTCCAGAAATCAACTATGATGAATAACTGACGTTCTTTTTCAATATTGGAATCATATGCCAAATTACCCATGTGGTTTGGGTGCTCTAGGCTTCAGGACTACCACAGCTACTCTCAAAGCTCTTCTATCTGCAGTGTCCAATCCACCACCTTGCCTCCTTCATGGCTAAATTTTTTTCTATTCTTGGCCTTCCTGCAGTATCTTCAGAAATAGATACTGCAGTTGTAACTGTTCTTCAGTATAACCATTTTTAAGATACCCATGTCCTTTACTCCTTTTTAAGCAACAGCCTCAATGAAATTGATTATATTTTAAACAACCTTGAAATCTTCCTGTAAAGGAAGCTGCACAACTACTGAAAAGTAATTGTAATTTCTGCAAACATCTACAACAGCCTTGGAGTAGCAGCTATTTCCAAGAGTGAATTTATAGTAATTCATGCCTGGAGTATAACATCATTGCTTATTCAAAATGCAGTTTTGCTATTCATTTCCATGACACAATACCCCTTAAACAGCCCTTCTGACAAGACATTGCAATATTTTATCTGGAATGCAGGCACAAATACAAAACCTGTGGAATGAAAACTTGATTATTCTGGATACAGCAAAAAATTTGGGCTATGAAGTGGTTGACACCTTTGTCATCACCATGGGACGTTACAAGGAATTCCTGCAAGGGAAGTGTGGTTGCCATTTCCATGAGGTAATAATTTACACTTATATAATTTCCAGGTATTTAAGATATTTTAACTGTCAGGTGCTTAGAAACGAAAAGGTATGCAATGAGGTTAGCATTTGTGACTCAAAGTTAGGCCTGAATACAAATCATGGGTATAGCAGTTTGTACAGGGCGCTTGTCCCTCGCTGCTTGGAGTGTAAGGCCACCCAAGGACAGGCTGAACTGCTGTAGTGATAATTCCTCAAAATAAGAATAAATGTGCTCTTCTGCAAAGGTAACTCATATAAAAGGATGTTGCACAGTTTCCAGGTTCTTATATTATTTGTTATGTGTTATATATCCCTGCTGCTTCTTCATGGACTGAGTTTATCTTTTTGCCGTACCTCAGTCTTGCATGTTTTTTTCTGATGGCTTCCCAACTGAGCAGCTCAGTGCACACACATCAAATCATACATACAATTAAAATGGAGCTTAAAATTGAAGGACCAATCTCACTGCTATGTATCTGTTTTCCCTTGACTGAGAAAAAATTATCTGGGATAGTTACAGTAACCAACTATACAAACAGAAGTGTAAGTGAGAAATTGCCTGTGATGCTACATTCTTCATTCTTATGAACTGAAATCTGGATTGTTTAACAAAAGATTAGGAAACTACCTCAAGTTATTTAGCTAAAATCTGTTTATAGCCATAAGACTGGGATTGTCATATCTTTCAGAAAGATTGCGTTTTCTCTGAGTGATCAAAAGAGAGGTGGAAGTTTTGATAGAATGAAATACAGAATGAGAACAAATTGTTACTGAAAAGTTAAAATTGGGGGGCAAAAAGGGTGCAAAGAAAGATGGCTCTCTGAAATCAAGAGTTAATAAATTTATAATGTTTCATAGTCAGCTGGGGGCTTTTAGCCAATAAGAAGCTACGAGTTGGAAAAAATCTCAGAAATTTGATTACTAACTAGAATAATGACACAAGTAATTTGATATGCCATTTAGAATACAAAAACTTAATTCTCATGGAGAAAATGCTAGGTGGTTTTTTTTTATTAGAGTTATCAAAAGCGCATAAGTGTTAAAAAAGACTAGCACCACACAAGTGAAATGCTAGTATTTTTTCAGCATAATTTTAGGAATTTGTTTTCTGTCAAAATAAATTACTTTAAGTAAGAAAGACCGTCAAATGTTTTCTGAACCTCTCAAGGATAAACCGCCTTTGCTTATTTTGCCAAGTCATGCCGATTTTTCTGTAAGCCTCACTTCTGGCCAAACCTGTTCCCAGGACCTGAATGTGTTCAGGGTTAGCAGAGAAGCTCTGTAGAGTTTTTCAGGTACAAAGATGGGCCATGACACCAGGAATGAAGTGGAGGTACTAATTTTTGCTGTGAAAAAATATTACAGCAAAAAACAACAATCTAAAAATAAAGGTGCCTTCATCAGACACCCACAGTATACACTGGAAACCAAAATATCCTGTGGCTAATTAAACCTATGAGTAGTTTAAACTAAACAAACCGAAATTCAGCGGTGATGGTCATAAAATTCAAGCATAGGCTCCAGAGTGTCCTTGTGGTGTCTGCATATGCGTAGCAAGTCTATTTTCTTGTAGCCTGTGGATTATATTTAACTCTCTTAGACACAGCAGAATAAAACAATAACTATAAAGCTTTGATTTTTCTCCATAAATACACAGGCAGAAATATTATCTCAAACACAGTCTACCAGACAGCAAATGCATTTCCAGAAGAGTCTGGGGAGTCAATTGACTGGAATTGGTTGGGACTCTGCTCCGGTATGAGGCTGCCTGGGACAGACCACAAGTTTGGGAGTGTTATCAGACCCATCTGATCTCTAGTGCCATGTGTCAGCCTCACAGCTGGTTTCCACCTCAGCTCCCCAGCAGCTCACATGTTTTCAGGCCATTGCCATGGCCTCTGTAGTGCTTTGGGACCAAAATCAGCAGGTGTGGCTGGTTAACCAGTCCTTTAATCTACTCTGCTCAGAACTTGAGAGGCACAAACACAGCTCAGTACAAATGGAGTTAGAAAAACGGAGTAAGTCACAGAGCACATATTTATGTAATGGATAAATCATCCCATGGAGTAAATGCCTCCCTCCATTTCACCCAGAAAGCTGTATTAACCCTTTTTTGTCTAGAGCACAGATGTTGGTGTCTTCGTGGGTCACTGCGGATGCTTGTCACTTCTACAGATCTTACAAGCGAAAAGGAGAGCTTCAAAGTGAAATATTTCAGATGCTTTGTATGGAACTGGGTGGAAAACAGCAGGGTGTGATCAGTCATCAGCATTTTTCATGCACTCCCCCATCATTTTGTATGAGCTTGTGTTCAGATTTGCTCTTGTTTCTGTGCCGGAAGAATCTCAACAGAAAGTATGTGTTTCTGGGGAGGATCACTGGAGAATTTGGCCCACAAAACTGTTGTTAATGAGGCTTGAGAGGTCGTTGTGCCTAAAAGAGGCACAGATATGCCCAGGAGAATTCATCAGCAACTAAAATCCAGACTTGATCCTTGAGGAAAGCAAAAAGAAAGTCCTTGAATGCTTTTGATACCTCGTTAGTTTTAACAGTTTTGTCATCAGCTTATTTCTGCATCCTGGCATCCTGGCAAGTGGAGTTTCATCAGGTGCTGAAGCAGTTTGCACTAGGAAAATGGCATTTTGCCTCTGAGGACAGAGCCAAGAATACTGTGTAAAACCCCAGCACTTTTCATGTTTTCTGAAACCAGATGAGATAGATTAAGTCTGTTGCTTTGTACTTTCATTTGCTTTCTCTTAAAAAAATGACACTCCTAAATGCCCAGAAGATGACACTCCCCTATAATTGCCATCTGAGCTAAACCATGGCTGTGCTGGAAGGGGGGACTGGCCATTCTCTGCAGTAAAAAAACAAGAACTGAAATGCCCTCAGCAGTTCTCATTTAGTTCCCAATAACTGTCTGAAGAGAAAGCTGTTTCCTCTGATTGTCCTCAAAAATTGAGTTCCCACCAACCCACTTCAGTGGGTCTTTAGGGTGAGCCTGATAGCATAGAAATCTGCACCTCTGTAGAGCCTACAATCTTTGCTCAGATTGCCAAGGGATCTGGGCTTTCAACAGGATTATGTTGAGCTGAGACAAACTATCTTGCATAACCCTGGTACTTGCTGCCCAAACAAACTTCTAGTTCTGTGCACACATGCAAACTTGATTTTTTACTTAGCTCATTCTTTTAAAATGCTTATGGAGAAGCAGATTGGGCAGCACTTATAAAGACCATTATAGAAGCTATTTTTAAATTCAGATTTATTTCCTATTTTAATGGCAATGAAATCAACTCATGGTCACAACACAGAAACTAGCAACCTTGGGATTTTGGTATCTTAATCAGTGGCTGGCTGACTGCTGGATGAACATTAGAGTGCATTCCTGGGAGATTATGCCTAACAGGAATGCAGTTTGGGTGATTGGTTCAAGGTGGCATCATTTTGAAATAGTTATAAGATTTAAGGCACTAATTTAGAAAAATGAACCTGCAGTAACTGAATAAAAACAAATAATAGCCCTTCACTTAGCTGTATCAAATTGATCAGAGGATATATTAATTTTCTACATGGGTAGTTCCTGGTCCTTTCTCAGTTCAGCTGGCTTCCTCATAGCCTCTCTGCTCAATCTTTCAAGCCTTTGCATATGTTACTCCTTCACTCACACTTAATTTTGTCTGATTTGTTTTGTTTATTATAATATTCACTACATATGAACATTTATTCTGGTTGTTCAGTGGCAGTAAATATACCTTATATTTTTGAAAAGCTAACATGCTTCTGAATAAATATGTGCATTAATAAATGAATTCTGCATTTTCAAGCGTCTGCTGTGATTGATATAGCAGGAAAACTGATGGGCATCAGAGCTCTCAAGTCAGCATATGTTTACTTTTTAAAAAATAAGTTAACCACCTGTCTCCTTTTCTGCTTTCTCTGGATTTGCCACTGCTGGGGCTGAAGTCTTCTGTCCTGCATATGCGCAAGGTTCTGAAGTTTTGCCTCTCTTGAAGTTGCTTCATTATTCATCAGTAACTGAGTGTTCACTGAGACAAGATCTTCAGCATTTCACAGGAGACCACCCTCCCCAGTCATTAGGCTCCTGACAACCATACCTTTCACTTTCTCTCTTATTAGTCCCATGGGCATTTGTTTATTCCATTCGAGTTGAACCTGATAATCCCAGAGCTTTATACATACTTGAGGGGCCAAGGTGCATCATTCTTTGGCACTAGTTACTGAATCATGTTGTGGTTTTGTCAGGTGATGTGAGGTCATGTGAGGCCCTGGGGACAGGGATGTTAAATTTCACCATAACTCCCTTCTTGGAGAAACATGATACATGAGTGTTTTCATCTTAACATGGGGGTGGGCCAGGTTTGCATCACGACCTTAGAGTGAGACATTCTCATAGTTGAGACAAGGCTCTTAGCTGAGTCACAGTATTTGTTCCTCAAGTGCTTAATATCAGAGCAGGATTTAAACCTTTCTGCAGTTTGGGGCTGTCCTTTGTTTTTTTCACATGCTGAATATAGAGACAAGCTCTGAGTATGAATTTTATTGTTTTCCGTAAACTGTCTCTAATGAAGAGAACAGAATCTATTTTACATTAGAATTAGCGTTACAGAATCTACAGAGTATAATGGGCCGATGCATTTAGATTTCAAGACTTAAGATCTTGCACTTTAGTTAGTATGTAACATAACAAGTTGGCCATTAAAATACTGTTTGCGAGCAACTTGCAGCTCAAGGTAAAAGTATCAGGACCTGCTTTGTGCACAACTGCCGTAGCATTTGTGTGCACACAGCTGTGTATCTGTCTTTCTAGATGCAGGCAGAAAGCACTCACATATGTCATTTTTTTTGCAGGTGGTGAAATCCAATCCCTCTGAAGAACAGCCACACATAACAATGACGTTATCAAGGCACTATACACTGGGGAAGTATTTCGGTGGTCAAAGCAAATCATCACAACTGCAGGACTATGCAACAAATTCTCACTCCCCATATCATGTCCGAGGTCCAATAAATCAAGTATATTCTGAAATCCTTCTCAGCAGGCTCTGTGCAAGTAAGAGGGAGCTTGTCAGCACATAACCTCTCTTGGATATAGTGCTGGTACTAGAGAAATACCACTACGGGAGTGACAATTGAAGGATGATTGAGAATTTTGACATGCTTCCTTGACTGACTGAACATACACACAGAGTTTGGGACATGTGGTATTTTTTCAAAAACATTATGAAATTGAGATATGCCCTGGTAACTCTGTTGTGTCAAAATGGAAGGTGGAGAGAAGAGAGGAAGTTACTTGAACTGTTGCCAAAGACTAGAACAGCTGTAGCTCAAGCAACTGTGTATTTATGATAGTAAAGAGAGAGAAATATATTTACTTGAACATTTGGAAAGGACTGCTTCAGTTCTTCAGCACTATATAGTTTTCTATTTATAGAGACACTGTAATATTTGAATGTATTTAGAAACTGACTACATTCCATTTTAAAGAGTTTTATTTTATATGGATAGATTCCCCCTGAATATCAAACCTTTTCTCGTTATACACTTGGTTTATACAACTGAAAATGTCTATTAGCATTTTACTGATGATGCCAAGTTTGAACTCTAGTGTTTTTAGTGAAAACACACCTCTTCTTTATATCTTAGATGGAAGAGATATCTACTCTATTTTTTTGCATGTTCTAAAGCTAATAGATAGATTCCTTACACTTGAGAATGAGTGTAACAGTTTCAATGTAACATGTAAATATAGCGAATTTGTTAACATAATTTTATTTATGGTTCCAGTTTAGAAGAGTGCCCATATGCAAGAAGAACACTTAGATAAGTGCTTCAGTGTCTACCTTGGCCTGTGAGCCAAGCAAGTATTCTTCCCACATGGAAGTGCCATTTCTTTCATGATTTTCATAAAATACTTGCCAATGTGTGAAGCCAATACCACAAACATAAGAAAAATCCCCTTTTCAAGCACACATAAAAACTTCAGGATCTGGTTATTAATCTGTCATGAGGAGCGTGCGATGCAATGGCAGCAGGAGATTTACTGCCAGCATCCCATGCTTGGCAGGGACAAGACCTTTTGTGAATGCTAGTTTCAGTTCAGACCTTCTCTGAACTGCAGTTTCATGCTGGAGCCCAGCTACATCAGCAATGTTTGCAGACTTTCTGTGAGTGAAGCCCCAGGGAGAGGCTGTCTGCTGGTCCCCTGCCACAGTGTTGGCAGCCCACTCATTCACAGTTATGGTGCCATGATGGGAAACCAAGCACAGTCCAGGTTTAACAGCTGAGTGACAGGTTAATGGCAACCTATAAGACTGTTGTCCCTACAAATTATCCAGTTATGGATTTTCATTAATCCAGTCATGCAGCAGGCAATTAAGGCACCACTCTCTCCCACTATCGTTAGAGAAAGGAGTCTGAACCAGGTAAGTGCAGGTCTAAGAAAAGATCTACTGACTCTGTGTCATGCTTTCCCTTCACAGTTTTACATATAATCCTCCATTAGCTTCTAATTTGGGAAAGGAAGCCTCAAAGCATGTCACAGAATAAACAAATTATAGCAAGGAATCATCATCTTATTTACCTTAGTAGTGCTAGTAGAAGTAGGGCTAACAGTTCATGACACAACATTTGGGGTTTGCCAAAGATCCTTAAACTCAACAGTCTGTATGCCCAGCTATAGTTTTGTGAATTCATGCTCCTTTAGGTGAGATATGTAGGGATGCAATGAGAAATTGTTATGCAGTATGGAGTTTGGCTTCCTAGGTAATAGGAGTATCCTCAAAAAGAGGATCTGGCACGTCTAGTTTAGGAGACCTTCCACTATGCTGAAAAAGCTCCTAATTTAGACAATTACTCACATTTTGTGAGATGGTGTGATTATCTCTGTTTCTGTAAAATATGCTGCTGATTGCTTACAGTAAATGTCTCCAAATTTCTATGTAAGGTTTTCCCTGGTGTGGAGCTTTGCTTGAAAGATGGGTCAGGAGCTGCGCATAAATACAGAAAAAACAGCATTTGTTTTTGAGCAATATGATTATCTAAAGAATATTGTATGCAAATTATATAATATATTCTCTTGGGTCTGGAATTCCAGAGCTTCACAGCCTTAAAGCTGAAAGATATAATATCATGTCATTATTAATAGGCGATGCAAAATACAGTCAGATGTCTTCAGTATTAAGATGATCAATAATAGGTGTATTACAATTCTGCTTCTGTTAAGATATGGAGGTTTTTTGGTAGCTCATTTAAATCCACATGCTGTTACTGCTATTGTTCTGTACACAAATGTCTTTAAGGTATGAACTGGGTTTTTATGTTTGGGTTTTTTTAACCAAAGCCTATTGATGAAAAGGAAAGAGCTGACTTTGTTATACTGTAGCTGATATCAGTGAATGTGCAATTCATGAGTTCTAGTTTCACCACAAAATGGTTTACATGTGCTGTACACCCAGATGTCTTAATGTTTTCCAAATCCTAATATTTTTCAAGAGTTTTAAGTGGATATTTTCCTGTGTTTTCTATTTCTTACATGTCTATGTACATATATATTTGTCTGTACAGAGTCATTGGTACAATTTGCAAATTGATCTTTATTTAAATGAGTTCTTTGAATAAGCTTTTTTGAACACTATATATGATCCATGTAGTCTTAGGAATAAATAAAGGAAATGCAGACTAAAACAGGTACCAAGCTACATTTTCATTATGTAACTTTAAAATATATCTAGCATCTCTGGGTATGTGAAAGATGAGAGCTGAGATTGACATGCAAGGATCGCTTGCTCATACACATTAAAATTTATGGATTAAGACAATAAAAGAATCACTGTGTTTGTATTCCAGTGAGAGTATGTATTGTTATCAATGATTTACTCTAGAATTATCATATCTGCTGTGATGTTTTGCCTAAATAAGCATTAAAGTGTTCCTATATTCCATATATTTACCTCAGTCCCATTACTTACCATTAAAATAGCAAAGGACCTAATTGTCAAGCTGAGTTCCACCTCCTAACACAGATATAAGTGGCCCTGAAATTGGTGGTAGGATTGAAATATTCAGGCTGGGAAACAAGTACACTGAAAAGTAAAGTTTCCTGCTCAAACATTCCCAGCAGCACATGGAGTTTAGAATAGAACTGGGGTATACTTTAAGTACAGGTGGAGAGAGACTGGAACTATGCTGCAAAATAAATACTCTGACATACAGAGCAGTAACCTCAGCTCTTATTACATCCCTTTAAACTCTAGCTGAAGCTGGAGCATGATTTACCAGTGTCCAACGACACTGCATTGCAACTCCTCGTCTCTCATATTAAATATTACATAGATGTTGAACTGTGAGTTTGAGCCTTGCAGGATAGATGGCCACCATGATCAAGTCCATCCTAATGAGTATCTTTGGAATAACTGGCTATAATAAAAGAAGATTTCTCTATTTGTAGGGAAATGCCTTGAGAAGTCATCTCTTTCACAGTGTTAAATGCAAGGCCTTTGTTTTTCTCTTCTGTCACATATTTAAGGGACATCAAAGTCAGTTTATTTGCTTAGTGGGTGGAGTTGCAGGGCATCAAATTACCTCAAGGTTGAAATAACCACTAATAGTTATGCTTCTGTTGCTATGTTGAGCCAAAGAGAATGCTTTGAAGATGCAGATATGTGTGATATTAAGTTGACTGCAGTCCAGGGATCTTTCAGATTACTTTTTTAGAGTAAAGCAATTTTTAGAGGTGCAGTGAACTATTTGGCATAGAGTCAAACTGCTAAACAAGTCTCTGTAGGCTTACATGAAAAATACAGTCTTACCTTCTTGTTTGCTTGCTAGCCTTGCATCTGGCTTGTTTTACCTCACTGTTATGACTATCTGTACTGGCCCTACTCCACATTAGTCTTTTTTTCAGATGACCTTAGAAGTTTGTGTTTCATCAGCCCAGCAACTTCTGGAAATCTAAGATGTGACTGTTGCAAATTCATGCATTTTTCACAATTCTTCAAAGTATCAGTGATTAATTTAATGTTTTTGTCAATTCCAACAGCAAAAGATCTAATGAGTGCTACAGAGGTAGAACAAGCTTCTTGTCTGGGGCAGTGATTTTCTCTGATGAATTTAAAACAGCTGTGTTGTGTTAAGTAGTTAGTTTGCATTAGCACTTAGCTCTTCATGGAGCTTGCCCTTACCAAGCAAAAATCCATCTTTCAAACTCCACCACCATCTTTGCACTTGTAAATCTTCAAAACACCAGAACAGTCAGTGTATAATGCAGGCATACCTGTGTATTGGTGCTGCAGTATTTACTGGTACCTTCACACTATCCATTGAACAGAAAAGCTCTGACTACACAGTAAAAATATGCATTTTAGCCTTACTCGCCTGTGGTTTGATTGTACTAAAAACAGTGCTACATGACAGTCCAGGCCAGTACCTACTCAAGTCATTAACCTGAACGGTCAAGATGAGCCTGTAGGGTCACAACAGGGTCTCCTGCAGCACAAGTTTCTCTCACAATGGACTTCTACCTTTTCTAGGTTCTTTCATCTGGCTGGTTGGCCAGCTCCTCAGCACTTGTGGTAGCCCTTCCTGCAATCCCTCAAACACGTTCAACGACCTTGGCAAGGGACAGCATGTTAAGGAGCCCTGAAGTGAAGGTCAAGCATATGTTCAAATGAAATCTGAACCGAGGTCTTTATGAAACACAGCATTTATGCAGCATCCCCTTGATTTCCTCTAGAACTGAACTTCCCTAATGAGGAGCAGAATTCAGTCCTTTTCAGCTGAAACTCAAATAACAAGGTCTTTTCCCAGCTTTTGACAAACTTTATCCCCACTGCTTGCTTACATGGAATGAAGGGAGGGAACTGCTTTGCATGCTCCCACCTAACAGACTGACGTAAGCTGTGTTCACACATAGTCAATGCAGTCAGCATTTCCCTCATATACCCCACTGTGGGGACAAAATCCTCCCAGCAGATGGTTTTCACTATTGTGATTTTTTATCTGTCGTGAGCAATGCAGTTAAAACAGACAGTGCCTGTCTCAGTGTCTGCCAGTAATGTTTGCCCGGGTGCCGCTCTCAGGATGCTGGGTGGAGTCTGGGTGAAGACAAGACTGCAGAATTAAAATCCTTGAGTGAGGAATCAAAATGACTCAGACACCTTTTGACAAAGTCAAGGCAGTCATGAAGATCTCACTGTAGATCAAGTGTGTAAAGTTAAAGTTGTCAGGAGCCCTTTAAAGTCAGTAAATTCTGTGGATTATTTTCAGGGTTTGAAGACCGGATCTGTATTTGGCAGAGTTTCTCACTTGTCATGTTCCAAAAACATCTTTTATGTTTTCTTTTATTCTTGTCATTATCAGCTTCTCTGTTATGATTCACTGGGACTAAGGAGTTTGAAGCAATATTCTACTCTGCCTGATGATTGTGTAGCCTCCCCAGATGGTAGTCAAGTCATCTCATAGATCAGAGAAGTTTTATTATTTCTGAAGGGTTTTGTTCCTTTAAGTCCATATGCCAGCTCCAAAGTTTCTTTATATTTATAGAAATTTTTAGTTATGATAGCTTTAATGCCTCCAATGTATTCAAAGAAACCTGCCAATCCCTATTTATCCTAATAGGATGGACTTTAGGCCTTGAAAACCTGATCTTGCAAGCCATTAGATAATGCAGCACCCAGAATGATGTACCCCAGAACTGGTTTCCTTTAAAATAGAGAATCACAGTCACATCTTCATTTATAATAAAGCAATGTTCTCTTCTACTAAAGTTTTTACTGGAGTGATTACAATTTGTGGACTGATAGGTGTAGTTTTTTTCAGCTCAGAGTGTTTGTCAAGCTCTCTTTACAGCAAATGGTATCTATTAGCTACTGTAAAATCCTGTTTCAACATCCTATGAGCACTGTATCCTGCCCAGTTGTTATAAAACACAGACATATAAGGTGGTAAAAGGTTAAATCATAGCAGTTCTTACTGTTCCACCCATTACTATTCCCTAAATTCTACATTGCATCATTTCTGTGCAGTAACAAAGAGGGTGTAGTAACCTCTTAATGCTGGCTGTCTGCACAGCTCTCTAGACTGTCTGCACAGTCTTTAGAACAGTTCAGCTCTGAAGCCTTGATAGAGTTATCAAAAGAGCAGACCTTCAGCTGTGAAATGCATCCAACAGAGCCTGCAGACATATTCAAAACTCACCTGTTGGGTCAAGGTCAGCCTGGAAATCAGGGACAACAGCTTCTAGAGACTGTTTTCAGGCACCAAAACCTGGTTTCCTCCTTAACTCTAGACATTTAACTGAGGCATTTTAATTATGGCTGTGGTCACACTAGGCTTCTTTGTAATCATCACAGGAAGACTGAAATCTGAATTATTCTCTAGAGGTGTCTATTGTTTCTACAATATTTTTTACTGTAAAGAGAATCTAAAGTAACTCTTAGATTTTTCTGATTGGTGACTAAAGTTTTGAGAAAGAATATCAGTTCAACAGATGAGTGGCTGTGGGATTCCTTGCATAGGTAGAAGATGTTTTTACATCCCCCCTCTGTTCCTTGAGACCAGGATCACAAGCCCACTACCACCACCACCACCATCAGGATATGCTCTCCAGCATGGAGAACATGGAACATTCTCAACATCTGCTCTTGGAGCTACTTGATTGTTTAACAGTGCACTGGGTCAGAGGGAAGCCAGCCCTGCAGGCATTTTGGTGAGCTGAACATTTGATGGTAGCATGGGATATACAGGTTCAAGACCTTTCATTTGGGTAAATGAAGAACAAATCTCCATCTACTGCCTTACAAGAGGGCTAGATGAATGTCTCTATGTGAGAAAAGCGGAGCTGACAGGCTGACCCCTGTGCAGTAAAAGGTCGAATAGGTGTTAAAAAATGAGCCTGACATGTTGGTCACATCCCCCATTTTGGCTCTGTGAAGAATTTATTGCCCTGAGCACCTCTCCACACCTCAAACACACAAATAAACCCCAACATAACTTCCCTTTGTGTGGCTTATAGCTATTTATGTAATTGCTCTCCAGCTCAATTAAAAACACTACAGTATATAAGAGACCTCTATGAATTAAAGTGTGTAAACTAACCTGGGCAATCTCAGATAGTTTGAGTTGGGCAGCTGTTAGATAGCAGCTATGACAGTTGGGTGAATGGTAGCATCCCCGAAGAGAGAGGTGAAAAACAAATGCTGAGCTGGAGGCAGGAGGGAGCTGACAATCTCTCCGCAAGTTTGATGCAGGCAAACTGCATCCTTCCCCACCGAACACCTGTTGGTGGACTTCTCTTGCAGCTCCTGGGGTTTAAATGCCTGACTTTAAAATATCCTTAAAATAGTGTGAATAAATACAATTACATATACAAGTACAAGTTTGTAAATGAGACAAAAAGGGTCAAAATCAGGAACTTCTAAATGTTTGGTAACTATATCTAACTGTGTCTAGGGAGCTCAGGAACTATAATGAATCTATAAAACAAGTTAACACCTGCTCCTCACAGTTCTGTTAATTAACATTCAGTAGAGATGCAAGTCATTTTAATGAGTGATCTGTCGCTCCCCAGGAGACAGTCTGGAGTGAAGTGTCTGTCTAGACAAGGCTGCGATTACCACATTTTGTATCCGGCAAACTGTCTTCCATGCTCCTCCAGCCAGGGTAGTTGGGTTATTTCCTATGGTCTGACGGATTGAATATCAACCGTTTAGTCATTATTTGTCCCTCAAGTTCACGGTAGTTTCTAGTTTTGACTAGGCATACTCCAGGCAATCTGTGTTTTGATGGTGGGAAGGTCAATACAGGTGCACTGACCTGCCTGTAAGCTATCAATCCCCAAATAACAGCACCAGGGTCTCAACACTACAGAATACGGTCCTGCTGGAAAAGAATTAGTGCAGTGGCACAGTCTAATCTTTCTCAAGTAAAGTCACTACCATACACCAGCCAAGGGTAGCACTTGCACATCTAACAAGACTTCTCTTGTCCTAAAGAGATGCTCCCTGACATGGATTTGCTTCAGTTTATTCCATTTGGAAACAGTAAGACTTAGACTTGCTCTGTCCACCATAACCAGGTCTCTGCCTCCTTCTCATGCTTGGGGAAGCTAGGGTGGTCCTGCTGCTTCCCATCATCCTGACCACACATTTTCTGGGATGTTTGTAAGTGAAACTACACTGACTATTTGTTGCCTGGTTCAAGGTTGTTATTGCCCCTGCTGAGCACAAGCTTCCTACACAGAGTGTAGAAGATCTGAGGAGAAAAGTCTTTTGGCATGTTTAATTGTTTGACAGTAATTCAGCCACAGACAAGTTGCTGAAGTGAAAAGTATGGCTAATGTCCAAGTGTCAGCACACTGCAATATAAAATGAAAGAAAAATCAGGTCTTGATTTACAAGGGCTCTGGTAAAAATGCTATGACACAATACTGGTAGATTTTAAATAGGGATTTGTGTCTTCAAATCTTTCACCAAGTAATATTGAGGGACCTAGCCTTGTTTTTTTTTGTTTCAGATGGAATACTTGTGTTTTTTTTCTCACCACACAATAATATTAATGGCAGTGCAAGCTGACATCCAATCCTGGCCTGTTCATGCATGATATCATTACTTTTGAAGAAAATGTAGATAGCCAGCAGAAGTTTTCAGTATCTTTCCAGGTTATTATTGGCAGATTTAGAAAAAACTACTATGAAAGTGTCTGAGAAAATGCCTTATTACAGCCACATATTCAACTGCTATCAATAGATGTGTTTCCTGGATCTGTAAATACTTTGTGAGCATCTAGTCAAGAATGCAGATAATTCTGTTTTGTATTAATATCTTACACATAGTTACAACATGTGGACCAGCTACCTGTTCATGTTTAGACTTCTTTCTCCAACTGTTTATATTTTTATTTGAAAAGATCCCCAAAAAGGGCTTCTAGATGGCGATAAAATGACAAACCTCTGAAGCCCAGAGTTCTTCAGATTTGCTCATGCTTCAGAACATGACTGCATGCAAGGAAATCATGGGTTCTCCTGGCATATCTAGACAAGTCCTGCAAACACGTAATTCTCATCCTCTTGCAAAAGCATTCCTGGTCTTTTCCCTTTCCTGCCTTTCATTCCTTATTAAAATCTTTTGGCCTTTCTTTTCCACTTCCATAATTTTGCCTTACTTCTTGTGGGATCCCACCCTTTCCATTTCCCCTCCCCCCTCACCTGTCTATGGACAAGTGGCCAACCTAATTTTTCCAGTCTCCACACAGCACCTTAGCCTGCCAACCAGCGAAGCTGTGGTCTACATCAGCTTTATTCTGGACAAGTAGTAAAGGCTTTGTGAGCAAGACAAATGCTATGCTGCATTAGTTTTTGCCATTGCCATTTGCCTCCATACTGCAACTGATTTCAAAAGGATTATGGACTGTCTTACCAGCAAACAGAAGGGGCAAGTTGCACAGTTTGTTTCTTCAAAAAGTCAGAGAGATGTACAGCCATGTACAATGACCTCCACATCCCAGCAAGCCTGTGGACTCAACACGCCTACCTGAACTGGGACTCCTTCTGTTTACAACTGGGACCCACTACGTGACTAAAAGCTGTTAGAAGCAAAAGTTGTGAGAAGTCAAAAATTAAAACTAATTTAAAAAAAATTAAAACGCATTTTCGTTTTTTATCTTCTCTTACAAGAGCCATCTCTTCCTTCATCTCCCTCCTTTTTGTTCTCCAGCAAATGAATTTCATCAAATCCCTATTTTCACAGAAATACATCCTACCTATCCATTTATCTTTCATGTGCCTGTATAGACAAAGTTACATTATGTATTTACACAGCAATTGTCCTTCTTTTTAGCTGATTCTCATACAGGGATAGTGTGCTAAAGGAAGGAAAGTTTTGTTTTGTTGAAGTGGAGACGTCTGATTTAAATAGGTGGAGCTGTAACATAGCAGATTCAGGATTCTGGTGAGTAAATTGCACCAAGTCACACACTCACACATGCATAAGTGGTCTCAGGAGTCGTATTGTAAAGCAGTCTACCTTGTAACACATCACCTCAGCATACAGCTTTAAGTGTCTTAAAGCTTACTTCTATAAAAAAGTTGTTTCCACAGCTCCTGGCCACTTTCTGAAAGTCACAGATTCTGCAGCTAGGGAGTAGTTTTACATCTGATTATATTTTTTTTTAAACCAGTTTGCTTATTTTTGTAAGGCAGGTAAATTTAAAGTTAATATACTGCCCCCCTATAACCACAAATAATACAATGAAACTTTGTCCTCCAATATGGCTGCAGGGATTTGATCCAGTAAACACTTACTCTTAAGTTTATATGACGTAAATATAGTCTGATATAATTTGATTTAGCAGACATTTATTTTTCTGCTTTATTTATACTGTACAGATAGTGCAATTTATTCCTTGAAAGTATCAACAGGCATAAAATAGAGATCATATGGAATACTTGCAAATTCTGGTTTTTTTTATAATCAGATCTGAGAATGCGCTCCTTTCCCTTTTGAATACATATGATTCACCTAAGACTTTGTATTTAGGCCTCCCTTCAAGCTATGCTGCATTAGTTTTTGCCATTTCAAGTTTCTATAACAGTACAAGTCATTTTTATTGGTAAAAATAAGTGACCAGTATTTACTCTCTGTACTTAAATCCAGTTTTTGTTTTGGCTCTGTCATTATATTCTTAACTCTCAATTTCTACAATTACCATAAGGAAAACATTATTGGAGACATTAGAGTTGTCATTGCTAACAATAGCATCTTCAATCTCAAATGAAAAAATAAAAATAATACATCAGTTCTTCAAAACCCTGATAATATAAAATTTGTGACAGCTACAATAAAACAAAATGTATTGAGTTCTCTTTCATATATTTCTGCACTTGAATCACACACTCAAGCTTCCTCTACAATCGTGAAAGCATTTAATCACATATGCCCGTTAAGTTGTATCTCAAAGCACAAGTCAAGTATCACTAAGTCAGTCTAAAAATCTTTCCTGTTGAATCACCTATATTATTGGCCAGCATGCTATAATAACCTGTATAGCCTGAGGATGAGATAAACAAGAAGTACACAGAGATACTGGATTTGCATGCTAACGAAGTCAGCCTTCTGGTAATAAAAATAGAAAGCCCCTATCACTTTCCTCCCCTTTGCTCCAACAGATATTGAAGTGTAACAAGCCTTGGAAAACACAAGATGATAGATATCACAGATATCACAGAATATGCAAAGACATCGATAGTCATTTCTGGGAAACAGGCTTATTTTCCCTTCCTTTTTTTGGTGTTGGACTAGGCCTGTTGTATATCATCACAATGTTTGTCCATGAATGAGTGGACTCTCTCGGACCCTTACAGATAATACTCCTGAGGGTGCACCTGAAGAGGATGCATGTTCCATTAAAACACAGATAATGCGATGCCTACCACTGGAAAACAATTCCGAGGAATAACATATAGTGTACGCTCAAAGTTTGTTATACAAACATATTTCCTAATCACTTCTGTAGAAACAGCCATAGACACAAAAAAACCACCCCAAATCATTGATAGTAATGAAGTACCTGTCAGGCTTTCACACACAGAAGTACCAAACACAGCTGGGGCAGAACGATGAGCTGGAGTAAATTCTAATGCAACTGTTGAGGATAATTAGGAAATAAAATAGATTATATTTACACAAATGAGAAATTAAAGGACTTGATAGTCCTGCCTATTGTCCTTCACTGCCTAAAGGACAGGAAAATTCTGAATCACAAAATAATTAAATTTTCTGAGCATTAACACAGGTTGACAGCATTTGCTGTGAGGGCACTGAAACTATAGAAATATGCCTAATTCTAGACAAAAGAAGTCATTAAGTTGGTTCTGAGGCTGTAAATAAATTGTTCATTTAAGAGGGAAATTTAATACTGCGTGTACTATTAAAAACAGATACTTATGGCACCACGGCACTTAATCTTACAGCTGTGTTTGTGAGCTCCTTTACACTTCATATGGGGAATCTTTCACATACCCTAGGAATTGCAACCAGCAAGAGATCCTAGGCCTCTGGGCAACAGCCCTGTCTCTGCAGGATGGCGAGGAAAGGCAGATGGAGTGACAAATTGCCCAGCTCCACTCTCGGAGTCAGGATTAACCATTGCACTTTGAAGGGACTGACACACTTCAATCAGAAGTGCTGGTGTTTGTGGAGTCCTGTATCACCCAGACCCTCCAGGGCAATGTTGGACCACATGCCTCCTCCTTGCCTCTCCTAGCAAAGACTACCTGGCTGTACCAGCTCCTGAAAAGGGTTGGGGTGGAAGGTGCCTCGCCCTGCTTTCCAGGATGAATCCCAAGTCATGTTTACTACTGACCATGCTGTGCGAAGGGCTACTGCCCTCTGCTCACAGGAGTAGGGGAAATTTTAAATGTTCAAGCCCCACACTGACCCCATTTGGGGAAATTTTAAATGTTCAAGTTCCACACTGACCCCATTTTCACTGATGGTCACATTTTTGCAGCTGTTGATCTGCTCAAACATCTCAAAACACAAGAGCCAAAGAAAGTTTTCAAATAAATAATTATTAGCACAATAGGAAACTACCAGTGGGAAGGGCATAAAACCACAGAATATCCCCAATAATTTAAACTATTCCCTTTTATCCCCATGGCCTTAACTTTTGCATGATTTAGGTCAATGCTATTACAAGGTTGCTGAGATGTCAAATCCCAGTTACTTTGATAACTTGCCAGTTTAGCAGAGTTCAATTAGTTGGGGACAGCCTAAACCCTGTAGACTTTGGCATCTTGCCTGTGGCTACACACATTTTAAACCACAACCACCCTGCCTTATGCAACAGTGGATAAATATCACAGCTAAAGGGATATAATAAGGGTAAGGTTTCCAAAGCTGAAAGACTTTCTGTGACAACAGTGTTAAAAGGTTTAAGTGGGTTCAAGTACTATAGTGCCAGGCCCAGCCAAAAAAAAAAAAAGACAGGTTAGAAAGAGAGAAGGAGGGGATCATTGAGGAGAGGAAATAAGAAGGTGGCTCAGGAAACAGGTAACATGTAACACTGACTTAGAAAGATCTAGAAAAATTCTAAGAAGGATTTGATGTTTATCATCTAACCCAGTCAAAATTTTTTAAAGTCTTATCAAACTTGTTTGTGCAAGGTATCCTGTAATCATTTAATCTTAAAATGGACATTTATGAAGGGGTAGATTGCCATCCTACTAGGCAGTTTTTTGCACCTTGATTTTTAAGATCTGTTGTGCTCATTATCAGTGAAGACACATAAGTTTACACGAGTCTTGGATTACCCAGACCGTAACTGTATGAGGTTTCAATTTTTTATTTATTTTCTATTTTTATCAATCAAAAAATGCCTAGTGGGAATGGGGCAAGATGTGAAGCAAGCATTATTGAGGCTCTAAAGAAAAAATGCTGAGGCAGAACAGACAAAATTAATACACTGAAGTGGGCAAGATCATTGAAATTGGGGGAAAGGTGGACAGTGAATTATTTGAATTTGGAATTTTTTTAATGTTGTCATATAACAAAAGCAGGCCACGCATTTTTTCCCATCACCACCACACTGCAGGTAGGAAGTGACTACTTCTGTCATTGTTGACAGAATACCGTTCCCTCACTTCTTCCTAAGCTTCTTCCTTTCAAAACTGACTCTGTAGGTAAATTCACTTGTATGATGCAAGTAATCTGATGACTGGACCAAATGCTTTGTGAATTAGGCATACAGCCATACCTCAAGGAATGAGAAGACAATAAATAGAGTGCCAGCCTTGTGTTATGACAGTTACAGAGTAGATTCTTCTTTTTCTATCATTATCCTCACTCAAAGGATAGGTAACTCATTAGAAGTTGAATTAGCAATGAGAAACCAAGGGCCTAACCATGGTTTTCATGATGATGTACCATCTGACAACAGAAAACTAAATAGCCCTCTGAATCTCAGTTCTGTCATCACAGGATGGCAACAGTTCTATACATGCAAATCATGTCACTTTTATGAGATGTAGCAAAATCATTGCTATGAAAGAGTTGTGTGGAAAGTGATAACGCAAATTAGCCATTGGGGCAGAAACATGACAGCACTGCTCTCAGAGGAGCAGTTCCCCCTCCTTCCTCTACCTGTTTTATACCTAAAATTCAGTGACGTCCTTGGGAGAGAGCATGCTACTTCTGTGCACACACACAGAGTATCTTTTTCTGCTTATCTCAGGAACTTATGTATAAAGCTTCCACATACAGGAACAAAGTAGTGGTGTTACGTCCTTAGGGGAGTATAATTTAAAATTAAATAAGGACTACCACCAAACATCCCCACTCCACTAAAGTAATTTGAATTCTCCCACACACTTGAACTACTCTTCACCAAACTCCACAGTTACCTCCTAGCACCAACTCTAATCTCATACACTTCATCTACTAAGTAAAAAAATAATTTTTAAAAATAATTTTGCTTTAAGTTTCAAGAAAACATTAGGAAAATTTTATGTCAGTAAAAAATTCCTTTTTTATTACCTCCTGTCTCCAGGAGCATTTCTCATCGTTCTCAAAACAACCAGGGAAATTAACTGATGGCACAAAGGTTCACTGTTATCAAATACAGTTTTAGCACTAATTTCAGTTTTAGTAGGAAGTAAGATCTGGGTGCAATTAGAATTAATAAGGGCATCTTTTTCCCACATCTTTCGCATGAAGCTTTGAAGCCTTTACAGCATTCCCTAGATGCATTTTACTTAATATTGGTATGCCCAAAATATGCCTCAGGAGTAACTCTAGAAAATACCTACATTTAGGCAGTCCATATCAGAGAACAGAATTTGCCAGCAGCACTTCAGAAGAAACCCACACCTGCTTCCAGGATCCCCCAGAACACGAGCAGTTCTCAAGCACTCATGTAAATACTGGTAAGTCCAGGATGCTGCCTCTAGATTTTTGACCACAGGGAACAGCAGATCTGTAGTCAGTCCCAGTCCTCTCTTCCTAAGCCCCAGCTTTCTGGCAACACATCACCAAAGATACAGTCAATGTAGATTGCCAGGAGATCTGCTCAGCAATTGCTTCAGCAATTGTCTAGAATTATGGGATACAGAAAGCTTAGTTTTCTTCTGGATTCTTTGGCAAGGGATTGTGAGAAGCCTGCTCTTTCCTTACCTTTGAGGTCCTTCTTCTCCATTTTTTATATATCCGTGTACATAGAAATTGTGGTTCTGTATACTGTGTTGTGCAGTTATTACAAAGATAATGTTAAGGGATAGCTTTGGAATCATTACAGTTTTTTGAGGTCTGTTTGTGAAGTCTCTCTCTGCCACCATGTCATTACTGGATGCACTTTAATTGCTGTCCCAGTCATTTGTGAACTCAGCATGCTGGGTCTGAATTAGCAACAGTGTGTACTTTCAGTCTACAAATACTAAAATGAAAAATACACTGATAACAGCAATAACCTTCAGACAAGAGACAAAGGGATCTTGGTGGGCTATGTATGGGAGAAGAGGCATCTCTTTTCCTCTCAACATCCCTTCTACCTCCAGCCTGACCTTATTGAGGGCCTGAGACTTGTCTACACAGAGATCACCTCACAAGAAGATGCTGCACTGTAAGGGAGCACTGCACCAAGGACTAATGGCCTGAAGTCCAGGGTCGCACTGCGTATGTCCCTTCTCACTGAGGGTACATCAGTTGAAGACTGAAGTTGTGAGAGTACTCTCACAACTCCCATCCTGTAATGGCTCTGCTTCGGTACCACCATTTTGCCAACAAAGTTCCATTCCTTCAATGCAAAGACTCAGCATGCCTGCAGTTCCCAGGGGGATGGGTGCCACTGTGCAGCCAAGAACTGAGGGGGATTGAAAGTGCATCTTTTGCATCAGAAGTATAGAATTTGAGCTTGGTCACCAAACATAATAAATGTCATAGCTGAAGGGATAACCTGATATAGAGATTATGGGAGATTTTTCCTGTTTGGATGGCAGGTTTACCTCTGCTCAGTTTTGTAAGACAAGGGGATAATGGCCTCATTGTATGTACAGGTGGGATAATGGAGTTTGCTCTGTTATATTCATGTCTCTGTTGGCCTTCAGAAGTTCCAGGAGAAGGGAAATAATCTTAACAAAACTTTCAAGAAGGGTGACTTGTTTAGCTGAAGTTAATTTTGTAAAAGAAGTTAACTTTGTACGTATTTGCATCTAATAAGATGGCAGATTAGGTGCATCTAATCAAGGTACACCTTATTGTAGTGAAAATACTAGCCACTGTTTCTTTAAAGAGGTAATTGGCCCATCTTTGAAGCACATTATTTATCATGTGATCTGCTTATTCACACAGATTATGCACAATAGAGTACTTCTTTATTTCACAGTGAATTAAACTATATATATATGTAATTGACTCTGTCAAGATCACATTCATCTACATCAAATAGTAAGGTGATAAATGTCCAGTCAGGAAATACCAACCTGCTTAAACAATTGATTGTCTTCTTCTCAAAACAAAAAATGTGGGCATTTTAGTATAAATAGCCACAGATAGCCCCACCTGGGCTAGAGAAAGTAAGATAAGCAGTAAGTCTAATTTATCTTCCCTGATTTATAGTAAATTTTGTTCAGAGGCTTGGCACTTGACCTTGGCTAGAATTCTGCTTCTCTGTCTCTGCATCCCGCTCATGTTGCTTTCTGTATGTTGTGAATGATCTTCAGGCACAGAGGGCTCTGAAGCATAAGTGAATTAGAATTAAGGACTTCAGAAACATTTGGCAAATTTCAATAAATTTTGGTAGATCAACAAGGTATTTCCAAATTGTGTCCCTTTGCAGGTTTGCAAAGTACATAACATGCAAAATAATGTGTTTGCCCTTCCCTTCTTAGTAGCAAACTGACTCACACGCAGACGCACAGCTCTAGACTACCAGAAATAGTCCTGTATGTGCTGCCCTTGCCTGGGGAGGAGAGTACTGTTGGAGGGAATAAAGGAGAGAGATGATGTAACTAGCAGGCAGGAAGATAAGAGGCAGGAGAAGGGAGGAGGCCAGAGAAGTGGGATCTTGTGGGGAACCAGGATGTGACAGTTAGGGAGGAAGGTGCAGGGGCTGTGGGAGAGAGGGGAGTGGTTCTAAAGGAAACAGATGGGAAGAGAGGCAGATGGGAGATAGGACTCAAATACATAGTAATCCAAACTTCTTTAAATCAGATGGTCATGCAAAAATGTAGTTTGCTTCAAGTCACTTCTAGAGATCGAACTGGATGATCTCAAGGAGTCTCTTACAATTTATACTATTTTTTGTTTAGCATCAGCCCTCCAAATTGCAAATGTTTTACTTTACATAGGTGGATACGATCAAAGGATTTTCTTAACTAGATAAAGATGATTGTACCAAAAAAAGCACACAAAATCAGATCCCAATACATGGGAACCCAATAGAGGGGTAATTTATTTATGGTGCCATATACAAAATGCTGCAAATAAGAGAGGAATTTTTGAAATCAATATTTTTCTAACTTAATCTTACATTGCTATTAGCATATAACATTCTGTAGCTAGTACAGAAAAGTTCACATGTAAGAATTTGGGACCAAGAGTTGCATATTAACTTTAAAAAATATAAATGCAAACAAACAACAACAACCAAACCAAACAAACAAAAAACCCAAAGAGAATAACCCTGTTAAAAGAAAAAAAAAAATTTCAGAATGGGTGATAAATGCATAGAACAGATAAAGGAGCTCATAAGAAATTCTTGTCTGCTAGACCAGGGCTTTGAATGAACTTTAGAAGATGGAGCCAGGAAGCAGTAATGAGGATAAAATGAGCCATGTGTCCTGGAATAATTAGATAATTCTCTGACACAGCCCACACATTTTGGCTGGTTCAGACCTGTTTCATGGTCGGTTCCCTGTGTTCCAATGTCCTTCATCCATTTCCTTCACTCTGGACTAAGTTTCTCTGAAACCACAAGCAGATGTTCTCCAGACTAAAATTCAGAACAGAGAAAACAAGTTATATTCGAAGGTTTATATAGCTCATGGGCTCATTAGTAATCTGCCCAGAGCTGGTGATGCTTTGGAGACCCTTTAAGAACAGACAAATGAGCATGAAGTACAAAGGAGACATAATTTTATAGACCTAAATATACCACAGCCTGTGGCCTTAAAACATCTCATCACATCCATGGGGCAAAAAGACAGGGGGAACAGCACATTTACGTGATTATTTCTCAACACATTGTACTCTTAAAAATGTATATTTGTCATTGAGATGAGTTATTGTGCTCTTCACTTGGAGCTATTGTCAGTCAAGAGCTATTTTGCTCATTTACGACTGTATCAAATCAAAGTCTTTACAGATCTACCATTTACATACCAGATTATTTTTTGTGCAGGTGTTTTGCTTACACAGAAGGAAACAGCAATATATTGTGATTAAAGAGGACCTGAAAGTCCAGAGTGCCAACACCAGCTCTTCATCAGGTGCTAGCTGATTCACTGGCTTTTAATGTGTAACTAACGACTAACAAATAAGGTAGCAGTTGATAAGACTGTCTCACTGAAGTTAATAGAAGTGAACAAATGTTGTCCTAATGAATACTGATGCTGACTCGGTCAGTTAATACTGCTAAAGCATTAGAAAATTTGAATAAAAGGTGTAGGGAATGTTATGATCTCTTAACAGCATCTCTCTCCTTCCTGTGGATTAAAACCTTTGCCTGTAGTTCCTCTCTGCCGCAGCCGGACCCCCGCTAGACCCCTCGCAGCCCGAGAGGTGCGGCCGGGCGCCGCGGAGCGGTGCGGGGCT
>NW_021938999.1:1151022-1359571 GCF_001715985.3 Manacus vitellinus
CGTGGACGACACTACCCGTATGTAGATCCACTTAAATATGTTGAAATGTTGTTATTCTTAGACTTATGTTGGGTTGATTCCCTTATGTCACAATTACTAAATGAGTGGGGTGATGAGACATAGCATTTCAAAAAGGTCACTTGTTTGCAGGTAAAAAATCTGCTCAAGGCACCACATACAGTGTGAATTGCTTTAAAATGTATTATATGTGCTCAGCGACATGGTATTGATCAGCACAGCAAAACTAAAGCTCTTTTTATTGCATAAACTAATTATGGAACTGCTGAGATTTCCACCGAAATAAGAAGAAGCCTTTGGGGGTTACATTTGATTCAAATTATGTTTGAATCAAATGTCAGCACCAAGGTATCCTGCAAACTAATTTTTAACACTCTGGTCACTGATTGTGTGATTGATGTGAATTTAGGTATTGTGGCATTTCCTTCTGTGTTTGTGCAATCTTCACTTTGTACTAAAACAGTGTAAAACCCTCAAGCATTAACCATGAAAACATAAAATGAGCAATAAAAAGTGATTCCAAAAAGGAAAAAAAGAAAATGGGAGAAGTTTGCCCCATTATATGTAGCTGTATGTATTGTATGTTAGTCCTTCTGTCCAACAGGAAGGGCTGTTCCTGAAGACCCGCAGGTGAGTGCCACTGCTCACCCACAAAGCTTCACTAGTGTGTCCTGTAGAAGCCTTTTATGATCGTACCAGCACCATAGACCACTACGAACAAGGGAAACAAACAGGAACTTTCCTGCCTGTGAGCAGGAACCTGGGAGATTGTTTCGCAACAGTGAAAATTAGCACAGTGAAATTTTGGCTACAGTTATTCACCACCCTTGGATTTTCAGTTTGCTTAGAGTATACCTTGCTTAACATGGTTTAAAGCTGTGTGCCACATTATGCTGGCAGTCTCAGAGAATGGAACCAGCTTAAGAAGCCCATGCAGGTCACTCCATGATTCTTCTGAGATATAGTCCAACAATTAAAGGCCTTTTATGCTGTTGTCTTTCCCATGGCCACCTTATTCTAGGAAAAGCACATGACCTAAATATTCTTATGCCATCCTGATTTCTATCTGGTTTAACACTTCTGGGGCTCTTTGCAACCTTTGTGAATTAGAATAACATTAATGTTTGCTGAATCTAGCATGAGGTAAGTTCTGGCCCTATACCAAAGTAACCTGGGATCGTGACAGCTTCTCTGAGATTTAAACTAACCTTTTCTTATTCCTCAAATCAATGTGAATAGTGAAAAGCAGAGTGGAGAGTAAGGGGTTTGGAATATGGTTAGTTCGAGGTTTGATTTTTTTATTTTTATTTTTTATGATTAAACTTAATTGGTTTGAAAATTTCTGTGGCAAATAAAGTTCCCAATCAGATTTAGAAAGAAGTTACCAAAAAATGCGTGATACAAGCATCAGAAAACAGCACCATTAGTGGCACGGTCCTATGAAGGGACTGTGAAGTCATTTTTGGATATGAACATCCACTACTTTAAACAAATTAACACTACAGACCAAACTGTGATGACTTTAAACTTGTAACTGTTCCCTTCTCATAATAGTCTGGCTTGTAAAATTGCTCTCTACAACCCAGCCAGGAAGGTAATCAGCGGGAGTTATGAAGTAATATTTTCATGCCTTGCTTTGCAGGCACGAAGGAGACCGCGTTCATCTACGCGGTGACATCAGCAGGACTGGTGCATTCAGTGACACGATCCTGCAGTGCGGGGAACGTGACCGAGTGCTCCTGCGACCTGAGCCTGAGGCACGGCGGCTCGGCCAGCGAGGGCTGGCACTGGGGCGGCTGCTCTGACGATATCCACTACGGAATGTCATTCAGCAGAAAGTTCCTGGACATGCCTTTGAAGAACTTAACGGGCAAGAGTGGGAGCGGACTGGTGGTGATGAACCTGCACAACAACGAGGCTGGGAGGCAGGTATGTGTCATTCAGATATGGGCAGCAACTGCTTGTTCACCTTCTTTGACAAAATGACATCAACTAAAGGAGGCCGGCCCTTGACTGCAGGTGTATGTGGAGCCAATGGTAAAAACAGCACTAACATTCACCAAAGCAAGCACGTACAAACTCAAAATCAGAGCTGGTTTTAACTAACTAATCCCCATGGATTAAAATAAAAGCCACAAACTAAGAAATAGATCTGCAATGCTTAAATAATAAAGTTATCTTAACTAGATACTCTGTAGCAAATTTGAAATAATCCTGTTGTCAGCATAATACGAGTTTTTTCACTCACTATTCTGTTATCATCATGACCTACATTTTTAATTCTCTCTAGTACTGAAGGAGAAGGCCAATTGGACAAAAGGCCTTATTACTCATCCACAGTCTGGGGTGCAGACCTGAGACCACAAGTTTCGCATTGTTCAGAGAGGAAATCAAGAGTTAATATTGTCTTTTAAAACATGAGATAGAAATGACACCTCTATTTTAAAATAGCTCATTGGTTAAAGCATGAATCAAAGAAGTGAGAGGAGAGTGGATTTGGACAGCTTTTCATCAGCCCAAAGAACTTCAAAACCAAGTTTGCAGAGGAAATGTTATGTTTGTGAGTGTGTGACATTGGGTTCTCCTGTCCTGTCCTGTAGAGGGTAAAAAATGGGGGCCAAAACAACCTATACAGGGAGATGTGAGCCTGTGAGTGCTTGGATCTTACATCTGGAATGACAGAGACTTGGATGCTGGTTCTTGCTTTCAAATTGCTTTCTCTGCTTTACCTTGGAGTTTTTAATTTCATCTTTAATGGCTGTCTCTGGGTCTATAATACTTTAGGTCTGTTCTGCTCAGTGGCACAGATATAACTATAGAAGGAAAAAAAGAAAAAAGGAAAAACCTTTGGTTTTAACTACATGTATTGATGGACTCCATTGTAATTCAGTAATTTCTTGTAGCCAGAAGCAGGATCAGTGAGTTTTACTGAACCCAACTTTCCTACCTGCTGTAGACAAGGAATAACCATAGGAAACTGCCATGAGAGCTATGGTGGTATAACTGAAAACTATTTTAATTTAAACTAATTTTTACAGGTAATATGTTATTTCATTTAAGCTATACAGTTGTAAATCAGAAAATCTTTCAGGTCCCTTCCAACCCAAACCGTTCTATGATTCTGTGGCTCTCTGACATAAGCCCTTTTCATAACCGAAGTGGAAGAAGCAAACTTTAAACCTTAAGTAGTTGGTGAGAACACTTACTGTAAGTTTAATTAGATGCCAGTCAGCTAAATCATCTCCAAGGAAAGTGATTGGTATCTTGTAGTAGGAGATGTTAATAAGAGTAACAGAAGCTTAAGTGATTATTTCCTTAGGGAAGGAGCAAAACGTTGTTTCTCATGTTTGGAGAGAGAGATAGTTAAGGAAGGAGATAGTAATTTCTATAAAATGGTCTCTCTTAATTTAAATACACAGTACAGATATAAATTTTTATTTTATTACTCATGTTTGTCATTAGACAGAGCCATTGTCTCAGATTAGGGCGACAGAAGTGTAGGGAAGAAGACTGCAAGGCTCCAGAGGAACTTGAAAGAGAAAGAGAATGTGATTTCTGTGTAAGGTGTCAGTGATATGGGTTTCTCTTTGATACCCTATTGTCTTGTTGGCCTTTACCTTTAGAATAGCAGCAGCAATAGTTTGCTGTCCTTTTGTCTGCAGTGACAGTGTTTACTTGTGATTCCCATTCAATCCTTGTGCTCATCATTCATTGCTGCCAGTGGGCCAGCAGAACTGTCTGGAGTCTTCTGCTGTGAACTGTACCAAGGAACTGTTCAACTTTAAAAAAAAAACTACACACACAAACACAGAGCCTAGAACATAAACTTTTATTTTCGTGTTGCTTTCTTCAAAGTTGGATCCATTTCCAGATCGCACCTCTAGTCAGCTGGGCCGTGTGTGTCATGGGGATGGGATTGACTGGCAAAGGAGAAAAGTGCATTCAGCCAAAGAGAACATGTTTTCAAATGGTGAACTAAAGTTACAAGGGGCTGAAGGATCTAATTGAGTCTTCATTTTCCATGAATAGTATTTTTGAGAGGATCAAAGTTATCTTATATGTTGGCTATATGTGTAAAATATAGTAGATTGTGAGTCCACACTTTTAATGACAGGCAACAGTAGTATTTTCTATTTTCATTCACATTGAGTGAGTGAATGAAACCAGAGTTTTAGACTAGACTGACAGTCTCTGGGAATGTGGTAGAATTTGGCCCAACAGAAACTATCAGATACTGAGGACCTTTCAGGGTGTTGTGGTTGAACCACAGCTGCTTGCTCACATCCTCTGTACTCTTCCCCTCCCCTCAGTGGGCTAGGGAGAAGGTTTGGGGCAAAAAATGGTAAAACTAGTGGTTTGCAATAAGAAGATTTTAATAATTGAAATAGAATGCAACAATAATAATGTAATGTAAAAGGAGATATCAAAGAGAGAGGAACAAAACCTGAGAAAAATTAGTGATGCACAATACAATTGCTAACCACCTGCTGAATGATGCCCAGCCTGTCTCCCAGCAGTGATCTACCCCTCCTGGCCAAGTCTCCCTAGTTTATATACTGGGCATGATGTTCCGTGATGTGGAATATCCCTTTGGCCATTTGAAGTCAGCTGTCCTGGCCATGCTCCCTCACAGTTTCTCTTGCAGCTCCTCACTGCAGCACAAGACACTGAAAAGTCCTTGATTTAGTGTAGGCACTACTTAGCAACAACTAAACCATCAGTGTGTTATCAACATTATTCTCATACTAAATACAAATCAGAGCTTTGTGCTAGCTAATAAGAAGAAAACTAACTCTATCCCAGCTGAAACCAGGACACGTTTCAGGTTCTTCACAGTACTGAGCTCTCCAAAAAGATTCTGTACCCTGTCACAGGCTTATTTGGTGCATATGACACATGAACTCATTCCTTTTCCAAGGCACTGTGGCATTGTTTTCTTAAGAAAAAACAAATTTGCTGCAAGCCCAAAAGGCCAGAAGACCCTTATTTCACTGATGTTGTATCAATGGTGTATTTGTTGTTCATTATCTTGAAATAAAACATGGAGAGTATTTAGGCAGCTTTCATGCATAGATATTTTGTAATTTAATGGCAAACTCTAAGATAAAGCAAATATTTTGACCACTGTCCAGAATAAAAGAATGTTTATTGTTGGTATTTGGGTTTTCTAGCAGTAATGTTATCTGAAGTAAAGTTTAGCATAACTCTTCCTTTTTGTATTTTTAAATCTTTACATAGGAGATGCTGGAAAATGTTTATGTTCATGTTTTGGGGCTTATAAGAAGGATATTTTGATACCTTATTACCGTTTGTAATGAATACTATCACGTTCCTGGTTCACTGTCTTGCAATAACAGTCTTCTAGGGACAATACTTCTGTGTCTTCGGCTGGGCTACTTGCCCACATGGAAATAACTCACCCTTAGCAGTTAACAGACATGTCCAGTGCTTCCTCTGACAATTTCTGGACCCTTATGCCCTTAGTAAGTACCTTATCATACTGACATGAAAACAAGAAGTACACCTGTAACCTTATAAATCTTGTAGCACAATATGATTTCAAACTACTTTGAGATTCTAATTGCTTGACAAAAATAACTAATCACTCAAAATTGGAAAAATACTATTAAATCCTCTCTGTTTGTAAACTGTGTGTAAAATTTCTTTTGATATTGTGTTTCTCTTTTCCTTGACATTTTGCCTTGTTCTCTTGCTGCATCTGTGAATGTGTGATTTTTCAGTGCACTTTTTACAAACTCTAATGTGAGATATGTCACAATACTAATCGTATAATTTTATGCTATGACTATTAGATATTCAAAAAGGAAGTATTAAATTGATTGTCTGCTGAGTATTTGAGTTGTAGTCTCAGATAAAGTAAGTTACTCCTTGTTTACAGATTCCAGTTCTTCGAGGCTTGGTCTCCTATAAACTGAAGTAAAATTCTCATGTGTTACAAAAGCTTGACACAGACTTCAGATTCCCATTGTTGGCCAGACAGTTATTGTTCAGCCCAGCCCTTGCTTCTGCAGGGGCATGGAAAAGTAACTCATCTAAGAGTATTTTAGTGTTGGCAATAACTCTGGAATCTTTGCTAAAACATTGAAAATAAGAAAAGTAATATGAATGCAACTATCTAATTGTGTTAAATAGAGCCATTATGAAACTTGAAACACTAGAAACCCACGCTAGTTCAAGTATGCAGAAATTGAAAGAACCGAGCTTTATCCTGTAAGTGAGAAGCACTTGAGATTTACTCCAGAATACCTCAGTTGAAGACACCTCTGCTGAGCCATGGTGGCTCTTTCGATAGACTTTCTGCGAAGCTCAGAAAGGTGGGCATCCTCCTGCTCTTCCAACAGAAGTCTGCCCTGAGGTGCCTTGGGGCTGCACGCTGCACTGCTTCGGGTGCTGAGCCACGATGTGCCCAGGTGCTGTTGTGTGACCTCAGCCATTCTCAGGACATTAGATAGAGACTGGGTTGTGGATGTTTAGTCATCTTGGTGGTAGCTGCAAGGCACCCTTAAAAGGCTACGTAATTGGGCACTTACCTGCGCAGTGTCTTCCAGGATAGGAAGGGTACTTTGACCCGCCCTGTCCCTGCTTTCCCTTTCTGCTATTCCCCATGAGAGCCATTTGCATTCCAGTGGTGGAAGGAGTGACACAGGACATGTAATTTCAGGTGTTTAAGATCCTCCAGAATGAAAAGTGATTCAGAAATCATAGTTTTCGTTGTTGTGATTTGATATTGCTACGTTATGGCCATTGCAAAGTCCAAATGCAGAGTATTTCTGAAGATGGGGCTTCTCATAGAGAGGGTCTGTGGTTCCTAACGTGCTGTGGCTTCCCTGTCACTGAAATGGCAATGGCAGCTGTAATATTAAATACTTTGAGACCTCCGTGTTACTGATGTCAGGCAGCATTCTTAATGAATGAAAGATCACATCCAAATGTTTTTCTCCCTTTGCTTTCAGGCTGTAGCAAAGCTGATGTCTGTGGATTGTCGTTGTCACGGTGTTTCTGGGTCCTGTGCTGTGAAAACTTGTTGGAAAACAATGTCATCCTTTGAAAAGATTGGCCGGTTTTTAAAGGATAAGTATGAAAACAGCATACAAATATCAGACAGACTGAAAAAAAAGCTACGCAGGAAAGAGAAAAGCCAGAGAAAAGTACCAATCGGGAAAGAGGACCTGCTATATGTGAACAAATCACCCAATTACTGCGTTGAAGATCAAAAATTGGGGATCCCTGGGACTCAGGGAAGAGAATGTAACCGCACCTCACAGGGACCCGATGGCTGTAACCTCCTGTGCTGCGGGCGCGGGTACAACACCCACGTTGTCAGGCACGTGGAAAGGTGCGAGTGCAAGTTTGTCTGGTGCTGCTACGTGCGCTGCAGGAGGTGTGAGACCATGACTGATGTACACACCTGCAAGTAAGATGAAGTACAGGAAACACAGCCAAACCATCCTGCCCTGTCTGGTGTGGAGCTGCCACACAGGCAGCAAATCCTATTACTGTGTGGGATTTTGGGGGGATCAACCTCGGGGAGAATGGGTACTGCCAAACAACAAGTAGTCCAAGCATTTGGCGACTGAAAGAACAAGTTAGTGAGCACCAGACTGCATGCAGGGGCAGCTTAAACAACAAAAAAGGACTCCTGATGACACATTTGAATATCTTACTCTGTGAGCAGGGACAGACACTAAACTTTTCAAGTCTTTAATAGCTACAACGTCCTGAAGATCCATGGGGTGGGCAGGTACAGTGGAGAAAACTCAAGATCTCATTAGTCAGAGACTGAAGAGTTAAGAGGACTTATAAGATACATTAGATATAGCCTTATGTCTATGTTTTTATAAGTGGGACTAGATGAATCCACTAGATGGTTCGTTTCTGCACTTCAGAAAAAATCACAAGGTTAGGGGAGGTGTTCTGCTCTTGACCACTAAGTGTTTGCTTTGCAGCCGTTCAGAAAGCTGTCTTCTGTGTAATATGCAGAAAAGCATATGGTACTGAGAAATGTGCATGACTGCAGAGGGCTCAGCACTGCCTGGTTGGGAGAGGAGGATCTGTTGGTGTGAGGCAAGCTGTGCCCAGAGTAGAGAGGGGAGAGCACAGCTTGATGAATGTGAATGGTGTACCAAATAGCAACCTCAGGATTTTTTTTACAGCTTGTCCTTCAAATGCACGAGGGACAGGCCTGAGGAGGGACAAAAATACAGTTTAATATTAGAAGGAAACAAAAACCCTTGCAGGCATTTCCTCAGTATCTGAGCACACATTTTGTGAGTCAGCTGGTCATCACCTCACTGCAATAACTTGCCATGTTCAACCATCTCACTGGTGTTTCACCATCATTTTCAAAATTAACCATGTGAAACACAGCCCAAAGAAATCTGCCATAAAGCAAAAGATTTTTTAAAACATGTTTTCTTTATAGAAGCAGCATTTAAAATTTTTCATTAGGTTGTATCCTCATTAAATTCAGTGCACAATGTAATTTATGGATTGGCTCATACCACTGAAATATTTAACTGTTAATGATAACATTTTCTCCCCCTTCATATGTTGGCTTAATTTTATTTCACATCTGTGAAAGGTTGTTTATTTTCATGCAATGATTTAATGCCTGGCTTAAAAAGCAGCATGTGAAAGGATTACTGTTGTTTAATTGTGCAAATACCTATTTTTGATAAGACAAGAAAGTTTATATTTTGTAAATATTTAAATTATGCAAGTTATGTAAAACATTTCCAAAACTTATGTGATAAGACTAGTCTTTGATATTTGTTGGTTAGATATTTGGTAATATTGTAGTAGCCTTTAATTGATTTTTATTTGCATGTGCTGAGGGAAATTAGTCAGAGAATTACATAACTGTTCCTTTTTTTTTTTTACCATCAGGGTGCTCATAATTATTGCAGTGAATACACACTGATGAGAAACACTATGATTCTCTAAATGATCAGTTAATTAGTATTCTGAATATTTTCATTTTTATTATTATTCTTTTAAATGCATTTTACGAACATTGAAATCCCAGCTCCAGCAGTAAGTGCAGAACTCCCACTGACATCAAGGGGACTTGCAAGGGTTTGCAATCCCTTAACTTCTTCCATACTAAGTTTTTAGAAAGAAATCATCTTGGACAGTTTGGTTGAGGCTTTCAAAGTTACTTTGAAGAATTCATTTCCTTGTTGTCAGTTATTTTCCCATGAAAGATGGTGACCAGATTCCCTGTCACTCTTTATTGGATGTGTAGGTCAGGAAGAAGGAAACAAAATCTTCTATGTTGTGGTATTTCACTGCCTTATGTGGATTATTTTAGGAACATCAGTTCAGAAACAATTAAGTCCTTAATCTGCTCGTTCTTTTTGGACCTTTACTCCACATTTGGCCAGTGTGTCTCTTGACCTGGATAGATTATTATCCTGAGGCCACAAAATCTGCTGTCTGTGAGAAGGGTGCTCAGCATGCCAGTCACTGTCACAGGATTCAACACCCTCTCTGTGAAAATTCAGATGGGAAATACACATGCTGTTGAAAGATCCTAAAGAGAGGGTTGTGAGCCACAGGTTGTTCCCATCTTGCAGCAATGAAAGGAAACCCAGTGGCTCCTCAGGCTGTGCCACAGCACCTATTGGCAGCATGGATGGGAGATGATACTGGTCAATGTGATATGAAGGCATGGTAGAGATTGCCTCTCTCTCTTTTTTATTCTGCCCCACATCAAGTTCCTGTCAGAGGCAAGTGCCTTGGTGTCCTACCTGAGCCTTCTCCTAGAGGTACTGAGTTCACTGCTGAGATTACAACTGTTTTTTTATATGGGACTCCAGCTTATGGGAATTCAATGTGAAGACCAGAATCCTTACAGCCTTGACCATTCTTTCAAAACAGCTTAGCTTTTACTGGACCTAAAGGTTCTTCCACACCTGATCTGTAAAATACAGAAAATTGCCAATATACTTCTCAATCTCACCTTAACTTCTGGCAGGGCCGGAAATGGGGAGGAAATGATTCTGGGCTTCTGGGCCTGAGGTCAACTGCAAGGATTTTCCCAGGAGGGGCAAACCTCAGAAAGATGTTTCTGTGGGTTTGAAGGAGAAGGGCACTGACATTGGCATTGCATAGAGATGTGGGGCAGCCAGAACGCAGCCATCACAGCCAGGGTGTCTCTTGCCTGCTTGGCTATTTATTCAGCATTTGATGCTGTGTTATTTTTAACAATCATCTAGTTTCAGAAAAAAACAAACAAACAAACAAAAAAACCCCACCTTTTTGTTCATAAGTGTTGTTAATAAAAGATTTTTTTCTTGGTTTTCTTGGGAGGAAGAGTATTTTTTCAAAGAATGACAAAAGACAATGAAGAGAAGTGGCAACATGTAAGGTTTATGAAAGCTTCAATGGCTGAGCAAACAAGCTAACACAGGTTTGAAGCTTCACTGGCAGCAGAAGAATTCATTTTGCTTCTGAGAAGCTGAGGGAGAATTTGATGGGAGGTGGTGTTACCCTTTCTGCACTGAGGGTAGACCAAGTGCATGCAATCTGAGGGAAGCAGAAGCAAAACTGAGTGCACTGGGGAGACTGGAGCATGAGCTACTCTCTTTACCCACCACAGTTTAAATTGCTGTTTAAGTTAAGCTCCATTGTAACTTACCTCAGTTACATCCATAAAATTAATTCTGGATGAGCAGTATCTGTAAAAGCAATTTTGGATCAGGCTATGAACACTGTTTAGTAGTAGCATCAGGGCTAAAAAAATTAACTGACATCTATTGCACTATTTATTGCACAAAACTGCCTTTACTACTTCCACACTCTCAAACCAAAGCTTTCCTTGCGGGACAGCAAGAGAGAGAATCATCTGTAAGACAGCATGCCTCCTCTTTCCAAGAGGAGCTTATGTATGACATATGTGGTTCAGCTACTCTGGTGGGCATGTGGCACTCGGATGAATTTAATTAACTCAGTTGAATGGGGTGGGGTTTTTTCCTTATGCCGGGACTGGAGGATCAAGGCTGTTGACTTTGAAACTACAGCCTTATAATACTGTTGTACAGCTTTGCAATAATACATACTTTATGTTTGAAAGTAGCTTCATGTGTGCTTATCTGAGCAAGTGAGATTAGAAAAAAAAATTGGAAGGAAATTTGAGTGGGGAAAAGGTCTTCTCTCAGTCCTATTCCCACATAGTGCCCTTTTATGCATGGAGTAGCAGTTTGAGAAAAGTAGCAAACCTATGAAAAATGCCACAAGTTTACTTTTTGAAGAAAGAATAATTGTAGCCTCTTGTGAAAGGGAAAATTATGTTTTCTGTTTTGGACACAGAAATGCATGTGCACTGTGCTGCATGTTTTAAGAGCAAAGTTGTGTTGATGACTGAAGTGCTGACGTGCTCTGAGGAGTTAATACAGGAATACAGCTGGTCATTCTGTCAACATGCCAACCAAAGAACACCATCTTGTCTTTCCCTGTTGGAGATCCCTTGTCAAAGGATGTGTAGTAAATGGAGATTGTTTCCATTGCTGTCAAAACATCTCTGTGCTGAGCAGTACTTTTCAGTACAAGTATGTGAAGTGTATGTGTAAAGTAAACAGGAACAATTATCATTGGTCATTCAAAGGAAATGATGTTAGAAGGACATCCACTTTGGCTGAGATTTCTGATGGAGCTGAGATGCTTGATTTCATGGAAAGATGAGGTTTCACAAGATAAACAACTTTAGAGTGGGAAAGTGCTGAACCCACACCAACTGCTTTCCGCCCAATGGCTTAAATTTTATTAAAGTCATGTAAAGGGATCATCCCACTGTGGCAGACTTCATGCCAAATGAGGCACTGTTTATCTGAACCCTCTGTCTTATGGTAACTTTCATATGGGAGGGATAGCATGAAGTACTATAGTGGAAAATATGTTATTATTTGTTCTAGAGAACTTGCAAAAACTGTTAGTTGTGAATCCTCTTCTGACTGTATCCCATCTGTGCTGCTAGGTGATCTGGAGTGCCCAGATCCAGCAGCAGTAGTAATAGTGAATGTGGTATCATGATTTAATTTTTCATTTCATGCAAGAATATGCAAAAGCAACTTCTAGGATTTTACAGACTCTCACAATTTTTCCTGTTAGTGAAGTGGCATGGGCAGCCAACAGCTGAGACAATAACTGAGAAATGGCTTCACACCCATATGTCCAATGAGCATCACTAAGGAGGGTAGCATTAGTATTCTGACTATAAACAGGAAACTGGGGGGAATGACTTTCTCAAAATGATGTGCAAAAACAATGGCAGACCTAGATTTGAAAAAAAAGAAAAGAATCAACCTAATGTTTTGGCTACCTTGTCACTGCATTTATTTCTCAGGCCGTGTAGTTGGAAAACTGTGGCTTGCTAGTTAGGACTGTATAGTGACCATACAGTGGTCACTATTGTGCAAGTCCTGCAGAGCTGAGTACAGTTTTCTAAGCACAGGTACAGACTAAAAGAATTAGCTGCCTACTGCATTTCCCAAACTTGGCCTTCTGTGGTTTGTATTTCTGGAAGTCAAATATGCTTCCCCCACCCCCTGCCCTGCCAAATGACAAATTCATCCTGAAAGGAATGGTGCCTCCATGTGATCTTCATGTAAATGCTGCAGATAATTAGTGCTAAAATACTCATGTCTGTCCCAGGGTCTGCTGTTAAACTGCATCAACAACTGTGTAATTTCACTGAGAGTTCTGTTAAATAACTAATGGTTTACCCAGCAGAGAATGAAATGTGAATTATTCCTCTCTGGCCACTGTGTCATCTCTGCAGAGCTGGAAGTGTGGTGGCAGATATGAACACAAGACTGCAATTCATTTCACAGCTAGTAGGGAACACTGACTGGTGATACCTCTGGCCAAGGCTGGAATTTGGACGCCAGGAGTGACTGTAAATGGATGGCCTTCAGCGGATGGGAGCTGTAATTTTTTGCACACCAAAGAGGTGTAACAAATAAAGCATTTAGGAGAGTAAAGGCAGACACACGTGGAGTTTAGAGACACTAGCTGAACAGGAAAATGATAGAGTGATTCATTGCAGGGTAGTGCCACATGCCTTGAGAAACCTTCTGCTGAACCTGTGCCTGCTAGCATGAAAACAGCTTGTCATGGGCTGAAAAATCAGAGCCCATCTCAGGGTTTGGCCATTTCTTTTTCCTCTCAGCCTTGCTACGTTTATTACAACAAAGCATATTTTAAATGACCTGCACATTTTTCTTCTTAATACTTCAACAATCATAAGCTTACAGTCCTTTTTTTATTATTATTATCAAGTTATTTGTGTATCTGGATGCCTTAATTCAAAAGCTGAAACTTGATTGGGTAAGACTTCTATAATCATTTTCCCCAAAGCCCTGAGAATTTATATTTGATTGTGGAGCAGAGTGAAACACATTTCATGAGCATTTCTGTTTTCTAGAGAGGAAGCTCGACACTATACTGGGGGTTAAAAAACATACTGCAGTATTATTTCTGTGCATGATGATTTACCCTCTGTGCTAAAAGGTACATTGTGCCTCATGTCAGTAGCACAAACTGGAAAAATGTCCCATTCTTTAGCATGGACCAATCTGCCCCATAATCTAAGAAATTAATTTGACACTCCATTGTGTCTCAGTGTGTGCTAAATCATATTTTGACATTAAACATACTGAGTTTTTAAAAGATCATTAAGAGAATCAACGTTCAGAGGAACACAAAAGTGAAATACTACTCAATTCCAGTTTAAGATGTGCCATTTAAAAAAAAAAAATCTGGCTAGTTATTGCTGATTATGCCAATGGGAGCAAAACCAGAAGTTACCTGAGGCTTTGAGAACTAAGTTGTTAAGTTTTATACATGCTGATTTTAGAGCTGTAGGCCGTAGTTTCATGGCAGGCTGGGTTTGCCTGCCAGGTTGGCTGAGCTCAGGCTTCCTACTCCCTGTTCTGAAGCACAGCTCATTGATTGGTTTAAACAATATGGTTCACAGAAACACTGTACAAACAACAGATTTGGCTCAGTTTGGAGCAGAAAAAAACTGCAGCAAGGGCATGACACCTCAGGGAGGTGACCAGGAGTAGTAACTCCTCGACTGTGCTGCTAGCATTAGAGTATTGTCCAACTATTGTTTCACACTTCATGTGCATTGAAAACGCCTGGGTTTTAACATAAAACCAACCAACAAAACCAAAACCCCCACAGCATGAATGGAGAGAATGACAGAAGTTCTGCAAAAAAAGCAGCTTGCAAAATAAACCAATTTCAGGGATTTCTATGCAAGAAATCTAGGTAGAACCAAACTTTTGGAATTACCCAATGCTCGAGCACCTCCTGTGGAAGTTTTATGATCCCTGACGACACGCCCTCTCAGGAAAACAAGCAAACCATGTACAGTAAGAAAGATTAGTGCTTCGGGGCAGGCATATCATTGATCAATGATTTTATGGCAGTACAACTGCAAGTAACCTGATCAAAAAGCCCTGCTTGCCCAGGACTAAACAGCACTAAGTCAAGACAGAACAGTAACATACACTCTGCTAAGATCCTATTTGGGATAATACAATTTCAACCACTTAAATAACCTTCAAACATTAGTTGAGTTCAGTGTTTTGGTTTTTTTTTCCCGTTTGCTGACTGTCCCATAAATGCAATGCTAAGAAACACTCTAAGCCTCTTGCACTGTAGTGCAAGATCAACAAGAGGAACAGAATTAATTAGCTGCTTTGGGCTATCTCCAGGGATCAGAAATTTCCCACAGGATAGAGTGATTTCTGTGCATTTTACATAGTAGACAATGTAGCTGGACTATTACAGTGCTCTATACTGATCTCCTCTGTCCACATATATTTTAATGCCCTGAGACAAAGTTTTCAAATCTACATACTTCAAAGGATAACAAACAGAGGATATTAATTTTATTTACTAATACACTACAAAACTTATCACAAGGTGCAGTTATCTACATGATGGGTTAGGTGCTTTCAAGGCACCTATGAGGACTAAGATATAAAAGCCATAAATCAAGACATTATCCAGCAAGTTCTCCAATGGGATGATTCAGCTGACAAGATCTGGGAACAGGAGGCTGTACTGATAAAAACAATGCTGAAATATTCAAGGCTGAGAAAGACAATTAGTCAAAGAAGATTGCTGTAGCATTTGTTAGGAAAAAACATTTGCAGACTACATTCCACAGGAGACAGCACTCTCTTCCACTGCCATCCATCAAGCTCAAAGAGGAGACATGATTCCTCCTCAGCTGGGAGTGCCTTTTTTCATGACCATGTAGCTATATCCTGCTGTGGACAACACCCTAAAAAAGGAACAGACCTTTCCGAGGGAATGGGTGATTACAGATTTACAGATTAAAGCAACTTAAATGCAAGATTAAAGCAATTGGGTTGTGTGTTCTAGAAAGGAAAAGATAGGGCCAGGAAGAATGTAAAAGATATCTAAGTAGAGTCATCAACTTTTAACTTGCGAAAAACTAATTGTTAATTTTCAGCAAAGAAGATTTGGATGGCAGATGAGCCAACCTACCTAGATGGATACTAGGAAGAGATACATAGGAAGAGATATTTGAGGAACCTGTTTTAACCTAAGTCTATGAAGGATGTTTTAGAACTTGTTTGTAAGAGTGAAAGGGCTAACTACAGAGGCAGCAAGGAGGAACTAAAAGTGGCTTAAAGCTAGGTTAGCAGAAATGTAATGAAACATCTCCAGTAGAGCACATGCTCTCTTGCCATTCTTTATTTTTTCACTCCCAGGGAGGCAGAAGCAGGATGTAGCTGAGCTCAGGTGTTTGTGTCTTCTTGGCACATGGCTTAGAGTGTGAGAAGCAGGGTCCCTTGCATCCCTTGTACAGCATCAGGAGCCACTGACACCTCGTGATATCACTGAACAAGTCAAGAGCTGTTCTTGCACCTTCCTGTTTCAGCCTCAAAGTCCCCATCCAGCCTTACAGGTTTCTTCAATTTTCTTTGCCAGGCCCCTTGTATTAAGGCTAGGTTATGGCCTTACAGCCATAAAACTGAAGAGGATTTCATCAAGAAAAAGTCCCTTGCTTGGTATCCACCTTAGCCATGTCCCAAGTCAGTTACTGAAGTACAGCAGCCCTTCCCACCCTTACACAGGCAAGTCAGTCAACATTTAGTTGTAGTGTTGACTTGGAATATTATTTCCCCTTCTGAAATTATCCACCTGGCCTCTTATTTTATTAATACACATATTCTTGAAAAACTCTCAGACTGCAGAAAATCCAAACAGTTTAGGAGACATTACATACACATCAAGCATTTAGTAGTCACATTAATGTTTGAGGAAACTAAGTGCCACAGTAAGACATCTGGAAAGCAAAACATGCCGAGCAAAATGAAGCTTTTTCCAAACTAGTACTCAGGAAACTGAGGCTGTAAAAGGGTCTGCTGTTTCCAGAGGAAACATTAAAAAAAAAAAAGTTGGATCATGAAAACTAGGAAAGGTCCAGAGGGCAGAGACCTCTCTTCAGCTTCTTTTTTAAGACTCTTGTTAATCCATATAAAGCACCACTAGTACAACAATTAAGAGCTGTGGTTTACAATGAAGTCAGCTTCAAGTGGCTTGAATCCTAACTGGGTGTTCCTTGGTGAAAATTAAGTTAACAATCTTCTTGTGTCCTCCCCTCTTTTTTCTCACAGCTCTTCTTTTTGAGGTAGACATCCCCCCACTACCTTTCTCTTCCGTCACTGCTCTGTTCTCAACAAGTCTCCAAGATGCTGCAAATGTTCCCATCATCTTGTGTAGGAAAACACGCATCCTGGAGCTTTGTCACACACAGGTACAAAATGCCCTTCATCTTTGCAACAGACTACTTGCTACCATCAACTATGGGAGACCAGAGAGGCCAGAACAGTAATCTTTGTGCTTGGCAACTCAAATGAAATGCAGATAGATTGTCAGAAAGTCTCACTGTTTAACATTAAGAAAGTTCCCCTCGACAGCAGGACACTGTAACTTGCCCACCAAAGGCAGAGATGGCATGACCAAATCCTGCAGTAAGTCAACAGACCATGACAAGGGACAAGAGCAAGGAGACCACATTTGTGTGGCCACTCCAGTACAACTTTCATATACTTGACAGAAGTCTTATTAAATGTGATACCATAGAGCTGTGAGGACATGAGTTAGAGAATAAGAGTAAGAATCAAATTATTTAAGAAGATACAAAAATAATCCTACCGTTTTATTGCTTTAAAATCCATTGTTTAAAACATTTGTTGTAGGTACAACTTTAAGAGGTTAAAAGAATCATAATATATTTACTCAATTTGCATTGCTAAAAAAGGCACAAATTTAAAAGATACAAGGGCTAAAAGAGAGCTGCCTTTAGTCTTATTTCCTCTCCATTTAATTTTGTAAAGGAAATTTGAACTTTTTAATTTGATGAAAGATAAAATATTCATTGGCATTAAAAGCCAAAACAAAAGTAGTCCAGGGAAACTATTAATGCAGCCAAATTTTGTTTCTCTTAAGCCCCTGCCAAGTAACTTCAAAATTATTTTGATATTATTCTGGATGGCAGCAAAGCCAACAGTGGCATATACACCAACAAAACTGGATTTCTGTAAAAATTCCAGGACTTATGCAACTTGTTTTCCTCAACGGCTTAATGTTATGAAATAGAATTTCAAATTCATTAGAACACGGGGGTTTACACTGATGAAAAAAACATATAGAATTTTGACATGTTCTCCTATACATGAAAATCTGAAAGATTTAAGAAAAACAGTTTTACAGTGTCAGGTGTGTTTACTGTTGTTCTACATTAAAATTGATGGAAACCCACATTATTTAACAGGCTAGTTAAACATAGAGAACAACTCAGAATCCAGTCTTACTCTGGTATCAGAGGTTATTTATTTGTCTTACAAGGTAATTCTCAATATTGCTTGAAATTTTTAGTGCACAGAATTTGTCTCAGAAAACATCAACAATAACAGTATTTCTAATGCCTCTGTGTTAAACTCACTGTGGCTTCTTGAAAAATCCTTTGTGGTTTTTGCCCCATGGTACTAGCTTGAAGTTTACGCAGAATATACCAAAACTCATGACACAAAGCCCAAGAGATTACAGCCAATTCTGTGTCAGCCCTTAATTTGTGAATACAGACACCGTCAGTTATACCTTACTTAGTTTCAGGAAAAGTTCAAGCTGGCCCTACTTAAACAGAAATTTACAAAGAAAGCAAGGTCTTCTCACAGCTCTCATACAAGCTACGGAATAAGGCCACTTAAACTTGGCTCATTTTTTTTCCATAAAAAAAAGCATTGTCAGTTAAGTTTACAAGTAACACTTTGCATAACCCAAGACACAATGCTCTTAACATTTCACTGGAAGAACAGATTGCCTCAGCTCACATTAGAAGTAACATGGGTGGTAAAGGATCACAACTGTGTACCCTGAAACAACTCTCACTAGAAGGCAGACTGCTTTCCAACAGGCTCTAATTCTGATGTTAGAACTGAAAGAGGAAGCTATTCCATTATGCACATTTACTATATGACCAGCCACTATAGCTGAATAGCCATAGTGAGAATCAGTGGTTAAGCAGCAGTACAAGAATTGCAATAAAAACTGAACAAATTACAGTACTGCTGTTTAACATGCCAAGTCTCTTCCATAAAGTAAACACTTTCAAGTTAAGTACAAATTCCTCCAAGTCTGTTTTAAATATCACACACGCTATTTATATATTTATTTTTGTTCATCCCCTAAAGATAAAAAATAATAATTTCTATTGTGCTTTTCATGGCATACCTGTGTTACACAATCATATATTCTTCCTTTGCTGATTATTCAGTTTTCATGGGGAACTACAAAAATTTTTGGAGCATGCGGTATCAGAGTAACCAAATAGTTTTAATAAAAAGTGATGCTGCCATTAAAAAGGCAGAGGATAAAAAAAATTAAAGCTCCTTATTAATTTATCACTAAAATCTACAATATTCCATTAAGTTTACATAGTCACAGCAACACTGCACTGTTAAGAAGACAGTACATTTGTCAGGATCTATTTATTGTCCACATATGTAATTTATTGGCCAGTTATCTACAAGATATTATTTACCACAGGCAAAACTAAATACTGTGCTTTTAAGAAACCTGCATAGAAATGATTTGATGTTTCTTTTATTTTGGACATATTTACAAAAAGAATTTCTATGTGTGTTAGCAATAAATAATCCCAATATTCAAAATGTCAGTGCTCATGCACACACTGACAAGATGGCTGCATGCTTTAAAAATAGTATTTACAGTGCAGTCTCCTTCATAGCCCTCTCTCTAATAATAGCAGAAAGTGCATTTTCTTCCGTATTCTTTATCCTTTCCTTTTGTTTTCATTTAGTCTTGTTTCTGAGGGATACAGCCTTCCATCTCGACAACTTCTGGCCAGCCTTCATACTTGTTTGTGTCCTTGTTATTCTTTATATGCTATAAATGGAAAACATCAATCTGTTGTTAATGTGTTGCTTTAACTCACAGCTTTAAGACATTTACTTATTTTCAGGCTATGGACAAAAAGAAAAAACATCACTATTAGTCTCTTGTCCTTCATATCAAATTTAACAATCTCCCAGTATTCACCACTTAATGTAACTTGCTCAGACAAGTGTATGCTACGAATAGTTAAGCCACACCAGGAAAACATTTTTAAATTTTATTATGGATGTTTATTTAGGAAGAGAGACAACCAAGGAAAGACCAACTGTATTAAAGCATGAACCACCTCAAAGCAATGATCTGCAGTCAGGTAAGACACTATTGCCTCCAAGAGTTTGCCACTGCTTCTGCACTGGTTTCCACTCCCTTGCAAAGCTGGCAAATGAAAATGCATCTTCCTTCCTCTCCTAGTTCAAAGCTGAGTTTACCAGTAATTAAAGGCATCATTGACACATACTGAATTTTAACAGCTAAAGCATGGGAACATACTCTATTTCACAAATTTTGCTGTAGCAGCAATAATTTTTGAGAGAAGAGCAAAGATAACAGCTGGGAACACCAGCACTTTAACTACCACTTATCTGTCAGAAGTTCACCATTGTTAGTGCATGAACTAACTAAAATACAAGCGTTAGGCAATAAGTTTTGAATTGTTCAGTTTAATTTGATTCATTAAAAAGATAAATGATCTAGTTATTGGCATATTAAGATCTACCCCATGTAAGATTTTTTTCTTATTTATGAGTCACCAAAGAATCTTTTTGTTGTGTTTAAAAGGAGGAGGCTGCTCAAGGAAAAAATCTGAAAGTAACACTGTGTGCCACTACTGCAATAGATGGTCAGCTTGTAAAAATGCATAGCATTCATAAAACATGCTACGCCTTTATTAACGCAAGCTGTTAAATTCCAGTAAGTTAAAGAATCACAGACCTGTTCAAATGGACTTTTAGTCTTAATTCCTTTTCCACCGCAGAAGACCCAGTTGTCTCTGAAGCCAAGGTTGGTAATTGATGTGCTCCCCAGTTCAGCAATCAGTTTCCGGGCTTCCTCGTTAAGCCTTGAACAAAACAGAAGTTCCGTATGTGAATAAAACATATGCCCTTAGAGCTTTCATTGCTCAGTGCACCAATCATCTTTAATCTGATTAAATATAGTTTAAGTCAGTAAATATTGGGCAAGATCTATCTTTCAAAATCAGATAAGGCTAGTTCTAACATTACCTGATGCAATGAGCGCTGTTCTTTCATGCTATAAGCTCAAGGAACCAGGATACAAACCTATTAGTACACCAACAAAAGCCAGGAACCCACTCCTGTGAGAATTTATACATATATCTCAAGTCATGTTAGCAATTCTCCAAGCAACTAAAAAAGTCAACCTTTAAAGTAAATAAAGTTTGCAGGCTCAAGCTGAAGTCTAGATAAAGTGAAAGCTATTTTAGATTAGAAGAATAGCCTGAATATATGAAAGAAGTTCTTGTCTGCTTGGGTCAGTTAATTCAAAATTCAGACTGCTGCCCCACAGCACAGATCAGTGCCTGTAGGCCCACAAAGGATAATTTTAGTATGGAAGGGAAAACAATTCTGTAGGATAAGTTATCATTCCAAAATCTCCAAATAGCAGCTCTTCATTTCTTCCTTTAAGTTACCTACAGGGTCTTCAGAAACAAACACTCATGATATTTTTGCTAAGGGTCTAATTTAATATCTAATTTACTTTTGTTTCTCACAATAGTATACACCTAAGAGTTCTCTAAGTAAATATGTACATACATCTGCTTAGTTTTAATTTGATCTTTGATGTTCCCAAATCACATCAGCATTATAAAACTAATAAACGGAAAGTATAGTTTCAAATCTGTCATCTTGGAAAAACAAATCCTTATCTGAAGTGACTGCATGAAAAGGAATGTATTTTTTCTCAGTATAAACTAGCATTTAAAAGTTTAAAGCAAGACTTGCTATTTAAAATCAATTACATACTTCGTTGCACCATCATCATATGTTGCCATTAACACTATTGTTCCATCCTGGATGGACTTCAGAAATTCAATAAATGGTGCCACATCTGAAAAGAAAGAGAACACAAAACTGTTTATTAACAAGCCACAGTTCTATACTTAAACATCTGCAATGTCTTTCTGTGAAGATATTATTTTAAGAATATTTTAAATGTACTTAACATGTATAAAAAATGCTGAAGTGAGAGAAAGCTAAAATGCATCAGAGAACTCTTAGTTTATAGAAAGAGTTTAATACATATTGTGTAAAGACTAGTGAGAACTACTCTGGAGAACAAGTTTGTTTGATTAACCATACCATTTCCTTCCACCTCAGTTATTTGTTTAAGTTGCACTCTCCTCACAATTACAAAGGTAGAGATGAAGCACTCCCTTAACTATCCTGTTAAACCACCACAGCAAATGGAGTCTGGAGAAGGAAAAAAAGCACATTTGTTGTTTCTGACCAGCTAAACTGCACCTACCTCCTCCCCACATGTCAAAGAACTTAGTGTCTAATGCTTCTCCTGTTTTACCTGGAGGGAAAAAGAAATATTTAGTGTCATCGAATTTAACCAAAATTATCTTACAGAAAACATGCCCAACACTCCTGTTACTGACTCTTCCAGAGGAAGTGCTGCAGAAGACACTATATAAATGATAACTCTTAACTTCTATGAAAATTGTTCCTTAAACAGTAGTTTGCGAAAAGGTGCAGGAAAACCTAAGAGGAAATAAAGTGAGATGATCCATAAAGTGTTGAAGGCCAGGTTGGATGGGGCTTTGAGTAACCTGGTCTAGTGCAAAGTGTCTCTATCCATGGCAGGGGGGTTGGAACTGGGTGATCTTTTAAGATTCCCTTCCAGCCCTGACCATTCTATGACTCTTTACAAACTTCTGATTTCACTTCAAGTGGAATCTAAAATAAAACACCTACATCCTCTAAAACAAATACAGAGTATTCAGTACATATATTTGCCTTTTTTAAAGTTGGTTTTGCAAAAATAGACAGTACAGCTATAGACTGCCTTTAGTGCCACATACAAAGTAAGGAAGATGAAAATTACACTGCATGTTTCCCTATAGACTGGAAATTGTTAGTAGATTTAATCAGAATAGATAGAAAAAATGGACAATATAGTATATCTCATTAGTTTTTTTTTATTATGGTGTCTACAAAGGCAGTATTTGATGGAAGGTAGACTTTTTTTAATATACACATTCATTTAAAGTTTGGAAGACAGAGAAACACTGGAGCTATAAAATACAAAGAAGTATTTTGGTTTTGAAGAGATTAAGACAATTTAGGAAAGCAGCACAGGTTTATAAGGCATGCTTTAGATGATGTAAACCTAAGTACAATCCAAAAATAACATGAATTTATATTACAGTGAATTGACAAAGTGCTATCTCAGTGCTACAAGGAATTGCTTCCTACACATTAAGGAGAAATTTGCCAGTACTGACATTCAGTTCAGCTTTCAAGGTAACGCACAGTTAAATTTGTTTGGTTTTAATGAAAATTAAGAACCCTGAACAAAATTACCTAACATCATGTATTTAGGGACAAGATCTATAGACCAAATATACAGATTCAAGCTAAGAAATAATGAGCTAGTCTTTCCATGTAGTAACAAAATTGTTAAAGAAGTTTCACTGAAAACAGAGCAACAGAAGAATGCAGGCTACAGTTTTATTAGTGGTGGAAACACGCAAGGGCAAAAGTAGGATGCATCTCATGTCTTTTTCCATCTTGTTGTGTATTAGGAATTTATCTGATGTCGCCAGAGCACTCCACTGTTGCTATTTTTACAGCTCATTTTTAGAAACAAAAACACACTGAGTTTTTCTACTTTGTAACAAAAAGGTGTCAGTGCCAAGATCTGACATTATCTCAGTATAAATACGCTGAATGCTTCCTTTTCTCATACTGCTTGCCTTTCATCATCCCTTACTTCTTCACCTTAAATTTTGGAAACAATTTGAAAATGAAAACAATTTGCTGACTTAAAATGTCACTTACCATTGACCAAGGCCACATTTATTCCTCTGCCAACATTATTTTTAACTCCACTCATTAAACTGAAACAAAATAAATATTTTTAATAGGAAAATTTTCTGATGTGAAATATTTCTGTTTTTTAAATCGGATCAAACTCTAGAAGTCACATAGTTAAAAGACCACACATTCATGAGTAATTAAATGAAGCAAAATCTCCTTGAACTAATCTTTGTGCTCTTATGGCACAACCGAATTGAGAATAACACAAATATCTCCAGTTGTATTGATTTAGTTTGATCATTTAATCATCTTCATTTCAAAGTATGTCTGTATATTAAAAATGTCACAAAAATAGTGTTATTAATTTATTTAAAAAAATACCTTGCAGCTAAAGAGCCTGAACCAAATATTAACTTGAGGAGCTTGGCACAGTCACATAGTCAACATTTTAAGTGTTTTTTTTTTGTTGTAAGCACATGATAAACAAAAATGTGTTAATGAATTTAAAAGCTAACTGAACAGAAGCATTTAAACTCATATTACAGCATCACATCAAGAAATAAGATTTTCATGTCATGTCTGAGCATCCATTCTAAACAAGAAAAACATATGGCAAATAAAGACTGGAACATAAATGCAAGAAGGCAGTGAAGTTCTGAACACACTCCTTTCCTCATACGAAATTTAGTGGACATTTAATTTACAAAAAAATAATAAGAATTCCCTTCCATTTTAATCAAAAATTCTCCGTAAATAAATAATAGTCCAAAAATATCTGAGGTGACTAGACACTGAAATTCCACACATTCAGACAACAAAAAATCCTGCAACCATGAATGCAAAAATTATTAGTTATTAAAGGAATTTAGTGCAACATTCTGATATCAGGCTACCGTGGCACAATCATGCAACTGGCTTCTTAACAGAGGAAGTAAAACTGCATGGAGAAGTTGGTAGTAAAGAAGTATCACCCCTTCTAAAAATCCCAAGAAGTAGCGACTACAATAATATTTTGATGATCAGTCCAGTATTTTTTTTCTAATTCAGATTATGGCCTCCCAATACAGAACAAGGCTATAACTGAGCTTCTACACAGCAGAATTCCTGTTTCACATTAAAATATCTATATAATTAAAGATTGAGAAATTACATGCATTCTGAATCGTATCGGCACCTTTAGTGCTTTCATAAACCTGGTGACATCCTTACATTTAATGTATAGGGAAAAACCTACTCTGTAAACATAATTTACAAATTATGAAAACTTGTTCCTGCTTTCCTGTTTTGAAAGTATGAAGAAGAGTACAAAGTAATCAGAAAAAAAACTTTGCAGGAGTGAGTTCACAAAATATCTCTAATAAAACAGCTTCTGAAGAGGAAATAAGTTTTTTTTCAGAGTTCTGATATACTACGTTGTACACTTGAGACAGCTTGTGCACCGTCAAGAACATAACAGGCTGCAGTGCAAGAGCTTCTCACAGGAGGGCAGCCCTTCATCAGTTTTAGAATTCTTCCAAGAATCTACAATCAAAAAGTTATGAGAGCTTTTGAAAGAGAAATAAAACCTCTTATGAGCAAAGCAGGAGACCACATAAAATCAATCGAATTTTCTGGTGGACATTTAAACAGACATGACAAGTCCTCCTCTGAAGCAAACCAGAAAGATTTTTGCCAAGGCAAACTGGACTTTAAAATGCAATAGCTGAGCACTGAAGTGTGCACTAGTACTAACAGAATAGAGAACTTTTGCCAGCAACTACTTTCTTTTCATCACTTTCTTCAGTAAAATATCCAGTAGAAGATTTTTTACTTTTTTTTGGACAGGAACAACAATCTCTTCTTAGTTAAACAGTAAGCGATACATTAAAAAAAAAAAAGTCAAAAAAACCCCAAAGAAAATAACACTACAATTCCAAAATTAAAATATTACTTACACTCCCACAACTTTTAATCACTGAATCAGCTTAAGTCTTCACAGATATTAAGCTTCCTATATTAAGCAACCAGAACGAGATGGTAACAAGTTTTGTAACACCAACAAAAATACCTCACCAACAGATTAGATAAGCCTGTCCAAGGTCACAAAATGACTCACTGATAAGAATGGAAAGCGAAACCTAGCAGCTTGTAGTTAGTATGTGCCAAGGTGAGCTCGTGCTTTCTTCACACGTGCTCCCCAACTACACCATGATGCTCTGTTGCAAAGTGACTCCTACACAAGCGAGCAAGCTTGAGCTAAGTCAGCCTCCCAACAGAATGCCAGAGTTAGTGCTAAAAATAGTGTTCTCTTTAAGATCATTTGAGACTAGTCTTACAGTTACTTTAGATAGTAAAGTGATGGAAAATGTTTTATTGTCTTATAGATTAATTTACTATACTACGTGGGGTTCTTTTGTTCACAATGAAGTTGACATCTGCTCTAGAATTCATTAGCACCAACTGCTATATATGTTTCTCTGTACTAACATAATGTGGGCTGACAAACAGCTACTGAAGTAGTTTAAACGCAAATGGAAGGCAAAGGCTTTAAGTGTGACTGATATTAAAAAAATCTGACAACTGTAACATCTTTTCTGACATGTCACCTGCAAAATTGAGTAGACAGATAATGTTAATAGGAAGCTGTACACTCTGAGTGACAATGAGGAGGAACAACCTACAAGGAAAAAACAGTCTAAAAATAAATACTATTATTCCCATTATGGGGATTACTGAAAGGTATGCAGTTACATACTCTAGATGCAGTATTATTGATAATACTGTCAAAAATATCATTATTAAAAATAGAAGACTTAAAACCAAACTGTGTCTCGAGCAGTTCTTTTCCTCATTTCACAATTATTTTAAGTTTATTAACTTTAGTTACTATTAGCACAGTTAAATACCAATTGTTAAAATACTATTTCCCCTTTTGAAATCAACCTTTAAAGAGAAGTGGAAAATGTGTTCTGACAGTGGTACTGTGGAAATACAGCTTAAAAGATGACTTGAAAAAGACAATACAATAATTCACTGAATTACTATTAGAGGCATAAGGACAAGAGGCAAGTGTGCATCTGATTTGACAAAGTTTACCTAACCCTTCAATCTGTAAACTTGATATAAAGTACAAACTGTCTTGCATGTATTAAAATAACATACATTTCTGCATTTACTGCAGAGCATTAAGTATGCTTCAGAGATAAAGTTATAATGCAATGTAATTTTTTCATATGGTCAGACTGTTGGAAAACAAAACCTAATTTAAGCTATTGATTTTATGTGCAAAGTGATCTAAGACAGTATTGGAAAGAGATACTTTGAGATAACAGGTAAAAAATACTTACACATTATCCTCTACACAAATTTTAGGTCCAACTACATTCGCTGCTCCACTTGACATTTTGAATGCAAAATGCTTTTCAGGACAAGCTTTAGAGATTCCACATTTGTATCTTGGAGGTTTTGTAGCTTTCAAAAGGAAATAAACCAAGATTTTAGAGACAACACCATAGCTAGGCTAACAGACAAATAACGTCAGTTACTTTTCTGAAGGAATTCAAGGAAAAGAGCAAAAGCAAAAAGTATCACATCTGTAGTTGCATAGCAGCTTAAAATAATCTAGGTTTCTGAAGTACCTCATTATTCTAACTTCTTGTTGTCACCCTGCTGCTTGCTCTGGCACTGTCATCAAAAGCCACAAGCCAAAACTACAGAATAGACTACCAGAAATTAAGGAAAAAATCAGGAAAAGAGGAAAATTAGTTTCTGATTGCATTTAAAGTCTAATTAAAATTTCCTTAACTATGAAAATTCAACAGTCTTTCTGTTACTAGCAAAAGCAAGTCACAGCAGTAATACATGCATATGAATACTCACAGCGTGCAGCTGCATCCAATGCTGATCTAGCTAAAATGAAAAAGGAAAATTTTACAAGATGTTACTAATTAAGTGTCATCTGCTACAAAATATCCTATAAATGTAAAATCTTTCTGTACCTCTATAAACACAGGTTGGTTGAAATGGAGTATTAAATACACCTGAATACTATGCTCCAATAAAAAGCAACTTTTACACAGTAGAAGAATGATAGTGATCAGGAAACCCATTCAGAACTCTGCCTTAATTTATTATTCTCTGATTAACACAAAGATCCATGAAGATACAAAACATCCAAGGATTTATGGAGGTGTGGGCACTAAAGTGAAATGAATTTCCCTCTTACAGCTTCAGGAGGATGAGGTTCCTTTCACCTCAGACTGGAAGCTGCAACTGAGGTGTATTTCAACCCAGCCATTTGTGACTTCCTTTCTTGGGATAGGAAGAAACACAAGTGACCTCATCATGCACATACCTTAATGACACCTCTGTCTCTTCGATGGTTATTTAAGTTATCTCTGCTGACTGGTTCAGATGTTGGCTCACTGCAGTAATCTGGAGTTAACGAACATGAACTCTACCCATGTACCTAAAATTCTTTGGTGGGTTTTTGGTAATAAAAAGCACCTTTAAAGATAATGCTGGCTCAAAACAGACTTAAATTTTAAGACACCTTAACTGCTAATACTTCTCTGTGTAGAACCTGGGCACATCTGAAATGTTTCGATTACTGCACATTCAACTTAACATGGTAGTGTACCTGTGCAAGCAAAAAAGTCTACCCAAAACAAATTCTGAATTTCTTTAGCAGTAGTAAGGCAGAGCACAGATTTCCAGAAACATCATTCAGGTCACCTAGTTTGCAACTCTACACTAAGAATGCAAGTACCAGTAAACAAAAAAGCAGGTAAAATGATGTATACTTGGCAAGCAAAAGAATCAAACTGATGCACTTAACATAAGAGAGTACTTTAAGTATTTCATACAGAAAATAATTTAATACACATATTATATATTATATATATATATAAAATAACAAGTATACATATTAAAAACAAACACAGAATTCTTAACTGTAAGAGCCTAAGTCAAGCTTAAAGAAGAAGGAATATGATGTTCTTGATTACGGCTCAAGTAAATATTAACAGATGTACAGAGAAAACAAAGTCACCACTTACCAAATATGTGTCCTAAGTTTGCATCCATTTTTATTTCAAACACTTGAGATATGACATAAAACGTCAACAAAAATATTGCTATGACAACTACCAACTTTGCAGCACCTGTTAGGAAACAGAGAAAAGTTTCAAAAAATTGTCTGCAAATAGCAACGTTAGTTCACCAAAACTGACAACATGAGAATTGTATATCAGATTACACTATGGGGAACTCAGAAACAATATGATCATTTGGGGACTTACTAAACAGAATTAACCTGCAAAAAATGGACATTATAATGTAGAATGTAACTGCACCAGTCCATCAGGTTACCATACCAAATACATACTCTGCTCTTAGCTTTTTCCTGTTTCATGCTTGCCTGACACCACAGTCCACCAATTCAGCTCAGAAGCCAGGAGAAACCAAAGACTTTTCCATGAAAATTGAGTTTGACAAGATGAACTAAGCTGATCTACCTGGTTGTTGCCCAAACGTGAAATTCCCACCTCTCTCATTCCACTTCCCTGTTCTTAGCCATGAGTACCTGGTTCCTCCTTGTTCACAAATACTGTGCTTCCCACCCCCACCCCCTAAATTGAGCTACCTCTATTTTAATGTATGGCCAAGACTGAGACTGATTAGGATCTGTTAATATACTGTAGCTTGGCTGCTATGGTCAGTCAGCTCTGAGTATTATGTTAAAAAAACAAAACCACCACAAAACCACCAGCCAACCAGAAAAAAGCATCCTCACCTACTTTTCAACAAACTTAAATTAACGACCTTCAAAAACAAAGTTTGATGGTTCAAAAGAGCTATTTTAAAAAGTAAGAAAAAGCAGTACCTCTCCCTTTCCCCTTTTAATATACTGAAGCCCTGGGTATCTCAAAGTTGGAGAGCCAAACTTTCTCCAGTGCTGAGTGGCCAATCTATCTCCTGGGAGAAGAGCTGGAAGCACACAACCTCAGCAACTTACATCTGAAATGGAAACTTGAATGTATGGGGCACTGCCATGAACCTCACCATTTTTAGCATAATTTGAAATACATTTTTACATCTATTTATCTTATTGTAAAATACTGACTGAGAGTAGAAGTTAGGTGAGAAGGCATCTGATCAACATCTTGCCTTCCTATCTCTCTGCAGTATGTCAAACTGGTTGGAAGAAGCTACCTTAAAGCACTTCTGTTTCTCACATTGCCAGCCAAATAAATCCTTCAGAAAAAAACAAACTTATGTATTCCTGCACATCTCAGACTGCTGTTGTGATGGGCTGTTCAGAAAACCTTAAAATAGACAGATTACTCAGCCTTCAGAAGCATGAGAGAGGCTAATCAATCCTTCCAAAAGGCTAAAAAAGATGAGGGGATAAAAACAGAAAAGAAAGATGAAGAGATACAAGAGGTTTTTGCCTGTAGTTGATCCTTCTTTTTTTGTGTGTGAGCACATACATACTATGATGTAAGAAAACACAGATGCAAACTTAATTTAAAAATATTATGCTGGAACTCCAAAGATCACTGCACTTGAAGAGAAGAGAACTACATATAAGCACTGGAGAAAACAGATGATTTGAACGTACATTAAGAAGTGGGTACAAGTTACTCTGGGGGAGATTCCAATTGGAAACAGAAGAAAAATTTTTCACAATGAGAACAATCAATAGTTGGAATAATCTCCCCATGGAAGTGGTGGATTCTCCAATTTGGACATTTTTAAGATTTGGTTGAACAGGGTGCTGGGCCATTGCAGAAAGATGGGTGTCAGTCAAATTAGAGGAAGTTATATTCACTTTCAAACAGAAGTTACAATGGTATGGAAATTATAGGGTAAAATGCAGCTGCTACTCCCTGGATGGAATGCCATAAGCATGCTCAACAACTTATCCCACAATGATTCCCCTGCCACACACAATCTATAACCTTAAGGCCATGCTAAGGGGGATGAAACGGCAGGCGGAGCAGAGTGAAAACACCATGGCTAGGCTGTTAAAATCCCTGCAGGGAGTGGAACTTGGTGGCACTTTGCAGCTGATAAACCATATAGCACCTGTCAACCAAGGGAGATAGGAAAGATGTCCTGCTGTTGAGCCAACAACCATGGTGAAATCTCTCTCCTCAGATGAACTTTGTTCATTGAAGCTTAACTGTAATAACACACACATCTCTATCCCAAAGTTGCCCATCTCCAAGGTATGACCACCCCCCAATGGTGTTGCATATTTTATGTTTTATGATCACCCCCTACTGGTGCTCTGTATTTTATTGACTGTATCTTTAGGAGCAAAGCGAGAGAATTTTACACCAATCAGTAACAAAAGCATGTATGACTAGAGTCACTCAAGATCCACCTGCACATAAAGGAAGTTCAGTGAAGGGTCCCCATAACGGACAGACTGTGCAGGCAAAATGATCCTGGCTTTCCTGGGGTGCTGACAGACTAATTAAACACTAAGCATTTGAGAAAATCCCCCATTTTCACATGGAGGGATCACATGGTTAGGCAACCATCTTGTCTAGACTGTGCTTTTGCCAAGAAAAGTTGGACCAGATGATCCTTGAGGTCTCTTCCAACACAGTATTCTATGATTCTATGACTTTAAATCCTTATTGTCACAACTTGTTAATATTGTCCATAGCAGTTGTTACACAAGTGACCAAAGTCTGATTTTTACAGAGCGTGCTTACCTGCTATTCTCATGTTTAGTCTTCAGCCAGCTAACAACGCTATTGCATTAAAAATAGCCACCTGCAGGAAAAAAAAACAACACATCATTGTAATTACAACCAAATAAGCACTTCTGTGATGAGTTAACAGAAATAAGTCCATAGATTTTCTAGTCAACAAAATTAATGATAATTGTTCTGAATACCTATTTCTTAATGCTCACAGTAAAGGTAAGATTTAAGAGGGATTTCTGATGTCTTGCTTTCACTTGCTACTCCATGAAACAAGTGTTCTGAAAAAAAAACATTAAATCGATGTCATCAAATCCGCTACAAATTCAGTTTAACTTTCAGTCCTTCAATTTGTGACATAAGTATTTACCAGTGCTCTATCTATGAAGTCTTTAATTTCCAAAAGCTATGTAGTAAAAGGCAACAACTCCATCTTCACTGCTTCGAAGTCCTACCAACTTCTGGATGCAAGTTGTTATTTGGCAACATAACATAGCAGACTGTGATTTAGAGAGAAAAGATTTAAGCGTTTTGGTCTTTAGGGTATTGCGTAAACTGCACTCAGTAGAACCGAAAGAAGGTAATTTCAATACTTTAATTTATGCTTTACAGAAATGTAACAACACATCTGTCACTTTTAGTTACATCCAGAAGACTAATATGATGGTCAATGATGACAGAAGTACCAAACTTAGTACTCAAACTATTTTAGAATAAACGGAAAATCACTGTCTATGAGCAAACACCATGTAAGTTTCCAAAATCTTCTTGAGAAGAGCGTGCCACCATACAGAGTCAAAATGGGCCACAAACTCCACAGGCTCTGCTCAAAGACTATCACCTCCTCCTCAAATGATGCTGTGCCCCTGGGCTGTACCAAATCTGCACTCTGCACCCCGGTCATGCTCAGCCTTGGTGGGCCCATGCTGCACTGAGTCTGGACATCTGGCTCAAGTTTCCCCTGAATCATCTATACTGAGGCACATTTGAAAACATGTAATCAGCTATCACTCTAATCCAAGTAGCTGCCCCAGACCACCCATCACAAAAGCTACAGCATCCCTAATGGTCTGCAGTCCTATGCTATCATTTTGAACAACATCAAAAAGATTATCTTTAAAACTGTTTGAAAAAATACTGTTATTAGAAATGCAAATCATTTGGAGACAAGCACCAAAGCCCCCACATAGTTTTCATGGTTTATGCTAGGGAGAAAAAAAAAAATCAGTATTATGCAGACAAACTTTTGCCTTCACTTAGTTCAGTATCTTCAAGTTCAGTCATTTGTGTCCAAGATCCTCTTTGACAAAGACTCATTATGCTCTATTGCTTCAAGTTTCCAAGAAAATGGCCAGCAGAGAAATAAAGGGGAAAAAACAAATGCAAATATAGAAATATTTATTTTAACTATATAAGAATTTGAAAATAGGTATCAACAAAGTTTGAAAAGCAGACACATGTTTTTGAGTGCTAATGTTGTACTATAAGGGAAATCTCATAGCATATTATGGGCATAATATATCCATTATATTTATAGCCACATATTATATCCAGAAATAACATTTTCTTTCAGTGAAAGGCTAGTATTCATCTGTCTTGTAAAAAGACAAAGAATCTGTCAGGGCAGATAAACTCATTTTATTTCAAAGTCTGTGAACAGAATTATTCTAGGCTCCTTCCTCTCCCCACCCCCATAAATATATCAGTGTTAAAATAAACAGTCTGTAGTTTGAACTACTACAAGTTTGTTTTAAGGCTGCACTCAAAAAACCCTAAAGTTTCCTATTTTGTTTTACTCTAAACAAATACACATCATGAATTCAAAGTGTGAAAGTAAAAATATGAACAAAAAGAAAGCAGAATCTAAGTGAAACAATCCTGATCCAATCTTGACTGCCTTTATCCTAACATCTTCCACCCATTTCAACGATTGCCATCAATCTTGCCATCAAAAAATATACAACAGACAACATGGTTTGGGGTTTTTTTTAAGGTGTGGAATGTTTTTGATTTAGGAAAAGGAAAAATGAGTATGCCATGTGTCACCTTGAAAGGAATTTCAAAAGTGATTTAGAGATTCTTTTTCTAAATTACAGTATATCAAAGTATTGTGGGTTTTGATCTACAGGATAAATACAGTAATGCTACAGTAGAGATAAGCACTGCACAGCACTTTCCAGCTGCAGGACAATAATTTATGGATGCCATGTCCTTTCCCTGCATCGCATTACCTTAGAGGGTTTTTTTATTATTTCAAGACAGAACAGGAATAAAACAGGACAGCTCTTATGAATGCTTAAAGACCATTACTCTACATCTTCAGTATTAGACCTCACAACTGAAATCAGAGAACTCATTAAAAAATGGATTTGGAATTTCTAATAGTGCACATCTTAGGATCATTTAAAAACAAAGAACACGGGACCATAACTGAGCTTGATGCAGACTCAGGTGCATAAAACCAATACCAACAACATTCCTTTGATTGCTTTGAAAACAGGCCAAAATAACCCAAACACTATTTTTCTCTTCTTCGGCATAAGATTCCATCAAACAGGGGCAGCAGAATTAGAACCTAAATATCTTCTTGATTTATGAATGTCGAGTAATACAAATAATGTCTTTATTACTACATAATTTTCTCTGTGAGGCAGTAGAACAAAGCTGACATTTATCACTTATTAGTCAGAGACTGAGGCAGGAGATACAGCAGGGTTGACAGGCAGTACCCCAATGAGTACAGCAGAAGCCTATACAGAAGCAAAAGCCAAAGAGAGCATCACAAAACAGGCAACAGAAGCGATCAATATCTCCAAGTTAAAAAGTAAAATGGATGGTTTTGAGAAGCATTATACTGCATGACTTAAAACACAGATCATCTTTTTCTTCAGATTGTTTTCGTAGCACAAAACTTAGGAGGTTTATCAGTCAAGGTCCAAAACTTGGGAGGTCCAAAGAAATCAAAAAAATCCCTCAAATGCAGCAGAAAGTGCCTTGAAATGAGGAGCTGTCCTCAAAAGAACCTGAATGAGAGAAGACAAGTGAAAGGTTCTTGAATTTGTCCAGTTCCCCGCATGGAATTGCATGTCTGTCCATGCAGAAAAGGGTTATTTATTCTAGAGGCAAACTGCTATAAAGTGGAAATGTGGAAAGACAGCTGAGAGCTAAGGTTATTGATTGCTTTTTTTTCTACTCCATCCATCCTTATGCATTGTATTTTGCTCCACGTCAGGGGCAATATCCAGATGTTGCAATTTCCCGTGCCAAAGCCACTCCAAACAACCCCCAAGATGCTACACAGAAAACAGCAGTTTACAATTAAAAAAAAAATAATTTAAAAAAAAAAAAGGAGAGAAAAAACAAAGGGCTTTTCCTCCACTCTGTCCCACTTGTTCATTAACTTGTGTAGGATGACAAACTCAACACAAATACAACAAATTTAGCAGATAAGTCCACAGAGCTACTGCACATATTTTTATCCATACCTTCAATCAGGGGAGCAGCAGATACATGCTTTTAAAAGCAACCTGTGTCTCTTGAGGGAACCCTGCTAGGTACTTCACAGAGGAAGCTTATAATATAACTTCATTTAGGAAGATTACGAGTCCATAATCATGTTTCATTAGATAATAAAAAGAATGAGTTTTTTCTACATTCATGAGCTAGATAGGATCATCATCAAACAAGTTTACCTCTTAGAATCATGGTGCAAGAGGAAACTGCATTGATGTAATTGACAAAATACACACAAACGGTACTTATTAATACTGCCACACTGACGCACTACTGAATGAAATCCAGATTTCAGTCCCAAGCTGAATGCAATTAAATTTCATCAATTCTTCATCAGGCTTTCTTGACACTCTTGTCCAGAGATGGTGCCATGGGATACACGTCACTTGGGCACAGCCTCTGTCCTACTTACCGTGCAGAAAGCTGTGGCCATTTGCAATGTACTTAACATTTAAAAGGGTTTTTCAAACACGACTGTAATTAATGTTTTTAAGGATAATAACAAAACATGCAGATTATTTCATTCTCAGGTAACAGCATTTCCATTAGCAATATCATAACATGCACAGATTATACTTACAAAATGGGCATATAAAAACAAGCAAAGATGAGAGGCAAAAATTTAGAAGGTCAAGATAATTTTGAATTCTAACCTTAGCTGATTACAAAGTGGTCCCAAAATCAACAATGATATTTAATAAAACAGGAAGTAATACACTTCAAAACGGACATCAAGTGCAGCAGGACAGGCAGCAGAAACGAAGAACAGGATTCAAGAGATTATAGCAGCTCTCTAATACGGGGTCAAAAATGTCAGACTGCCACAGAAGTGTAACTGCTCATTGTGAGCTGTACCATCAGGACTGCTGTGTATGAAAAAAAGAAAAAAAAGGCAGCTACTCTGCTCTGCCTAAACAAACAAAAAATACTTTGCTCTGTGTGCTGTCTTGACCTTTATCTGAGACCCATGTGCAGTTTTTTCCTATCTTAACGCATAATCCCCAAATGGAAGAATCTAGATAAGAATTACATGACCTAAATAAACTAACTAAGGGATAAAAGAATCAAGTCTGCTTTGCACTAAACTGTGAAAGTGAGGGAAGTAAGGATCAGACACCTTTGCCTCTTATCTTTAAGGTGTCATTTTAAACTATATTTAATTTTTTAAAATACTATTTACTCATAATATAATTTTAAATATATATTTTAAATATATATATTTTATAATATATACTTTGTAACAAAATATGCCGAGATCAACTGTTCTCAGTATTCCCTGGTTGCTGCTTACTTGTTTGTATTTATAATATTAAAGAAAAACAACCTTCCACCTACTAGGATAAACAAAAAATATAAAAGGAGGCTGTAAATCATCATAACAACCTGAAAAAATATCAGAGACAGTTTTTCTTAACACAGGTAGTCTACAGGTACAAATTAATATCCCCTTCAATATTCACCCCCTTTTTCTACACTATTATATGAAAATCTGTACCCAGATTATGTAATACTAAATCTGTATCAGCCTGAGATGCTTTGCATTAAATTCAAAGTGAAATTTTCCCCCTAAACCCGGACTTAAATGTTTTCATGCTTTCAAACAAGCTCGAATAATGTTACACCTGTTTTTGTCTGCATTTACTATTAGTGTTATTTGTTAATATGAATAGCATACACCGTACTAGAATTAGACAAGCATTCAAAAAAAAACCAAAAAAAAACGCTCGAGTTTTTTATTTATCTCCAAGACATTAGGAGATTAGGACATTGGCTGGTTTTTTGGTTTTTTTTTTCAGCACAAACTGCCTTCTTCAGTGATTAGCAGATGCATTTTATTCCTGTCAGAGAAAAGCATAAACAACCAACAAACCAAACCAACCAAAAAATTTAGCTTTTCATAATTGGTAAAATGCAATCAGTGAAGCAACATTTTGAATAATCCAACCTCCGTTGATATTTCAGTTTGTTGTGTTCAAGCAGTTCAGAGTAGTGGTGGTTTTTTACTCAGAATTACACAATTAATTAGACACATCAAAGACCATACTAGTTATTCTTATGTGAATTCTGGTTTTAAATCAATGGTTGTGTCAGCCTGAATTATATGCCATGGACCAAACAGCTGAGACATTCAAAATCATTCTAAGGCTAAATTTGAGTGGGAATCTAGGCTTCTAATATGATAATTTTATTCAAAGGCAGGATGTATTTTCTTATCCAGATTGCTTACTCTTCTGCTAGGCTACGAATAGTTTTTCCACCATGTTTACAAAATTCATTTAATTTGAAACTAGCGAAGGACAGACATAGAAAAGAATTACATCTTTAAAAAATAAATAGCGCAGCTCAATTTTATTGTATAATCATGCACTCTTTGTGTATTCTGGTAACACAGGTTGTGACCTAAGTAGTTGTTTCCTACAAACAGCACTCCTACATCCATATGAAATCTTTGTGGTTATGGTAGAACTTCACATAGGCAAAAGGTCTGTCCACACAGAACAACTTCGAGACTCATGAATACGTATTTTCTCCTTTGCGACACATGCTACCATAAAGTATAATGATAATTTCTTACAAAAATGATATCACCTGAATTGTATTCTTCTATATACACATTAAGATTCAGCTTGATATTCCAGACAACTGATTTAGATCCAAAGTGTTTGCCTGTTAAAACGAGATTTTATTTTACTTCTATCAAATTATATCTACTCCAAATGAAGATATATTTAGGAAATTAAACCCAAGCTTATTCCAAAATTAAAAATAGGTAATTCAGTTACTGTTGCATGTCCTATGTTGCAAATACTGCTATGTGGTTTCACTTCCAGGACAACAAATACAAGAAGCAGAATTGTGCCAGAGTGTTTTCATACCTGATGTGCAAAACTAACGTTCCCCAAATGGGATGTCAGATCACTGATCATGCCAGCTTTTGCTACTGGCATCGAGCCAGTACTTTCCCACAACACATAAACTACTCAGTCTCAAACACTGAAAAATTCTTCTCAATCCTGGGAAGCTCAAGATAAAAGTATTAAGGCATTCTTCCCACACGAAACTCAATCCACATTCCTTTTGCAATTAAAACCACAAAAACAAACCAATCCAAGAAAAGAAACCAACAACAAAAAAACCCCAAACAACAAAACAAAACCAAACATCCAACCTTATAAGCACCCAATCCATACTTTGAAGACTCTCCTCAAATATTACACAAAATTCATTGGTTCATATAGTTAAAAATGGGACTTATGGTCCCTAAAAAACATATGATTTATATGCGATAAAGTAAACCATATTATTGCTGCTGACGTACCTATTAAAGAGAATCTTAGCTCTATATTCATAGAGTTGGATAATATCACATTTTGGAGTTCAGATAGATAAAATCCCCAAGAACAATTTGCTGAACCTCATTCACAAACTTACTTCCCAATTTCATCACAGAGAAGTACATAAATCTCACAATAAAGATTTAAGAGAGTGAGGTTTAATGTTTTCTTCTGCCAAATGATGAACAAACTATTTCGTAATTGAAGCACTGCTGTAAATACTACCTGTTCAAAAGTTTAAAACTACTGATTTGTTTTCAGTCATGTTCTTTCAAGAAAAAAAATTACCACCTTGATTTCATAAGAGAGCAAAGTCTGTTCAGTTTTTCCTCAACAGGAAGGAGTAAATAGAGCTTTGCAACACATTAATCTGTAGAATCACCAGGTCTCACTTGAAACAAGGTGTGCCAGAATCTAGCAGACATTTCAGATGTACAACAGCTTTCACATCTTTGTATCAATAAAAAATACTAAGCTTGTTATTAGTATAACACATCACTACCACGTATCTTATCCTGCTCCATACAGAAAATTTCAACAGAACTACCACATCAAAAGGTACGTGCCTGAAGAACAATAATCATACACATAATTACTACGACTTCAAAAATCACAGAATGAGTAAGGTTGGAAGGGACCACAGTGGGTCACCTGATCTGACCTCCCTGCTCAAGGAGGGGTCTCCTAGAGCACATGGCACAGGATTATATCCAGACAGTTCTTGAATATCTCCAGTGAAGGAGACTGCAAAACCACCCTGGGCAATCTGTTGTTTAGCCTGGAGAAGAGAAGGCTCAGGGGACACCTCATTGCTCTCTACAACTACTTGAAAGGAGGTTGTAGCCAGGTGGGGGTCGGTCTCCTCTCCAAGGAAACGAGCAACAGGACACAGTCTTAAGCTGCGTCAGAGGAGGTTTAGGTTGGACATTAGAAAGAAGTTCTTCACAGAAAGAAGGGTTGGGCATTGGAATGAGCTCTCCAGGCAGGTGGTGAAGTCACGGTCCCTGGAGGTGTTTAAGAACAAACTGGATGTGGCACTTAGTGCCATGCTCTATTTGACACACCAGTGTTAGGTCACAGGTCAGACTCAGAGGTCTTTTCCAACCTACTTGATTCTGTGATTCCAGTGCTTGGTCACCCACACAATAAAGAAATTCTTCAACATATTCAGGTGGAACTCTCTGTGCATCAGTTTCTGACTGTTGCCTCTTGTCCTATTGCTCAGCACCACAGAGAAAAGCCTGGCTCCATCCTCTTGGCCCCCTGCCTTCAGGTACTTATAGACACTGATTAGATCACATCTCAGTCATCTCTTCTCGAGACTGAAGAGGCCCAATTCTCTCAACCTATCCTTGTAAGATAGATAGATACTCCAGCGCCTTGGCTATCTTTGGTGCCCACCCCTGGACCCAATCCAGAAGTTCCATCTCTCTCATGTACTGGGGACTTGATAGAACTACATATGACCACTACATAAATTTACTTGAGGCTGTGGTTACAGCACATCACTTTACACTGAGGCCCATTTTAAATATATTTCTCAAGGAAGCAAGAAAGCAGAAGAGGAAAGGAGCATTACAAATACTTCCTCTATAGTTCCAGATTTACTGCAGGAGAACTGATCAGCTCCTCTGCACTGTTCTTCTCCCCAAGCACAGTAAGACTCTAGATAGTAGCTTTCAGATGTCAGAACGAGATGATCATCTTTTTAATAAGATTTATTTATTGCACAGACCACCACACCCATCACGGAGCTGCACACTGAGACTGCAGACATGGTGAGGCACAGAGGTTCTATATACTTTGCAAGGCAGAGAGGATTAAGCCTACTAATAGTAACAAGGGACATCTTCGCACACTGCAGCAAAAACCTGCAAATCTACGCTACCAAGCATTTAAGCTTCTTTAACAAAAGCTCAGCATTATCTGAGGCTGCATGTTAGAAAGGAGTTTTAACCTTTGCTCAGTAGCAAGCTGATCTCACCAGGAAGCTGGGTACGTCTCAGGAGAAAATACTCCCTGGTGACAGCCACCACTCACAGCACTGTTGGTATCTCTCTCTCTTGCTCTAAGGGATACAGAAACCCATGCTCCATCACAGAACCTCTTCTCATCCACTCATCTACCGTGTGTAGGCAGCATCTGGCACAGTTTTGGTCCTTTGCAGGATTAACAGAGCAAGTCACTGGCCAAGCGGTGCCCCCAGCAGAGAAAGCATTGCACATCAGCTCTGGGGAGAAGGGGCAGCAGCAGCACAGCAGGCTCAACACACAGAAGGACTGTGCTATGCCTACAAGGCACTGCACAGTGGGATCACACTGCACATATAAGACTGTTGCTGGTAACTGATAACCTCCATGCTGTGTGAGGCACTCAGAACCACACAGCTCCTGTGGTACAGGCAAGTCATTACTACTGGTCCATATTAGCACTGGTCAGGTCACCATTTGTGGGTAATGAAGTGGAAGATGCTTGGAAATGGAGAGGAAGTCAGTTAGTGACACAGTCCTTAACAGCTCAAGTGACTCACTTCTTTCTACTGAAGACACACAAGACAGCCCAGTCCCAAAATCTGCAGTTTCTAGACTGGCTTCTAAGCATGAAGATATTAAAATAAAGATCTATAACCTACATCTTGGCTGGGTACAGTATCAAAACCAGTATCAAAAACATAACCCATATCCAAGAAGAACTAATTTGAGGAACGACATCCCTCAGTAAATGCAGTTCCAAAACCATTCAGGTATCACTAATGTTCAGTTCATCAGCAACCACACAGCCAGCCATGCCAATTCCCTCAACCACCTCACCTAGTAAACTCAAGAGTATCCAGGCTGATCTAAAAGCAGAATTAATGTCTGGGAGCAGGTCAGCAGCTTTCTACCAGCAGCAATACTAGCTTATACCAGCTTAAATGTTTGTGAAATGATGACTCAACTAAATGGTGATCAAGTTAAACAGATCAAGAAACAACAAAAGATCTTTGCTACTAGGAGATGGTTACTTTCTCCGCAGAGAAAAGACAACTGGAGAATGGGTGGGAGAAGTGAAGGAAGTCAGCCAGACACAAGAAAGCAAGTCATATAACTAGAGGGGAGAATGTGTCAGGTATTTCAACGTTAATTAAGATTTTAACTGGACTGTCATGAGAACTAGCACATGTTTGTATATATAAACACATTGTGCAACTTTCTGCCATTAAAACTGACTCAACAACAGTGCACATTAAATGCAGGGCAGAGTTTACTCCAGCAGTTCTCTCTGTCCTGATAGTCTTCCAAAATTTCTCCTCTCTTCCACAAAGTCTGTTCCATATCCTCTTAGCACTGAGGATGTATGAGGCCAACAAGAGGTATGAAATGCTAAATTACAGCTTAGTCTGCAAATGAAGATACAAACTATTTTTGCATCACAAAAATATGGTACTGTATATGGGGAGCAAAAACAGTTAAATAATTCCAGAAGAGTACCTATTGTTAATGCCCTGTAAAAAGTTTAATGTGATTGAATTTACAAATGCGTAAAATACTATTTAATAAGTAGTACAATGACTTGTACTACTGAAGAAGGATAAGGTTTTTAAATTTGTGGATAATACCAAGATGCAAGCAGATGGAAACAAATTACAGGGTAGATTTAGATTCACAAATTATCCAGAAACATATTCCCTTCAAGAAAAAAAATCCTAAAATCCTCTTGGGATGTATATACCCGTAACAAAAGCATGAGGAGGCTATGCTTGGATTCATGGTTAAACACAAAATTTTAGATGATGAAGCAGGAAGCTAGGAGCACCTACTTATAATTTGCAAATGCTTAAGCTAAGAAATGCTAAGAAATGAGGTTTCAAGCAGCAATACCAGTTTAAAGTTACTTCCTTGTCACCATTCTGTCGTGGTCTCATGTCACAGAACTTTAGGTCTAGATAACATCAAGAACCATGAAAATTTACAAGACAGGTGAGCTCCCCTGCCAGGCTGCTCCAGCCTACTCACCATTTCTCCAGCCCAGACCACATGATTTTGCTCACTAGGGAACCCCAATGCAGTAAAAGAGAACATAACTTATGACAGATTAGTGGACAACTTTCAAGAGTGTTGAGAGGCAAAGCGCAGCAGCATCAGGTTGCTAATTTTGCTCACCCATCTCATGGTCTCACTGCAGGACTCTCAGATTTCTGAAACTAATGTAAATGATATTCTTCCTGAGAATTTACATACAGTCTTGGTTTCAGATCAATGTGTGACTTCTCCGAGGGATCCTTCTAAACTGCAAAACAATTACAATAATTCCAGTACTGTTGGCAGCAAAAAGGTTATGCAGCTGGCCACTGGCAAATAAAACATGAAGATTTACATTAATTAAGCCTTAGATCCTATAAATTCTCAGCAGATTTTAGTGAAAAACTTAGAACTGAACATATAAGTAGAAAGACTCGCAGCCATAGCACTCACGTGTCAATTCCCTCACTTCACTGGAACTGCTGGTTTAAAAACCAGAACCTAAGTTCTATTTGAATAACAAATTCTCTTTCAACAATTCAAACCTTTAAGAATGTGTTCTCTGTGTCTGCTGTGGATTCATCTAATGGACACCTAATCTTTAGGCTACACAACAATCTGTACACAGGCAAGTATAGTACCAATTCATCTTATGACCTTACCAATAAAAAAAAAGGAAAAAAAAAAGAAGAAAAGGAAACAAATTCCTTTACCTGTAGTATAATGTTTCCCCAAAAACCTGAAAACTGAACATGCAGGAATTCACTTTTTAAATATTAGCTTCCCAAAGTTCCACTAAAATCTCAAACTCTATATTATCACTCTCTTCTTAAACACAGAGTTCTCATTAAATGTGGGTGGTCACTGGATGGCTGTGGTCAGCGGTTCAATGTCCAAGTGACTAAAACAGTGATGAGTGGCATGTCTCAGGGGTTCCCTAGGAGAATAGTGAGACACTAGCACAGGTTTGCCAGAGAGGCGGTAGATATCCCACCCCTGGATGCATTCAAAGCCAGGTTGGAGGGGGCTTTGAGCAACCTGGTCTACTGAAAGGTGTCCCTGCCCACAGCAGGAGGGTTGGAACTACATGCTCTGTAGGGCCGCTTCCAACCCAAACCATTCTGTAATTCTGGGTAGAGCACATATGCCCTGAAGCACTCGGGCCGCACTTAAGAGAGGCTAAGCAGTAACTTGTGGTTCTGTGAAGCAACTTTTATTAACTATTTACTCTTACTGGGTGAAACGGTCAGGACCTTTGTAAAGAGACTGAAGTAATGGCTTGCAACAAATCCTGTGCTTCCTCCACCCCGAAGTGATTAGATGTTATTGCATTACAATACCAAGCTATCAGCTTGTGAAGAACCTACTCGCAGGCTGAAAGCAAGTCACAAAACTTGCTTTGCCACACAAACCAACAGATGAAAAACATTTCTTCATACTTAAAAGAATCCCTAGGGGAGAATACGTGCTAATGAAGACACTCATACCTTGAGTACTTTTGAAAGCTTAAAAAAACCCCAAACCAAAAACAACACGACCGTTGTACAGTCATTAACCAGCTATTTCTGGTATGGGTTTGTTGTTTTGAATTATTTTTTTCCTAAATAATTCCCCTATTAATATTAAATAAATAATACCATGTTGAAAGAGAGGAGCAGTCAGACAGATTCACCAGCAAAGAGCCAACAATGGGCCCTAAGCCTGTGTGGCATTATAGGGCACACAGAACATTACAAAAAATATCTGGTATACGTAAAGATCTTCACACAAGTCTGGAGTTATTACGTCATTATTTAACCTCTTAAATGAGAGAAAAAGGGCAGACAAACGGGTCAGGTGAGTTACACATCCCCCCCCAGCGGCTCAGCCAAAAATGTGGCTTAACATATGGCAGCACTTATCTACCAGAAAAAAAAGTACATAAATTTCTGTATTTTTCCTACTTCATCAACTCAGAGGCCAGAAACCAGAGACACACAGGCTGCTTCGACAAGTATCTCTCTGCAAACAGGACATTCAAATTCCTTATGAGTTCACTGCTGCCCTCCGTACAGGTGTATTTAGTGTTTCAGTCAAGCCCTACGATCCATCTGCCAATAGCGCCTGCGACCAGGCAGGCGCTTTCTCCATAGAGAAAGCGGTGGGAACACCACCACCGAGAAGCAACACCACTTATTTTGCACCGCGCCGTCTTTGTTTCAGCACCAAGGGGTGTTTCAACAACGCCAACACTTCACTTGTTTAACTGGACGGGGTGTCCTGTCCGGCCGCCGCCACCGCCCCGTGGCCTCCTCCAGCTCCTGCTCCCCGCCTCCGCCGGCGGCACCGGGCACTCGCCCGGCCGGAGGAACGGAGAGCGGCTTGCCGCCGCCCCACCACACCTCCAGCCTGGCCCTGAGCCCCCTCGCTGGGCAGGCCGGCGGACGAGGGAAGAGGACGGGGAGGAGAGGAAGCGCCGGGAGGACTTCCGCCCGACGCGCCGCCGGCTAGCGGGCCCGGGACGGGGATGCCGCCTTGCCTCTGACCCGCAGCCCGGCCGGCCTCACCCGACGCGGGCGGGAGGGAACGAGGGAAAGGGGTAGGGGCCGGGGAAGGGGCGACCGCCGGGCGGGGGCGCTGAGGGGGAGGCCGGCAGAGGCGCGCGCGGCGGCCGGCGAAGGCGCGCACGCGGAGCCGGTGGCGGGGCGCAGCGGGCGGGACGCCCCGCGGGGGCTGTGCCGCCCTCGGCCCCCAAGAACGGAGAAGCGAGCAACCACCTGGGCTGGCAGGGCGCGGGCACGGCGTGCAGCGTCCCCTGCGGCGGCCGCGCCGCACAGGCTGCCCCGGCCCGCCCGCCCCGAGCAGGAACGAGCGCAGCCCTCGCCGCCGCGCACGCGGAGGGAGGCGGGGCGGCCGCACCCGCCCCCTGCCGGTGGCGACCGGGACCGCGGCAGCTCCGCCCGCAGCCGCGCCCCGCCCGCCCCAACCGAGGCGCAGGGGCCGTCCCGGGGACAGGGCGGTGCTTGCGAGCCGCGGTGGTTACGCGGTCCCGCAGGTGCGAGCGTGCTCAGCCACGCATCTGTACCGGGGATGCCACGTGTGCCCCAGGGTCAGTCTGGTGCTCGGTCCGGGAGGGGCTGGGAGACCAAAATGTTTTTGCTTGTTTTCTGTTATGTTCTACACACCCATTTTTTTCCCCAAGCACAGCACAAGTTTTCCTCTCTTACCGAACAGGAAAAAATATTTTCGGCTTTAAAACAAACAAACAAAACCCCCCCAACTTTTCTCTTAAAAACACTGTGGTCAGTAGGACAGAGCCAGACTGTGTTATTGTGTAAGAAGAAAAGGTAATCCCCATCCCTTCCTTATCCTTTTTTTTTTTTGGCACTGATGTTTCTCTAACCCCACCATGAGTTGGGGTAGGTAGGTGGGTGGGTATGGAGGTAGAGGTAGTTGGAGTAGGTAGGGAGGTAAGCGGGAAGAACAGCATTTTATTGTGAGGAAGACTTCTGCTAGCCTAACTCCATCAGCTGGACTGTTGCTGGGGTGGGTATGGAAAGTGCTAGGGCAACAGAGCGCCAGGCTCTTGTCAATTCCACTATTGTCAAACCAGCAAGAGAGCATTTTTACAAAATCAGCGTGGCACTTCTTTTAGCGGAGAACAAAGCCACAGCCAAAATGTAGGGCATATCGTGCATCATCAGTGTCAGGTAGACAAAAGGAAGTTTCCATGTATTATTTTAACAACTTCTGTCCAATAGATCTTTCTTTTATCCGTTTTAAAATAACAGTCTTTTATACCAAGTGGTCCTTGGTATGGGATGGTTATTTGAACATCAGTCAAGCAATTTCTTTAGTAAATTTTCACAATACATTGAAATTTCAGGCATACTGTATTCTCAAAGAAATATCCAGTGGGAGCACTACTAAAGAAAAGGAGGTATTTATAACTTTTAATTCTAAATGATGATATAAATATATCTTAGTTTGACAGTTATTTCAGTGCTTAATATATGAAATTTCACCATGTTCCTCTGATTACTTATTAGGTGACAGTCTACAGTAAGAGATTAGTTAAGTCATTTTTTATGCTAATAGAGGCTGACTCCTTTGATAAGCTAATGTTTGCAATAGAAACAAACATTTTAAAAATATTATGTAAGTAGCAGTATCAAATTATTAAAAGAAGAAATAATATTATCTGCACAATAACTAACACCCCAGAATACATCTCTATCGAAGTCAAAGAAATAAGTAAGACTTGAGAATGGCTACAGCTAATTCTGTTGATTATTTATCTGGCTGAAAGGGTGACACAAGGCATGGAGAGCGAAGAGTCACAGTTCCCTGGAAATGTGGCAGCTGATAGAACAAAAGACGAAGGTGTATGGCAGCCTCCATAGTGTATCAAAAAGGCTCCAAGTTCCTCTTTTCCCCTTTTTTTCTAATTTACTTTATAATTTTCCTTTTTGTTTTTTGGTGGTTTTTTTTGGTAAATTGCCTTATAATGATCATTAAGTAGAGGTCTTCCATAAGAAATACAAATAATATCTATACCTACAGGACCTTGCTCTTTATTATTGTCTGTGATGTTCTGTAGATTAAGAAGTTCAGTATGAAACATAATGTGTTTCATAGCTACGTACATTCTAAATGTTTCATCATGACCTAATGTGTTCTAAATCTAAATTTTTAAAATTCTAAAATGCTTATATTTATTTAAAAATAAAATAACAAGATAACTTGGTTTTATGATTACACTGTGTAGGAAAAACATATACTGTAACTATTTATTTTGCAAACATCAGAATCCAAAGTGTCTTAAGAACTTGAATACACTGGGCCTGAACAAAGAAGACCTTGTTGCCTTACTCCTCTCTTTTACAAGTTTCTTTGCTAGTTTCTAGCATTTGACCTGAACTTTCTTGTCTCTCTCATAACTACTTTTTTTTACTAAGTGAAATTTGTAGCACGGCACTATGTTTTTGGTTTTTATTGAAAATTAAAACATTTCCTTCATGTAGTTACAGGAAAACTAAATGTACTGCATGCCTCATTTAGCATCCCAGGGCTAACAGGGATAAATGAAAATTAAGTAAAATACAGAAGCAAACCCTTTCAAGTGCTTTACCTTTAGGCCGTTGATTATTGCCTCTGGCAATAGATTTTCTGCTGATCACTAATCAGTCTTGATTCTCAGTTCTGGTATCAAAGCAGTTCCTGGTGACTTTTAAGAGTACTATTCCCCTGCAAACCTATACTTCACATTTAAACTTCATGCTATAAACTAATACTTCTTCCCTAGCAGATCTCTCCATGGTGCTTTCAATGAGCCAGCCGCAGAGACCCATCTCTCCAAAACTTAGAATATCTGTGGCACAAAAGTTATTTTTCTCAACACAGTAGCAGAATCATAGGAAATACTTGTCTTTGCATTTGGTAACATCAGTATTACAGTGCTGTGATAAATAAGATGCAAATGCTAGACCATCTTTTAAATATTACAGAGAAAAAAAAAGAGAAAAAAATTCCTTAGAGAACACTGCAGGCAGTTTGCCTGGAAGCAATTGGAAAATGTGATTTTAACTGAGTAGTGAGTCATTTAATTATAAATAGAAACTAAAATGTAAAAGCACAAGAAGAAACCTGCTCCTCTCTTCTCTCCTGTCTCTCCAAACATGTGAGAACATGTATGAAAAAATCTTCCCTAAAATGACATTTTGTTACCTTTCTGACTGGTGTTATCAGTTTTATATAGACAGTGAGGGTGTGTGTCTGAAAGAGAATGTATTATTTAGTGTTTGCCCTATGATGGGATAGGATTTAAAATATATACCTTCTCATTTTTTGATTTCTCACCCTGTTGCTATCAGAAGTGAATTTGCAAGCAGCCAAAATAGCAGGTCTCTGATATGAGATGTCTTAGTAGCAATGGATTTTTTTTTTTAGTTGGTTGGTTGTTTTTTTTCCCTTAATTTAGGTCTATTTTTATTTCAAGTTAAATGCATGTAATTGTAAAAGGAAATCTCCGCATTTAAGTGAGCAACATTCCACTGAAGTCAGTGTAGTTGCAACTGCTAAAGTATTGTTCAACTCTTATAGATTGACAATAGCAGAGACCAAAGTGTTCTGTAAATTACATATATGGGATAGGTTAGAGGGAGCTTTCTTATCTGATTTGCTAAAGTGCTTTAAGTGTTACAAGGGCTATTCCTTTTATATGATATCCTATTAATTCCTTAGGAAATATAATATTCTTTGTGAAATCAGGCCATTTGGTGCCAGTGGGGACAGGATATTCTGTCATTTAGACAGAAGTGGGAGGTGGTAATTTTCTTTTGCCATATGAGACTCATAAAGATTTGTCTTAACATCTGATACATAGGTGTTACTACAGATGCTGTGGCTTGAGGACTTATGAGCCAAGTGTAAAAAGCTGGAGACCCATGCAAAATCTATCTGCAGTGATAAAGAGCAAAAAGCAGATCTTTTGCAAAACCTTCCATGTGGATATCTTATGGTTCCCACATATGACATTACTGAGTCTAAACGGTCTTCCAAAAAGCTTTGAAAGTCCTAAAAATCAGTTGTCCAGTTTTAGACGAGAAGCATATGGGGAACATTTCCAACTGAGATTGTACTCATTGAGATCAAGAACTAGCATCACCAGCTGGAAATTGGAGATGCCCTGAGACAGACAGACGATATTGTTCGTGAGCTGCCCTGTGAAAGGGCATGAGCACCACTCTGAACATCTTGTGGCAGCATGAGAATTCTTCTGCACAACGAAGCCACTCCAATTATAACTCCTTGTCATAGAAAGCATGTGAAGTTTGCTTCAAAGTTTATTAATCTTTCATTTCAGCAAGATATTGTTTCTCACCCCTAAGCTCTCAACCAGATCCTACCTTTCTCAAGGCAGAGCTCCATGTATCCCTGCTACTCTCTCACAGAAGGTAAATTCCTCCTCTCCCTCCCAGTCATCACTAAACTGCCTGTAACCATCGATTGCACGATTGTGTGAGCTATCCCATGACATCACTGTGATCTCAAAGAGATACTGTAGCCCTGAATTTGCATACCTATCTCTAACTGCTCCTGTTGCTTCTGCATGCTGCATGCATTCATGGATAAATATGTCAGATAAGGCACCCCATTGAGCCAACGTCCCAGAAAAAGATCAGGCCTTTTCTCGTAATACCATACTGTTGGCACTTCCTCATTGAGGTGCATTTGCTTAAGTTGACCTCTTTTACCCTGTTCTGTTTATTACACATCATCTCACACCACTTCCTTACTTGATTAAGGGCCATTATCTCCCTCCCTTTTAGTTCCTAGTTTAAAACTCTGCTTACCATGTTGGCCAGCTGCATGGCAGAGCTGCTTTTGCTCCCCTTTGTCAGGAGGACCTTATTTGTTCCTAGGAGTTCCTACCCTGAGATAAAATATTTCAAGCATAAAAAACCCAATCCCTATTATTGATGCCAGCTGGTGATCTGCAGTATCTGCCTACTCCTCCTCAAGCCCTGCCTTTCTTTTCTCTGGCAGGATCAACAAGAAAACCACCCGGGCCCCTACGTCCTTGAGCCTCTCCACCAGAGCCATATAGTTATGCCTAATATTTTCACAGCTTCCCCTGGCAATATCATTGCTACCCATGTGGAAGAGCAGAAGAGGATAATAGTCTAAGGCCCCACAAGTCTTTATTTGGTGTCTGAGATACAAGCCCAAGCAACAGGGAAATACCCTTTGCCAGCAGGTGAAATCAGCCTGTGAGGACCTCCTTCCCCATAGCAGGGAGTCTGCCCCTGTGATCGTTTGAAGGTTCCACCTGGTGTTGTTGCAGGGTCAGGCTTAGCTGGTGCATCTGCTTTGCTGGACTGAGCTCCTGGCCCTTCAGCTGCTGCCGGGGCACTCAGTATTTCTTAGGTGCAGATCTGCAGATAGGAGTGGGAGCCTTTCTCCTGTTGCTAGAAACCAACAAGCTCCAGCCCTCATCATAATTTCTTTCCTCCCACCTATATAAGTACGTGAGGAATGTGCTCTGTTTTTCACAATACATCACAAGTGATGAGAGAGGAGTTGATGGACAGTGTCTCCATGTCCACCTACACTTTAGTGCTTAATAAAGATAACCACTCTTCCTGTCTTACCAACATATAAACCATTGTAAGCAGTTATCATGTCTGTGTTTATCCAGTGTAAAGGAAAGAATCCCATCTTCTGAGAAAACTCTCAGGGTGATGGGGCAAAAACAGAGCTCAGCAAATACCTGCAGGATAGAGACAATACTCAGTTGGGCCCTTAGGTGCTACTATAATAAAAGCTATTAAATCCTATGTATCCAAAAGCAGAAAGCAGCATGTATAATTAAGGATTCTGCTAGCTCACACAGTTGTCACCAGCATGGAATGACCAGACTCCATCCATTTAAACCTCAAGTGATGAGTAAGATAAAAAGTTCAGGGACTTTGGTGATCACTGCATCTCTACTTTCATGCTTGGCTAGACCACAGAAAAGAAATTGCATCCTTAGCTGTAGATTGATAGGCACAGCCCTGAAGAGGGGATTCTAGCTCTAACCACAGAGTTACAGAACTGGTAACAGAGGCATCTGACTAACCCTGAAAGTAAAAAAGAGAACTTGGACACACTTTAGGTACAGCAGACCTAAATGCAGATGGTTTTAGGTCAAAGAGATTTATTTAGAGATCAGACTAGGCTCCAGCTAGTACAAGCAACTGAACTCTAATGAAAGGATCTGTGGCAACTGTGGAAACTCCAGGAGCAGATACCTCGTGATATAGCAGAGCTCACTAGTCATAAGACCACACTGCAAAAATTATTTCTTCAAGGGCCAGAAGATACAGTACCCTGAGATTAAAATACTGAAGCTGTGGCAGTTTGGATGATGAGGTTAGAAAACATTGCTTTGCAGTTGTGGGGAAAGGAACCAGAAACATGAGAACCTCTGGAATGACTTGGAAGGTGTCATTTAACCCATATGCCCTCTGATACTGTTCTCTTGCCACCTTCACACTGGTGTTACACCTCTATGGATCTCGCTGCTATTGCTGAGCATCTCAAAGTAGCACAGTAACATTCACAGTGAAAGGATAGCGGACTCTAGTTTTGCCAGCAGTTAATCAACTCCTGTCTCAAAAGCTCTTCACAGTCCAGCTGGGACAGAAGTTCAGCCTTGCTGAGCAGTAAAACAAGTGCAGTGGAGACTTTCTATTCACCACAGACATGGCAGTTTTCTGAGTTCAGCAGTTTAGGAGGAAAAAGTATTTCTCATTGATTACTTCCTTCTGCCACAGAGTTTTGATATAGTCACTGAAACTCAGATCTCTTTGATGGAGGCTTATCTCAATAGCCACAATGGTATGGTATGGTATGAGAACCAATCAACTTTAACAACAGTCTCATTAAGTGTGATACCTTGTCAGAACCGATACCTCCTTCTTGCAGCTGGACACACCTTCCCTGTACATCAGCACTTTTAACTGTTTCTCATGCTGCTAGGTGCAAGCCTAATACCACAGATTTTCTGAAAAAAGAATAGTATGACTTAGTAAATTTTAAACCCATGTATTCCATACGATACAATTACAGATAACTTAAATTTTAGTTCAAATAATGACACTGGAAGAATGTTTGCTTTGTTTTATAGCAATGTACTGTATGAACAGCTCTTACTATTCTTTTGTCTTTTGCCGTGTCTATTCACCCAGTTTGTTAAACTTGTGTACAAGTCTCAACTTAAATACTAGCTTGTAGGATGTCCAGAGAGCAAAATCTCCTAGATGCACCCCCTCACGCCACCCCCAAAAAATGTAGAGGTGCACAACTTCCCAAGGAAAGCAAACTTCTTCAAAGAGGCATGAACTTGTTCCTCCATCAGGTCTGCACACCAGGACATGTCCTGTCTTTCAAGCCTGTGTGTTTGCAGGAAATGTCACTAGTTCAAAAGGATGTGAGACTGTACATGTGACTGCCTGTGTATGTGCACAAAATGGTTTGCACGTCTTAAATAAAGTACTAACTAACAGCCCTTTCTAGCAACATTCCCAAAACAAATTAGAAGGCAATTTTGGTTTTTATCATTTGTATTTGCCTGAATGTGTTTTTTCTTTTTCGTCATTGTTTTTTGGTTTGTGGGATTGTTTATTTGTTTCTTTTTCTTCTCTCTCTCTTTTTTTTTTAATTTTTTAGCAATATATCTTGTTGAAATAAAAATCTATTTACTACTTTTAAAAAATTATGTATGCAAGACTTGACTTCTAAACTTTTATTACTTGCAATGAGTCTTTTATCCTGCAAATGGAAACACCATGAAGGAAAAGGAAAGAAAAATACTGGAGGAGTGAGAGTCTGTTGTGCTGTTGCGCAGTTAGTTTCTAGACAGGACATATTGGAGTTAAATTCACTTGACTTTGACAGGACAAAAATGTTACTGTAACAGATTTGTGTTACAAAGGATCCTTTTGATGTATTTTCCTTCTTGAAGTGCTGTACTTCTGTTAAAAATTCACCAAAGATGTTTCCCCCAGTACAGTGGTTTAAATTATCCCTAAAGCCACTACTTTTAGAATTTGCCAGAACTGACTGCTTTATCAGATAAAGTCACACATAGTTTCCACAGAGTATCGGGAAGTAGCTGAAAAGGGCCTTTGTTGGTCTCCTAACCCACCTTTCTATTTCCCTTCAGAATCATGAACCTTTCCTTCAGACTCCATCTGGTGAGGGAGGGTCTAGTTTCTGCAAGACATCCATACCATTACCTATCTATGCTTATGATCCTAACGTCTATCCTGAACCTGTGATATTTGGTCTTTTTGGTGTTTGAAGTAGCATTTCTTTTTCCTTTTAGAATTTTCACTGGTTTCACAGCAATTAATGGCATTAATCTGACATCTGCCTACCTACCCATAAACATGTTTATAGTCACAGAGTGATTGCTATTTACCTACTACCATTTTAAATTTAAATAACCAGAAAATCCTACACTTTTTGAACCTGATTTTGGTGCTACAGGATTTTATTTCTTGTAGCATATTAGAAGCTGTCTAAATGAACAGAAACTGCTTACAGAAAGATATACCAGGATTTCCGTAGGAAATATCCCCTTCCTGTATTTAGGACTAATCTGGTATTAATGTCTATCTTTAATCAGAGGGAGGCCTCTAGTTCAATTAATTGTTCTGAATTTAAGAGCATTTATGGGCATATAAGAAATGTGTCAGTGGAGAGCAATTAATTATCTTTTGGTATCAGCTTCACTTGATAACAATTTCTCTAATTGGAGCCTGAATGATGGAGCTAGAACTTAGATTTCAGCCAGAGGGAGGGATTCCTGGAGCAAAACCTCAGAATCAAATGCCACTGAATGTTCAGAATGCTTTGCTCATTAATCTGATCCTACAAAACCATGTGGGAGTGCAAAAAAAAAAAAAAATCCGTAAAAAAAATAGCTTTATCTACTTCCAACAGAGAACACTCTGGCTAGAAAATTTCTGATGAAACATTTTCTCGTCGGGATATGCCATTCACTGAAATCAAAATGTTCCACAAAAGAATTTCCATTTTTGACCGATTTCCAATGGAATCCAGGCAGGTTTCCAAGACAAATGAGCCTGCCATTTCTCTTCTTAACAGCCCTTCTGGCTGGTTCTAAGCGATCTTGGGCTTACAGACTGCTTTGCTTTGGGACTGACAGAGTGCTGAGAGCTGGGAAGGAAGGGACCTCCAGTTTATGGCTTCTTGGCAATCCCAATTGCCCAGACATGCGGGGGGTGAGGCTGACAGGCTTCCCCAGAGTTGAGGCAGCATACCATGAAAAGACTCAACACTCCTTGGTTTCATTCCAAATTTTGAAATATTAAAATCTTCTACTGGAAAAAAAAATGCATTTCTTCATGCTGCTCTAATGAGCCTGTATTCCAAATCAGAGCCTAATCCTGTAAGTGTGTGCATATTCATTTGTTACAAGCTGTTGTATGAAATTAAGAAAAAAATTTAAGGGGTTCTGGCAGGCTGACTACACACAGGCTTGTAAATGATGAAGGTCACACCTGAACGTGAGGCAGTAGTGCCCATGGTAATGTGGTCACATAGCACTATTGTTGCTAATGCTTTTCTTCACAATAACTGATCACTTCTATCAATATATCTTTGAAGTGATAGTCCATTTTAGAGGCAAAAAACCTGCTACTTGTAACCACAAAACATATCAATATCATCAGGTTTACTATTTCACAATCTGGCATATTCTGCTAAGAGTCTTAATTAAAATAAAATACCTTCGTTTTGCCTTAGATGATCATCCAATTCTTTCAGCCAATACAAACAACACCTTCCCTGCCTGTTCTTTTCTATCTTCACTTCTCACATGCTAGTCTTACAGTCCTTACAGCTCAGCTCACAGAGGGAGAATGTGACCATTTCTTTTCCACTTCTGTATGATGGCATTGCCCTGTCTCAAGCTTAACCTAACATGGCAACATGACCTGTGTACTGATGCTGCTTTTGCTTGGTGATCTACAGAAGAAGGACAATAGAAAACAGCTATGGAGATGGTAGTGACTTAAAAGGCACACCAGATTTTTCCAAAAAAGGCTACTTGCTATTCATCTTTTTCATGGTTGTTTGGCATTCACACACTTATATGTTTGGGGAAAAGCTCCAATATCTCTTTCATGAAGCACAAGGTCAAATATAGAAAAATATACCATTAGATTTACTAAAGTTGTTCACCTGGAGCAGGATAAGCCAATGCACTGAGAATTAACTGGCTGAGTAGGAGCACTGGTGGGGGTCACAGTGGATGCGAAGTTGAATATGATCCACTGACATGGTGATGGGGTAGGAGCATGTGATGTACAAAGCCTGAGGGAGTTTGTTCAGCCTGAAGAGGTAGCCAAGAGAATAATACAATTGCTGTCTTAAATTGTCTAATGAGGGAGGGATGATTTAAAGATAAGATATTTATAGTTCTGCATTGAGTGGGAGGATAAACCTGTCAACTTCTGCAAGTCCCTCCTAGTCAACATTTCTGTGATTATGTAAAATTATATTTTCTAAAATTTTATTTGATTAACATTAAACACAATTTTCTAGCTGAAACCAAGACCTCTGGAAGTTTCTTTATTGCAAATGAACAGAACATCATGGTGGGACATATTATGAAAAGAAAAGTTATGTTATATCCATGATTTTTCCTAACATTTTTTCTGCAAGTATGCAGTACTAGCCACGGTCAAATACAGAGCTGAAGTGACTCGTGACTTATCTACTAAGGAAAATACTAGTTCTAGATTCCTAAAGGAAATTATAATGGGTCTTCTGCATTCATAGAATGTAAACATTTGCTGAAGGTCGTAAAAACTCTGACTGTCTTCCAGTCAACAGTCACAACCAATAGGCCCAGTATGTTCAGATACTGTCTCTGAGGCAACAGGAAATCCTGGCACTATGCAACATCCATCGAAGTTTTTGTATTGATTCCAACGGAGCTGGATTTCAGGCTGATAGTTTTAATCTGCCCACTTACAATACTGTAAGCCAGTGGAAATTTACCACTCATTTGCCTAAAATTGATAAGTATGTGTATTTTAGAAAGTAAACTAAGCCAAAGAGTGTGCTTTTTTTAGGATAAATATGTGTTGGCAAAGATGAGGCATTGAATGGATTCATCTTTGACTACTTGCCTAATACTCCTTGCACATATTAAATGAGTTTTAAAATATCCTCACTTTTGCTATTATGCTGAATATACTGTGATGAATATGGGGGAAATCCTGACTCCTTTGAAGTCATGGCAAACTTTCTGTTGCCTATAATGGCCAACATCTTGTATGGACACAACTGTATGAAGCACATGAAATGAAATTTTGACAAATGTGAGCAAGAGCTGCTGGCAGAGTTGCATCTAATACCAAATTATCTCTTATGTGGTGATTCAGTTTTATTTTACACTTAGTCAAACATACAGTCATGTTATGGGACAACAACTACTATGCCATAGATGGAAAACACAGAGTGACTGGGCAGCAGATGAAAGGCTGGTGTATGAGTCTGTCTCAAAGCTCAAAGCTTTTCTTTCTATCTGTTACAGCATTCTTAGGCTAACCCACACTTCAGTTTCTTGCCTAAAGGATTATCTTATTCCTCAATTTTCTTTCCAAAATACTGGGGCCCCAATTTTACTCTCATTTACTTCAAAATAAGAGGATTCACTCCCTCTGTGGATATACTTTCATTTGCTGTATTGCAGTACTTTGTATTTAATGGGCTATTTTAAAATAAAATTCAATTTTTTTTGTTAAAAAACTTTTTTTGGTGTTTTGACTCAATCTGAAATTTATGAAACTTTGGGTTCCTTTTACTATTCGTCTTGGCATGCTTTGGCAGTTCTAATTCCTCTTTATGTTGCAGTGCTTGGGAACTCTACTGATGACTATTCTTCCTCTTGGATGGGATTTTTTAGTCTTATAACCTAACATTTCTCCGGAAGACAAAAAGGAAATATTGGGTGTAAGAGCAAGGGAAGGAGTTCTTTTTCCATGGTCAGTTGCTCTGCTCAATTGATTAGATAGTCAGGGAAACACAAATGAAAAGGCATTTAATACATATGAAGTTAAGTGCAGGTCAATTTGGCACAGAACGGAGAACCCCTCCCAGAGGGGTCGGAGATATCAGTAGAAGATTAGTTACACTATGCTCATAATTTCTGACATGGCTTTCCAGTCCAATATATCTCCTCAGACTTTCTATTCACAGCTTAGCTCATATACTGTCTAAATAGTTTCTGAGCTCCCTGAAATAATCTAAGAACCTAAATTTATTTGTAATGTGAATGGTCATCACACCCCAGTTACACTGCGATCTGGCTGAACTGACTGAACTGGCATCGTGACCACAATGGAAAACTAGTCTGCAGCACAGTGTGCACACTCTTGCTTTACCAATTTTAGCAGTAGGTGGCTGCTTTTATGAATAGCCTTCTGAACTACTGGGGGATTTTACCACTTTTCAAGGATTCCTAAGTATCTCAGTGGCTGCGCATCAACAAATCCAGGACACACAGCCACTTCTCAAGTGCTCTAGTGTATGGGCACAGCATGAGAGGTTTATAGCTTATGGGACCCACTGTGCAACTGATTTGCATATAAACTGGAAGTAAAACTCATTTTGAAAACTGATTTTGCAGTGCATGCATCGAAGTTCCATCTGTACATGTGTAACAGTTCTAATGAGTCTGGGATACATCAGGTACATATACAAACACATAGGAGCTGTGTTAGTCTGAAAGAAGATTGCAGGAGTAGTATGCAGGGTTGAAAGTATTATGACCTTTCTCTGACTTCATTGAGCTTCCTAACTGAATGAGATGCTATCCTCATACGCCTGCAGCATCAGTGGTTTTAGACAACATAAATCCTTCCCCAAAGGCTGCAAGACAGTTTGAAATAAGAGGGCCAGGGTGCTCATCATAAAGAAAACAAGTATTCTCATCTCAGCCTCATGCCCTGGTAAACTCTATGTAAAACTTCACAATTACAGATTTAGAATTAGTGGCTATGCATGAATTGTGACTTCATTAAATCCCGAGCATGACCTCCCCCTCAGCCTGTCTGACCAAGATGTACATCTGCCACACGATCAGACTAGAAAATGTCGTGTATGAAGAGGCACTGCTGTGTCTATGTGCTTTACATACTTAATGGCCAGTGTGTGGAAACTTTCTCACTAGTAGAAATCTGCTCCCTATAAGGACATGGTGCTATCCTTTTATCCCAGTGCTTTGAGAGCTCTCTCATGCAGCACAAAGCAAGGAACAAAATGTAAATCTGAATATCAGGTACCAAGTCAACAAACAAAACCAAAACATTAGTCTTCAATGCTGAAAGAAGACAGAGAGAGTAGTGTTGCAGTAGCTGCTAAAAACTAAAAGTAATTTTGTTTTCTTTATATGCAAGCAAACCACCAAACCTGCCCACAGAACTTCCTGAGTTTGAGCAGGCTGCACACATATGAGCATGATGCAGTATATTTCTACTGTGATAATTCCCATTGTGTAGAAAGGCTAGTTTTGAGTAAGCTGAGCAATAGTACAGTCATAGAACGGTTTGGGTTGGAAGGAACCTTTAACACTCACTGAGTTCCAACCTCCCTCCCTTGGGCAGGGCCACCTCTCATTAAACTAGGTTGCTCAAAACTCCATCCACTTGGCCTTGAGCACTTCCCGAAGTGGAACATCCAAGACTTCTCTGGGCAACCTGTTCCAGTGCCTCGCCACCTTCACAGTAAAATGATTTTTCCTAATATCTATTCTAAACCTACTCTCTTTCAGTATAAAGCCACTTCCCCTTGTCCTGTCACTACATGTCCATCAGAGGGTCTTATCACAAACTAATACACTTACTGCTTCTTACTTCTCCCTTTTTACTGACACACACCTGTACTCAGAGATAACTTCTATTGTAAGACATAGCTGTTGCAACACTGGTAAATACAATATTATTTTTCCCATTAGACTGATAAAGGAAACAGTGAAGCAATATCAGTTCAACCCTAACTGTAGTGACTTGAGGTATTAATGTCTGTAGAGCTACAGGTTTTTCCACTTTGTCTTGCCAAAGTACTTCAGCTGAGATGTAGAGCTTGTAAGGTGTTCTGATCCCCAGCCTGGGCTGAACAGAAACTATCAGTTGATGATCATTTTTGTGATGTAAACACAGACCTGTGTGAGATAACGGTCTCAATTCTCACTTTAAACTCCAGATTAAAAAATAAATTAGTTCAAATGCTGCTGTGCCTTTTAGACCTTCGAGCTAAGGCTTTGAGGGAAAAAAGGTATCTAATTTTTTGAAATTGTTGCTTGATGAGAGGGATATTAATATGGTGGTAGCAGGTTACAGCATTTAACACTTTAGCCTTGACATTTCTTATTAAATATTTAACTGCTGGAAACTGTACTTCAGAAGGACCTGTGAAAATGAAACCTGGTTTTGGGAACACAGAGTCGATACTGTAAAAATAAAGAAAAGGATATGGGTAAAAGAAATATTATAAAGTTGTCACATGATTTCTTATCTCCAGAACAAGATTTGTGGTTTTTTATATTTATTTGAATGCATAATATTTTTCTGTGGAGACAAAGGTCTGTAGACTCACTAGAATAAGTGCATTTAATTCGCAAACTGGTTTGGTTTTGCTTTTTTTTTTCTGGGTTGTAGATAAAACACTCCTTGTGTTTTTAAAGCAGACTGTTTTCAAAACATGATGGTCAAAATAAGACAAACAAGCAAAAGGTGGAGAACCTCACAAAGATACCAACACTGTACTCCTTTGTACATGACCTCAGTAGTATAATTTCTTCTGCAATGATAACACTAGGAAACATCTCAGTCATTTTGCTTTTGAGAGCTAAAAGATGGTGTTGATCTATGTCTCTGTAGGAATTTTACTCTGACAAACAGATGAAATATGGCAAATTAAGAATTATTTCTCTAGTTCTTGCATTAAAGAGCTACTTTTTTCCACAGAAATAATATGATAAATCAAGTAAATTCCCTAAGCACGCACAGATCTTTTTTATTATGTATTTGTTATAGACTGCACTTTGCTATCCATATTTTGCTGCATCATAAAAGAGCATTTAAATTTTGATTTTAGCAAGGCCTAGTAACACCTATTTTGAGAAAGGAATGCTCTAAGCTGCTAAGGAGTGACCCTGGCAAAGACTGCTTCTCAGAGACAGCCTGCACAAGTCCATCTCTAGTTGTTCCTGAGGACACTGGTTCATTATTTCGTCTTCAGTGTATTTGATCACTTGAATTAGTGATCACTTGAATTTTCATAATAAGGGGAGAAATACCAATTTAATGGCAGATTAAATAGACTGTAGTCATCTTACATCTCAAAAGCACAAGAAGTGGATGAACAAAACACTGATCACAAATAATGACAGTATTGCATACTTGGTACAATCATATTTAAACAATAGAATAAGATTCCTGCTTACATATTTGGAATATACTAAGCAGTTTATATTCTGTCTTATTCTTTCTTAAAAAAATCATGCATGCAGAATATCAAATCTATAAAATATATCACATCAACAGGCCTGGGATTTGAAGACCTCTCTTCACCCCAGCTGAAAGTCAACCATTCCTGAAACGAGTGTCAGGAAACTGGCTTTGTGCCTAGTGACTGCAGTGGAAGTGAGAATAAGTTTTTTTATATATGCTGGTAAGTCATTTAGCATGGTCACCTGATTTTTTTATCCATTTGAAAGAAAATGTGAAGGAATGCTTTAGTACTTCACAAAGCATGAGGCAAACACACACATACATTGCTCAAGTAATTGAGTGATGAAAGCTGTGTAAGGACAGATAAGTGGTCATGAGATGGAGTTAGTGGGGAGCTGTGGGCTCTCAGGCACTACATGCTCCCTGTTACTGCACACATCTCATGCCTGTCCCAAATGACAACCAAATGACCAGTAAGGGTTTCAGTCTCTGTCTGCTGGCAGTACCTTCAGCTCTTCTGCTGAAAATGCCAGCACGGATGCTGGTTAGTGGCAGGAGCAGTGATGATTTATTTTGTGATGAAGATGGACTAATTTCAGCAGACTGTACTACAACATCTTTCAGTCATTATGAGCCTTACTCAATTCAGATGAGCAACAGATTCAGAAAACGAAGAGGAGCTCAACTGCGCTTTGGAAGTGGCATTGCCATTTCTATTCCTGTTTCTATATGTATGTTTCTGCATTTTCTTAACACTGTTTCTGAGCCATAGTTATTTCTGACAGCTTGTTGCCTAATTTAATTCCCCAAGAAGAGACACAAAATTGGATGGCAGATGAGATGCTTTTATTAGACACACCTATGTCCATCAATATACTGGGAAGGATCAGGCAATCGATTCTGCCTTAATCTTGACCTTCCAGCATGTTCATTGATAATGGCCACAGTCACAAAGCAACTGTATGTGAGTCACTAGCTAATTTGTCCATCTCTCCACTGCTCTTTGGATGAGTCTGGATTGCTTTTGGATGAATGTGTTCTCTTTGTGTTCCTCCATATACAGACACCACAAAAAGTTTTAGATTGTGGCTAGCCCTTCTTGTTTCACACCAAGCTTGATGTGCAATTCTGTGTACGTGCATTGATTTACTGTAACAACAGTGTTGCCTCTTATTTCTTATTATTTTCTTAATTACCAGAGTGGTTAAGGCTTTCGGCTTGCCAAGAGAACTATGGTGAGCAACAAGCAAATCTCCAGCTGTGCAAAGGGTTTCTGTGTCATATAGTCCATAGGAGGAAAATAACATGAGGTTCAGAATAAAGAAGAACCCATTTGCACAGGAAATACCTCTGTGCTTCCATTTCTCCCCTAAAATAAAAGGAGATATTATGGTATCCAAAATGATACTGACCAGCAATTACAAAGAAAGACTTTTTAGTGGCAACTTTTATGCACAGTAAGTTATAAACATATCATGGAGTGTCATGACTGTATTATGGAAAATATTCAAGTTTTTGTATGTTATAAGTATATGAGATAATGCATTCGTATTCTGCTCTGCTGGTAGTCCCAACCTTTTGAAATTCCTTGACTATATTTAGTATTTTGCAGGCAAATCAACGGAATGCTTATGAAACGGAGTTGAATCTTCTTGTATCAACGGTGCATGTGGCCCTGTACAGATGGTCAGAAAGTATCAAGCCACTTTCTAAATGTTCAGTTCAATGCATGATGCTGGAGTATAGTTTAGATAACTAATCTTACACAGAAGTTTCTGTCTTTAGTTTAAAGCAAAATGTCAGTATTCTTTGTGTATCTAATTTCTGTGTATATGACCTGATATGCAAAATAACTTTAGCACACAGAGGTGCATAATCTAAAAGAATAATGCTTCATACCATGAGACTGAATGAAATAGCATAGAATAGCATAGTTAGTTAATCTTTTTTTACAAATTATGAACATAATATAATAATCTTTGTTTATAATATTGCTTCAGGACCAAGAATAGGCTGTCCTATATTCCCAGAAAAGTGCTGCTATGCAAAATAATAACAAGCAGAGGTGTGGGCTGATATCTGTGGGCAGACTGTACTTACAATGCACTCATCTGTGTGAACAATATGAAGTTCCATCAGCTCTATGACATCTCTGGAAATAATAAACATGTTACAAAAAAAGATTTGGAGCCTTAACTGAATTGCCCAACAAACCTTCTCCAGTCAATAAATAGAGATAGGCACCTGCAATTGGCTTGGCTGAGTCACTCTTTAAAGATATCTCTCCCATTTGCTGTAAAATAATACCCTAAGCAACAAATTAGGACTTCAGTTAGGAGCCTAAAATAACTGAGATGAAGTGCGTGAGTAGCAGCCCAAATTTTGCAACATCCAAGAAAATATTTGCACTTTTATATTTTAAAAGGGTATTTTCTTCTTCTTTTTTTTTTTCTGTATGCTTCTGTTGTTGCAGAAGGGGCACTAGCAGGGAGGCTCAGTTCTGCCCTGCTAGAATGGAGCTGACCACTTTCTCAAGAGATAGCAAATACTGGGACTGTAATCATTTCACAATCAGAGTATAAGGGGATGTCTTCTGACACCATTTCACCTTCTCAGGTACCTACAGAAAAAAAAATCCTGATCTTGCTCTTTATTACTGCTCCTTAATTGATTTCAAAAACAAGCAGCACTGCAGACAGAGAATTTCTAAATGCCACTTCCATGTCTCTAGCAGCCCGTCCCTTAGCAAGCAGCATCATAGCTTACAACAGTCGCACCTGAAGTGTGGTAATAATTACTCAGAAAAAGATTTGTTTGTTTGTCTGAAAGGAAGCCTTTTTCTCCTGAAGTTTTCTTGATAGGAATGTCAACTAAAGCCACAGACTTCCAAGGCTGGACTAAATCCTTTTGTTTTTTGGGGATTTTGGTGGGGTTTTTTTCATATCAGTAAAAACAAACTCTGCATAATTCAATTTCTAATTGAATCACTCATCTCAGACATAGCTGCTTGGCTAATTACTCTGGAAAATTTTTTTTTACTTGACTTGCTTTTAAGAATGACTACTTCTGTGATACTGCAATGTAAAAGTAATAAATTATTTGGGAAGTAAGGTGTCTTTGTGATCTAATGACTATGAGAAAAGAAAAATCTTCATGCTAGTAAAGTTTATTTTTAGTGTCATGATTTCTACATTAACTATAAGATAAATGCAAGCTTGGCATATCACATTTTGAAATTTTCTAGATAGTTTATGCTAATTTATGTGATATGCTGGATTAATCTGTCAACTCTCAGTCAAAATCAGGATGTCTGTCATCGGTTTTATTTACTGGAATGCAAAAATCTGACTGCATGAAGCAGAAGGACTTCATCTGAGTAAAGGAGCACGGTGGAACAGTGAAGTTGACAGAGGTGAAAGGTTGACCCTAGCTCTAGGGCATGATCACAGCTAGTAGCAAATGAATGGGCTTTCAGAGGTGTGCTTAGACTGAAGGAAAATTCAAAAGGAATGAATAATCTGTTTTCAGTTCTTTACCCTTTCTCAGTGCAAAGATATGGATCTTGGTACATGTTTAAAAATAAAGAGAACAGTAACAAAGAAACACACTGCCAACTACTTTTGCTCCTACATAAGTAGCCAACAACTTCATTTTTGGCTAGCTGCTCAGGATGAGGGGAGTAGCAGCATTACATAAAAATGCTTCTTTGTCAAGTATATTTTTACTCCAATTATGTTAGAACAACATTATGGTTTCGTGAGTCAGCAGTCCCAAAGGAAGCCGAAAGCAAAGGTTTCTTGTATAAAATTTCACTACCTGTCTCCTACAGAGTGAAACTAAAAGATGCTTTTAGTGCAGCATGACGGTGGGGAAGATAGGTGCAAGCATATCAGCAGATCAATAATTGAGCAGATACAGGTTGGGATTCTTCCTTGCAGCATGCTGTGGGGCCAGAAGCTTAGCAGAACCCTGCATTCTCTACTACTATGGATACTAACAGGCAGAGCTCCTTCAGCCTCTTGTGCCATCCCTCATGACTTCATGCATGGTTGCTGGTATTAGCTATTTAGATGATACAGCACTGTCAGTGGTCATACTGCTTTTTCAATATTTTTTTCCTAAATTTTAGATGTTCAGGGCCCCTTATGTTTGGATTTATTGAGAAACATGGCTAAACGAGGGAAGAATCTGACACAGAAATTAATTAGAATTGGGAAAGCACCATTTGCTATGCTTGCCAAAGCTTGAATGCATTTTAAATCTGAGAATATTCTCAGCTCTGGAAGTGAAGCATGATTTTTTCTGTAATGCAGCAAAACAAAATATTGTAAGTTGATTGAGAGACTTTGGCAGTGAGGAAGGAATTAGGAAGATAGAAAATTAACATTCTGAATGGTAGAAAAGCTTTGGAAGGATGGTAAAAGAAATTAGAAGGAAAGACACTGTGATAACTAACATGTATATCTTGATAATAGAAAACAAATTCCAAACTTGTGACTCTTCCTAGCATAGCATCTTATTATTACTTTTCCAGAAGTTCAAGTGATTAAATGAGCACTAGGAATGAAAGCTAAAATTTAAATTCAGAATTAGGGCATTAAAATAGAGGAAAGATTTTAAATTCGCATATTTAGAATCTGTAGGATGACAGAATTCAGGATCTCTGTGCAATTTTAATTTGCTCCTTCAAAGCACAGACATTGTGCTTGTCTTTAATAATATGAAACTGTACTTCCATTTTTCACTACTTTCCCACATCAGCCCAGGTTGGATTAAAAAGAAATCTCATTTTCTTTACAGAGCTTTCAGGATTGCTGTTAATAGAAAAAGCTAAGTAATTCAAAATCATTATTATAGTTATCTCCACAATGCAACTGTTACAATATATAAGCAGAGGCAGAGAAATGAAAACCCAGATTATCCATACAAAATATATGTCAATTGATATTATAAAAAAAATTAAATCAGGGCCCTAAATTTTCAGAGCATGAGACTCACTTATCAGCCAAGGCAAAAGATTAAATATAAAAAAATGTCTAGAATCACAGAAACAGCCTGTATCTGAGGAAGGTTCAGTCTCCCAGAAAAGCACTCAACTGTCTAGTCTTAAGGTCATCACTTGATATCCTGCTTTTCCCTGGCTTACCCAATGCATGTCTACTTATGTCTCTAAATGAAGCAGCCTACAATCTCTAACTTCACAGGTACCAGATTTGTCCCAGAGCATCGCCCATTCTTTTTGTGAATCTGGAATATCTTGTCATTAACTTAAAATTAAATGTGATATTATAACACTCACACACAAGGAAGAACAAGCTGAGATTGCACGAAGAGCCCTAACTGGAACATCTTACAGGCTTGTGAATGCTTGGCTTTACTATCTCATTTTTTTTCAATGGTTGTGTTAGAAGATTGGAACCTAATTTGAAACAGGTTTCCAAAGAGAACATGATCATCAGAATAGTGGAGTTGCACTGGTTCTTCAATGTTGGTAATAAAGCAGCCAACAATCCAAGTAATCTTACAGTAACTGTTGTGTACTCAGATGCTCAAATGAGTAAAAAAGAAGGAATAATTACAAATTTCAAAGCATAGTGCATTTTTTTAATTAAATGGTACGGGACAGTATACTGCAAATTCATTCTTTTGCATGGTGTGTTAATTACCTGTTATATTTGAGATGGTCGAGTCTAATCCAGCTCACACTGAAATGTGTGAGAATCTTTTTCCCATCTTGAACAAGTGCAATGGTATCTCTGGATGGCTCTAAGGTTTGTTGACATTTCACCTGAACAATGCAGATTCAGCACCTGCAGTTTCATCTTACTGTTGTTAGCACTTTTCTCCTAAAAACAGTGATTTCACAGAGCTAAATCATTCTTTCACTTGTCTGTGTGAAATTATGCTTTGCAGTCATTGTATCATCATGTATTTTTAAGCTTATGCCCTGTAGCAGCTGAACCAAAGAATAAACTCTGCAGAATTGTGAAGAGAATGTCCCTACCTAACTGCAGCTTTTCAAGGAGCTTGTTATTGTTCTCATTACAGCTGCACAAATATGAAACTAGAAAGAGATGGAAACAGCAAAGAGTTATAACTAGCAAGCTTCTACAATACCCATAACTACAATGAAAGTACAACCACAACAGCAATCCCTTTTGGCTGGAAAAATACCAAGTGTGATTTGGACAGAGTTCAACACTTCTGCAAACTCTGTAATAATAATTATCACTATTGCTTGAATGAAGAACTCTGTAAGGTCAAAAAAACCACCTCTTTCTCAAACAATCCTACTCCATGCTATCAGGACCATGTGGGCTGTGTCTCATACACTCTCCTCTGAACACACAGAGGGACCATTGCATCAATGTGCAGGAACAGGGGTATACTGCATCCCAGGGCTCCTATGTCCAACTGCAACACTCCAACCCCTATAAATTTGCCAGCCCATTCTTGGTTCTCCCCAGGGAAACCTGTCCATCAGTGCTGCAGGGTGGGTGCCCTAGCAGATGAGTCTGACTGCAGCTGTGAATGTAAGGAGGGGGAAGAGAGAGGCAGTGCACAGTGCTGGTGGTTCCCATATCCATGGCTGGGGATGACACTTCACATCACCTTCTTTTCTAAATCAAATTTTATGTTTTCTTGTTTTTTATTCAGTACAGATTGGCCAAGTTTAACATTTCTTGTAATAATTTGCTGTGGTTTTCTGTGCTTTTTATATTATCACCATATTTTTCTTGGGATTGCCAGATTTCTAACAATGTGACTAGATCTTACTGCTCTGATTGAATTTCCCACTGGGCAGCTTCAGGAAATCACAGAATCATAGAATGTTTCCAGTTGGAAGGGACCTCCCTCAACCTGCTGGCCATGCAGCCCAGGATAAGGTTGGTCTTATGGGCTGCAAGTGCTCCTTGCCTGCTTGTATTGAGCTTCTCATTAACAAAATGAGTACTCTCTACTGCTTTGCATGTGAAATGAGTTGGAGAATATGATTTCTGTAATACATGGAATATCACAACTGCAGCTGACTCATTGACCTTGGCTTGGCTGTCAGACATGCACCCAGCTGGCCTCCCCCCTCAACATGACACAAGGAGAAAATAAGGTGAAGAAGCTCATGAATAAAGAAGGGAGATCACTTGCCAGTCATTGTCACAGGCAAAATAGTCTTGACTTGGAAAAGATTAATTTAGTTTATTATCTATTAAAAAAAAAAGAGAAAAACAGTAAGATAGTGAGAAAGAAAAAATCAAAACACCTTCCCCTCCACTCCAGACCTTCGTCCCAGGTTCAACTTCAATCCCTTTCTCCCAACTCCTCTAACTGTTCTACCTCCTTCTACCCCAGGTGGGACAGATGTATGGAGAATGGGAGGTTGCAGTCAGTCCATTACTTCTCCTCTCTGCTCCTTCTTCCTCCTTACACTTTCCTTCTGCTCTAGTGAGGGTCCTTCCCATAGGGCACAGTCCTTCAAAACCAGACTGTTCCATCGTGGGTACCTCAGCTCTTTCCAGGAAACCTGCTCCTGCATTGACTCTCCATGAGCTGTACGTTCCTTCAAGGCTGCATCCACCAGCTGTGGCGTGGGGAACTCCATGGCCTTCAATGTGAATAACTGTTCCATCATATTCTATGGACTGCACCTCCTTCCTCTCCTTCATTTCTGATCTTGATGTCTCCAGGGCTGTTTCTCTCACATTTTCTCACTCCTCTCTCTCTCTGCTGCTCTGCAGGTTTCTAACCCCTCCTTAAATACATTTTTGCAGAGGTACCACAGCTTGGCTGACAGACCCAGCTGTGTGTCATGTGGTGGCTCAGTTTTGGAGCCATCTAGAACTGCCTAATGCAGTGGCAGATCCTGGTTTCTTCTCACAAAGGTCACCCTTGCACCCCCCTGCTGCCAACACCAGGGCATGGACACCCAATACAGCTGCTATAAACTCAGCAGTAAACCCAACCTGTCCAAAGAGTACCAGATTGCAGGAGATATCCAGCTCAGCTCTGCAACCAGTCTGTGACAGCATCTGTCCCACCCATAGTGAGTCAGTGTGCAGGCTGGGTATAGCTGGCCATCCTCATGGTTCATTGCTTCCCAGAAGGCTGCACCTGCCCTTGCTTCCTGTGCTTGCAGCTGCGTAACTCTCTTGCTCTAGCATGCCTCACAGCACGATATGCGGATTCAATTTGTTAATCCAATTAAAAACGGCTCCCTTTTCACTTAGAGTTAGCTTTCTGACAAGTTTGTTTCCTGACAGATGGTGACCATCCAACTTAGTTCAGCCATAAGGTTTAATTGTATGTGTGAATAACCATGATGGGCACTGTCCATAATGTACATGCAGATTTTTTATTCCCAGAAAACCCAGATGAAAATATGGGATGCTTTTTGAATGCGGAGTGGGGAGAGGTATACATGATTTAAAAGAGTTGCAAATCCCATGGTAGATTCTGTTACAAACTTAGGGCTTTGGGGAAGAAAATGGACAGGCTTGCTGGATGCCCTACTTTACAGTTTATATACTCCAGACAAAATTATCCCAAATTGCACAAAACCAGGCAAAGAATAATAGGCAAGGAAACAAAAAATCTCCAGCTGAAGGCTCAGAGAAGGATAAGAGTGCTCTAATGTATGAAAGCAAAGGATTTGCTTTATAGACAAGGCTATTCAGCCAGAAGCATCCCCCTGAGATACAATATGATAGATGCCTACAAAATCATGAGTGTCATAGTGAAAATGAAGGCTACAAAACCCCAACCTCACACAGCCATAGTATTGCAGGAAATGACCTTTTATTTACTGGAGGATGGATAAAGGATGGGAAATAAAGACTGACACTGTCCCGGGTGGAAAAATATCAGCCATGAAATTCAGTAGGGACTTCTTCACCAGTGATCTGGAAAGGGAAATGCAGCAAAATCCTCAAGTTTGAAGATGATACCAATCTCTTATCATAGGCAGTGAGGAACTCCAGAAGAAATTCACAAAACTGAATGGACAAAAAGATATCTATTTAGTTTCACTCTATCTAAATGAAAAGAAGTGCATCTAGAGAAAAAGAATCTGAAGTGTACCTACATGCAGGATTCAGGACTGGCTATTCCAGCTCGGGAAAGTGATCTTGGAAACATCGTGGTCAGTTTGCAGAAATCATTGACCTGGTGTTCAGTACCAGCCCCCTAAAAAGCCAGCAAAACCTCGATCATTGACAGGAAAGGTGTTGAAAATAAGACAGGGAACATAATTTTGCCACTATGTAAACCCCTCATCTTGCAAAATTAAAATTTCTTGGTCCTCAAAAAAACACAGTGGAGTTAGACAAGGTACAGAGAAAGGCAAGTAAAATGATGATGGAGATGTCACAGCAGCCTTATAAGAAAAGATTAAAAAGGTTGAAGTGATTTAAAAGAGAAATGAGAAATCTGAAAGGAAAAAGGACTGAGATTTACAGAATTATGAAGATGGTGAAAAAGGTCAATGCAGAAGTGAAATTAACTACATCTTGCAATGCCAGGACTAGAGAGCACTTGGTGAAGCTAATTTAAAATAGAAAAATTGGAGATACTATCACAGCCTTGAAAGGGAGTAGACAAATTCCTTAAAGTGATATATGTTACATTCTAACATATTTTAATCAAGACTTGTGAACACTAGGAAACTATAAGAAAGTGGTTTCAGATAGTGGACTTTTTTCTCCCAGTAGCATCTTGTAGTGCCACTGTAAAACGTATTACAGGCACTGATTGTTTGTCTCACTGACTTTAACAATGGGATTTTTCACGTACTCTTACCCTCAGTCTAAATAGGCTGGACTAAATGAGACATATGGAGTACCTTGTCTCCTCACAGCTAACACATACAAAAGCCATTACTTTAATTTCTTCAAACCCCTTAAAAAAAAAAAAGGAAAATACAAAAGAAATGTCACTACTTTCTTACTCCTCTTCATAAAAGCATCATATTTTTGATCCTTCCTTTAGAATGAGTTTAATAAACATTAATCACAATACGAGTTGTGCAGTATACTCATATTGAATACTAATATAAAAATACAGGAAGTACAATAAACACAAGGACATGACAACATTAATAAATAATAAATACTGTATTTCTCTCTGAAAGCCCCTCATCCAATAAAATGGAAGATTTTAGTTTTGTTCTGTGCCCCGCACAATGATCAAATGAAGTGAGACTAAATTTTGAGTTTTCACATCTCTCTTCATCTCAGAAACCTACAAAAGGTTTTAATGTCCTCCCACTCTGCTCACTGCTCCTTCAGCTGACGTGCAAATAAAATCTGCTCTGCTTCCTTACCAGCTCCTTTCCTCTCACTGGAACTGATAAAGAACAAAACTAGAGTAGCTTTCTGTTGCTGAGCAGGCTTGAAACTTATCTTCTCACTTCCCTCTCCCATTCACAATCATATAGAAAAGAAAGGAATACTACACTATTTCCTTCTGGTATCCATAAAACAAAGCAAGTCAAAGCTTTTGTTTCTTCCCACGCTCTCCTCTCTCCCTTATCCTAGTTTACTTCCTGTCCTCCTAATAACCCCAACAAGATGGCACAGATATCTTTAGTTGTTTCATTTTCTTCAGGTGTCTTTATCCTTTTCTAATCCTCACCTATTCAGGGTTCATTCATCCTCTTACCTTAGTTGAGTGGTTAGTTATGACCTCCCACGTGTATCCCCAACCTGCACCTAAGGCCTAGTTGTTCTGTTCACTTTGAGTTGCCCTTAAAGCTGTGATGCTACCTAGTGTTGCCTGTTATCCACCAATCCTGAACGGTGACGTGGCAAGAGATTCCACAAGCACAGCCCAGGAACACCCCAGCCCTGCCACTCAGACAGACATAGTGCAAGGGAGACACACGACCCCTTGTCCCCAGTGCGTATTCAGTGTTATTCATGTTGAACTGAAATGAGTAAAGGTAAGTGACTGGAAAATCAAACTCCCACCATTTCTGGGCTCAGAAGATTTAGAGCACTCCTCTGGATGTTGTTGGTTCAGTTGTCCTGAAGCAGAATGGCTATTTGAACTCAAACTATGCTCAGCCACAGGAAGTGTGCTAACCAAAGGTACCTGTCAAGTGGAAGTTAATCCATCCTTGATTTCCTTGGGCCCAGCAGAGTGCAGCTTCTTATATTACGCATTCCATTTACTCTAAAACTATTCATTTATCCATCTGAATTAAAAAAAAAACCCAGTATTTTAAGTTAGTTAAATAGCACTTTTTTGAAAAGTTTCTATTCTACCACTGAATTAAATGAGCCATTAGTCATAGAGGCTTCACATAATGGAACACTTAAACATCTAAGACAGTCATAGCAGAATATGTCTTATCTAGATAGATCCCATTGTTTTAGAAAGAAAGCATAATTGTGCAGTATTTTTGTAAATTAATGTTAAAATAAACTTTTTATAACAATTACAGATATTTGTTCCTAATTCTTATCATTTATTATCCTCTATATTTACTAAAAAGTTCAAATGCATGTGTGGCATGTGAGAAGATGTGACCTTTTTATTTTAAAGACTGAAACATTACAAGCTTTAAGATAGAGTAGTAAGTCAGCTTAGAAGGGGGTGATGTACCCTTCTATTGAGTGTTGCACTGTGTATTTCAAAAAGAATCAGTGCTCAGAAACTCATGGTGAGATGGTCACATTCCTCAGATAATTTATGTGTTGCTGGGGCAAAAGTCTGAACAACTTCCAACACATCAGAGATAAAGCCAGCAAATCTGAAATAATTCTGTAACACCTCTGTATGATACTGAACACAACTCAAACAGTGTGCAGATCCTGTCCAGTAGAATCCAGAAGAGCAACCTCCTGTGTGTCTTTGAACAAAATACTCATTGCAGCAAGTGAAATGGCTACAGCAAATTTCAGGTAGTTTCTGGTAATATATCGTGATGCACAGCACTGATATGAGCAGAAAATCATAATAGACTTAAATAACAGATTTTACTCTCTACCTTCTAATTCCTGAGAGTAGTGTTCAAAACTCATTTAATTTCTTCTTTTTCGAATTGAAAAAAATACATCTTCTAGTTTCTTCCAGTTTGAGTACTATATCACAGAATCACAGAATATGCTGAGGATGATAAAAATAAGCAGAATGCTACTTCGAAAACCTACACTATTAAAATAGCTGTGAAACTTAGATCTTCTCTTGTAATTATGCAATGTACACCTAAAGAATGCAATGGTTTATGTATGCAAATTGAACCTCCATGGGAGCAGAAATGCACCTGATGTATAGTGGCATTCTTAGGAAATTGAAAGACTACAGCAGAAGGCTCTTGGTCAGGGAGACTGCCCAATGGACTGAACTGATAGTATTCTAGAGACAAGAGATGAATGCTACCAAAGCTAAAAACATAGCTGAAATTTTGGTTGTCTGGGCGTACAAGCATTTGACAAGTATTTATCATGTATGTTGAACAAAATATCTTCTGTGCACCTGTCAGAAAGACAAGAAATTACATGAAAGAAGGCAATAACAATTAAAAAACAAACAACTGAGTTCTGGGTGTTATCATTACAGTCATGTAATAATTTCTCAGATAATCTTTGCCTATTTTGGTTATCCAGTGCAACGTGGTGTGGAACAGCGACTGCAAACACAAGAGTTCAGAGAACTACCGTTCAAAAGAAAAATAAACCCTACTTCCAGTTTTAGCCAAGTTATAAAAGAATTGATCTAGATAAAGAATTTATAGAGTGTGAGATTTTTGTCTAATAATTTGCTGCATGGTATGCAGTTACTATGTACACATTTATTATGACATTGCATTAATACGCTTACATATATTATGTTTAAAATAAGAATTGGGAAGATGATTAAAAACTCAACTGACATCCCTATAAGTCTGACAAGACTCACAGTTCTCTGTTAAGTCTGTCTGACCAAGAGAGAAACACAAAGATTAGACAGATAAATATAAAAGGATTTCTCACTCTGAGACAGAATTTATAATGAATGCATCAAACTCTGTTAAGCAACTGAAGAAGCCTTGGGTTATAACAGAGGCCTCCATAAATGTACAAGTTCTTACAGGAGTTTGGCACCTTGAAGTGTGTTTACCACCTCCAGGTGTTAGGCAAGCTGTTCAGCACCTTGAAGAATGAGATTTTACATAGCTGCACATAAATCTCCAATTAATGTGCATTAGATTTGCAGGCTTGACAAAGAAACAGATTAATTCTCATCTGCCTGTTTAGATATTGCTAAAGATATTCTTATAGTGCTGAAGAGCTCCTATCCTTTGAAAAGGAAAATTTGTGGGTTTAAGTAAAATAGATTAAATGTATGTTTTGTTATTCATAAAATCTAGAGGGAATACAGAATTTGCCTATGAATTATATTTTAAACAAAAACTGAAGCAACAGAATAAACCAATTATTCATTTAATATGAATGATCTCCATAGAGGAAAAGATGTTTCTCAAGGTGCGCAAACCAAAGCTAAGGACAAAGTATAATCAGTTGACAAAATCCATTCTATTTTTTTATCTGTTCCCTGAAGCCACAGTAGTAATATCCACGTTCATGCAAATTTGTCCCAGGCCTATTTTTCCAGGCTACCTCATTTTAGATTAATTTTTTGGAGCAGTTTAAAAATCTGGAAGATCCTTACACTGGAGGAGGAGATGCATTCTCCATGCCTCTGAGAGTCCATTTCTGGGAACCACGTGCAGTCATTTTTGCAGTAATAAAGGGTTGTATTCAAAACTACTGGTAAGTGATGAAGATCTAGAAGACAGTAAAGAATAAAGCTTCTTTGTTGGCAGTATTCATTTTTTCTCGGAAGCCCGTAAAGTAGCTGTGACCACCATCACTAAGGTTCTGGTAAATTTTATATTGGCACCTTCTGTCTAAATTAAGAAACAAACTATAATCTCTTCCTAAGATATTAGGATGTATATCCTAAGATATGTATATCTGGCTGAGAGAGAGAATGTGGAGTTCAAGTAGAGTTGATTTCATTTAACTCGTTAACAGGGGTATAAGTCATCCATCTTTTTGGGCTGGATTTACCATCGCTGTGCTCTATGCATTGATTATTTTTCTCAGGTCTGAAATGAATGTAAATTGACTTGTCAGCAGCTAACCTCATTGGTACCAATGGCTGCCTAGGCTGAAGTAAAAGGGTGGTTGAGATGTGCTGCATGCATCTGGAGCAGACATGACAGAGCTGCCTTCCTCTTGGTCTTGTCAGAGGGATCTCTTTGGCAGTCTGTCACACTGCACTGCACAAAACTGTTTCATTCTTTCCCAACTTCAGTGAGCAAGGTCGGCTCAGTGATCTCGGTAAAGCAGGCAAATATGGTTTTTTTTTCCCCATGGTTGAAAATTAAATGTATTAATTTGTCCTCATACTGGGTCAGAAAAAGATCAATTTTTTGTCAGCAACAAAACTGCTCACTGAAGTGTTGTCTTCCATGACCAGCTGGGAGCTCTGAGGCTGAGCAAATCCCCCTCTCTGCAGAGATATCTCATGTATCTCCTCCCTCCATGCCTGGACCCAGAAAGTGCCTGCCCCTCTTTTCCCTCCCATCTCCTGTGCCAAGCCCTATTCAGGCAACATCTGCTGACCAAGGAAAGGTGAGACAAGGTAGTGCTGCCCACCACTGGGTTTCCTCTTTGCTCTCATCTCTCTGCTTGGGAATCACCTTCTGCTAGTGTGGCTGCTGACCAAAAGATACAGAGGTAGATAGAAAGCAAGGGCAGGTGTGCAGGCAGTAGCAGACAGTTGTGTACTATAAAGGCTGTGGAGTTTGCTTCTTCTCTACCCTCTGAACCATCAGAACATATTGAGCCATGGAAGAGACACTTTGCCACTGTTACTGAGCCAGTGTGGATTTTTCTGTGATCATCTACTTCACCTCTTCTCAAAGCCAGTCCTACTTTTGAAAGACCTGATATTTATTTAGGTCCTTGTTGTCAAAAGGTGAGCTATGGGGATTGATCCTCTTCCTGGGACATCAATTTCTTTAGTCTGTTTTCAGTGAGAGTCTGTTTTCAGTCCAGATGCGAAAAAGAAACTGAGTTATGTATCTGCTGAACCAAAAGTAGCATTTGGAAAGTTTCTGAGGCTCATAAACTTTTTTCCTTCCCACATTATTTGTCCAAAGTAGGCTGCATAAAAATGTTCTTCACTAAACAGTGTTTATCATTGTGATTACTAGAGCAGGAACTGACAGGGAACAGAGGCACTGGATATTGACAATGGAAGTGGCTTGCTGAGAACTGTAAATATTGTTAAAGTTAGAATACACTGTGCTTAGACTCCATGTGTCTGTAAACCTACAGCAAATTGATCTGTTAATATTAAACGAACAGACACTATTGTAAGCAATGGACATTCCATTTCAGGTCAGCACTAACTCCACAGGGAGGTGAAGATGTGTCACATGCCTACCAGGATAAATCGCAAACAAGTTAAGACTGCTTGTATATCAGTGGTGCCAAGACAACTCTTGAGAATTTAGCTGTAGTGTATTAATAAAAACCAGAGGGCACTTTTGTGTAGTATCTACTTTTCCTATGTCTAAAGTGCTCCATGAGTCAATTCTGTAAGCTAATGGGACAGTAACAGATCAATAGCAATAGCGTCAGAAAATGTTGCTCTAGCACACAGAAGCCAGCAGATAAGCTGGTTAATGCTCCATCAGTCATCTGGTATAACAGAAATACTCATTATGAAAGGATTCCAGTGCGTGATCTCTTTGGAAAATAAACACTTGAACCTGACTTTTGTTTTTTTTCCCATAAATGCTGGAATGTTCCTTAAAAGTATTTAGGAAGAGGCCAGATGCATTGACCACACACAATGTGTGGAAAAAATCAATTCTCCAGCCATAACTGTTCTTCAGCCATAATCCTGAGAAACACAGAAAGTGTGGTTTTTTTGTTCCTCATGTCCCTTTGGTGTCAATAAGACAAAAGAAACATCCTTCCAGGAATTACCTACAGAGGTATTGGTTTGATTGGATTGATTGGATTAATTGGATTGTTTTGATTTGGGAGTGTATGAACAGGGCCATTCTGTCCCTCACTTTATGACCCAGGGGTGTGTAGGAGAACACAAGGGCATAAGGATATGAGTAATGCAATTATCTCGTGCTATTCTGAAGCAGCCTTAGACTTTGGAACCCAAAACTGAGAGCAGGATTCAAAATCTCAGTAAATATATAAAAGCTGAGCGAAGCTTCACCCTGAAAGCTGAGAAACCCAAATGCTCCCCCAACCAATTTTAATGGAAAACACATTTAACAAATTTAATGGAAAGCACTGAATGCTTTCCTAAGGGGACAGGAAAATCTTCACTACCTGAGGAAAGTTTAGGAAGAGTTGAACAGTTATCATATGTGAATAGTGAATTACACATTCCTATCAGCAAGGGTTCCTTCCACCCTTGAGTTTTTCTTCCTTTTGCCTTCAGATGGCTGTCAGTAGTTAGTAAAATTTTTTTGGGTCAAGGGTTGTTTTCCAGCAGACCCATTTCCAGCTGCCTGCTTTCTGTAAAAGAGCCTTGAAGATACTCCTGGCATCTCCTCCCGGTACAGTAAGCTGCAGCTGCAGTGTTGGCAGTGGCATCACAGTGTTTCTGCCTTATTATTTACCTGTCCGTGTCATATACTGCTTCTGTGCTCAGTTCGTTCAGTATCAAGACTCTCTTATCTACCCCAGGAGCTCTGGGGTGGTGCTATCCCTGCTTCTGTTGCCTGTTTCTCCAGGCAATACCCAGCTGAGACAGGATGGTGCTCCACAGCCAGAATGGTTTCCAGGCACTGAGTCCAGACAAAGGAGAGTGCAAATCCTCAGTCCAAAGCCTAGGTTTCAGCTCTGCGAGGACACTGTGTTCCTGAACTGAGAGTTTGGATGAGGCAACCTGTTCACTCAGGTGTTTTAAAGACTCACCATTTTCTTTTTTTTTTTTCCGCTGGCCACTCTCACTTCCTGGAAACTGTTGCTGCCTCTGTTTCTTACCATCAAGAGCAGTACCAGCTGCACCCTGTACCTGTCTTGGGGAGATCTGCTGTTGCTGTAGGGAGTGAGGGAAAACTGGGTGAAGGAAGTGATGGCTGGAAGGTCTTTCTCTGTCTCCCACCCTCACCTTCCACAGGGAGCAGTAGCAGTGCTGTAGCAGCTCGTTCATAGCCTCTGGAATAGGCATCTGTCTCTTCAAGTGTCATTCATACTTGAATGACTATTGCATCTCCTTCAGGGAAGAGACCAGATGGAAGTGTTCTGTATGCCAGATTTGACTACAAGTTGTCAGTCAGACCACACTGAGTCAGACATGGAGACTCACTAGTTTTCAGCAGAAATTCAAAGGATTTCTAGCCAAACCTCATTTTGCTTGGCCTGAAATCATGCAGAAGATGCCTATTCCATTCCCTCCTGCGTGTCCTCTGTAGATGGCATCAGAGCTCTCTCCATCTGTGAGCTGTAGCCTTCAGGATTAATGATGCTTTTGTCATTTTCAGTCTTGGGTAATTCTCATGTGTGGCATTTTTAAACTTACTACAAACCTGCTCTTTGTTTCAGTGGAACAAGTTGATTCACACAGCAATAAACACTGGTCTTCAGATGCCCTTACAGAGTCTAGATGCTGCAATGGAGACCTGTGGCATGAGGCACATTATCTGCTGCGAAATACCAAAGTTAATCACACAGGTAATGCCTACAAAAATATGAAGTGCAGGAAGATGCTGTGAACTAATTTAGGCTTAAGCATGATGTAAAATTATGCTCTCAGAATCAAAAGTTACCAACTGATTTCAGTGTCCCTTTGGGTGTTCTCACTGCAGAAGAACATGACAGATTAGTATCTTATTAACTCATTCTTGGTTTTATAAAAGTTATTTCCTCTTTGAAATATCCCTCAAGGATTTGACCTACCAAACAACATTCTCTCATGCAGCCTGAAGTATTATTTGTACAATAACAATTCTGTCATTAGAATGCAAGACACCACATTATTTTTAGCAGCTTAGTATCCAAAATCATTCGACCACAACAGAAAGGATCCCTTCTGAGAAAACTCATGAGCTTGATCATCCATTTATTACCTGCTAAAATGTTCTCATTTGCCTTCACTGTGCAGAATTTGTCTCTCAGTACTCAGAATCAATTTCAGAAAAGATATTTTCACAGTAATAAATCTCTGCATTGTGTTAAATGGGGTGAGTTGGAGTGGAATGTGGGGCTGTATACAGAGAAATCTGGCTCTACGGCAGACTGATAGGCTCGATTACCTGTCTGATCAAGGCAAGATTGTGGCAAAAAGAGAGGAAAATGAGCCCACTCTTTTAATGTATTTCAAACTCATTTAACCAGCTAATAGTGACTGGATGTCTCAGTCAGCCTTTCCTGGGCAGAGAGCAAAGAGAGCTATGTAAAGTGCCTGGCTGAAAAGACCTTTTGAAAGTCTGAACATTTGCCCTCTCAGTTCATTTGTGTGAGGGGCTGTGTGAAGGCAAGGAGGCATCTTTCAAAATACTTTTCTTCTAAGACGGAATGAGCAGTAGTCTGTCAGCTGCCATGAGACTAGGGGTGACAAAATTGTGAGCTAATCTATTTGGCTTTTTATGATGACACTTTCTAGACAAAGCATCTCTGTGTCTTGTAGGCATAGATTTGGGAATGTCGCTGCCTTGCAGGGAGGAAGAGCTGACTGTGGCATCATCTTTTTTGTCTCTTCCCAGGGAAGGATGCTGGCTCATGCATTTTCCAGAAGGAACACACTGGCTGCTCCAAACATTGCTTAGGGCAAAGCCATGTCCTGATGATGCAAATCAGGCCAGATTTGTTTTGGAAACCTGCTTTTCCAGAGTGGTCTGGCTGCCATACTAATTATTCCCTACTCTTGGCAATTTCTTGCTCTGACTGAATGTCCTTTTGAAAGCTTTTGACAAGATCTACAAACCACCCATCAGAGCCTGGCCTGCACATCGCCTGATCTACACACACAAAGTATTATTTGCTAAAGTTCACAATGTGCAAGTGGGAGCTGGACAAAAATCTTACTGTGAAGATGGACAAGGAATAATTGTGTTTGGCACCACTGCAGGTACCAGGGTGAAATTGATATCACAGATCATACACAGAGAGGCACTCCCCCCCTCAAATCCTCAGGTATTTTATTTGCAAATGTTACCCTGACATTCTGTCATTTTAGGCAGTGCAATGTTAGTGAGCTCTCTTGGTTATTGTCAAGAGAGATTGTTCTCTGGATTTGTTTAAGTCAAATGTTGTAGTACTTGATGTCTTCCCCTTTTCATTAGAAAACCTTCTTAGGTTGCTACTGGTTTTGCTGTCCACAGTCTGAATTAAAAATAAATCTCTATGCAAGGAAATGCAGATGCAGCTGTATTGCCAACATATTCAGTGGCAATGCAGAAACCCTGGGAGAAGCTGAGGCTTTGAAATGGAAGGCAACTGTCTTCACAGGATTGTTCTTTCCTTGTTTCTGTGGCTGTTTTTCTGCTTATTTCTATATATGAGACATCTGTTTGAGCTATTTTCCTTGTAGTGAATTTTCCACACAATATTAGCCCTGAATAGAGATTTTTTTTTTTAAAGTGTGGTTTAAATCCAGAGTACATTTCGGTTTTTCATCTGCTTCTTCATGCTTCTAGTTCGAGGATGGTTCCGAAATCGATTACAGGACATTTATCTTCATTTGCTTGTAAGTGCTAATGATATAAATCCTCAGTACAATATTATTCAATAAGGAAGAGGAAAAAGATGAATGGAGCAAGGCAGTGGCTAGTAATCATGTTAATTTTTTCCTTAAGAGAATGGAGTTCTAGCAACTGCTGATTTTAATCTGCTCCTGGCAATTTAGATTACATTGTTCATCAGTTATAACCCAAGCATGGAATGAAGCAGATTGTTGTCAGAAAGCTTTGGACGAATGATTATTGAACTTTGCAGTAAAACTCTACTTTAAAAAAAACTCCATTACAGAGCAAAACATCACCTCCAATGGTAGAAAATCCCCCAAATTGAGAAAAAATATTGATTGAACAAGGGGGGTTGACAAAGTGTATCTGATGGACTTCTTGGCCTCCTGCCTAGTCATGGCTGTGTAATGTCCTGAGGTTCACCACAGGATGCAGCCTGCTTGCGCTTCCCTCTCTCATACCAGGTATTGCTATGCTGCATGAGGGCACTTCAAAATTGGCTTTCAGTTGTAAGGCTGAAATTCCTCAACATGCTCTTATTCCTCAAACCTTCCCAATCCTCTCCTGCCTACATAGGAAAATTTCTGTAGATTTATATAGGAGAAAGACGGAGTCATTATTTCTCACTCACTGTAGTGTTTGCCCCCTGGTTTCTTAGGTGCTTATAGCATGCTCCAAACTAGTTTCCTTCATTTTGTAGAAATCAAAGCTAAGTGTGGGGGAGACCGAAGACCTTTTTCATCCTTGTTGACTAGTTCAGTGTGGGAATGTTTGTGAACCAGGATAATGTGCTCACAGCAGCCGAGAAGAAAGAGCATGCATGGAGAATCACACACATTCCACTTCACCTCCTCAGCAGTGCAAGTACGCTGAATTTTGCCACACCAAATGAATTAGGCATTTCTTCCACAAATATGGTATGGAATGTCAGAGGGTGGCATGGAGAGCTGAAGTAAGAGCCCAGGGAAGTGGGGCTTGCAGCCTCTGCAACATCTATGGGGTATGGAGGGACAGATGGGTGATTATATCATGTGTCAGAGCCACTTGTCCTGCACAGCAAAGTCCTGCAAAGCTCAGGACACCCTGCCCTCCCACTCACAGCAGCAAGACCAGTAGGTGACCTGGCTTTCATGACTCTTTCCTGGGCAAGGTGGCTCCCAGGCTGTGATAATCCTTCCTTCTTCCTTTCCTCCTTCTTCCTTTCCTCCCCCAGATTCCTGCACCCTATCCATCTGCCTGTTCACCTCTGCCTCAAAGCATCCTGAAATATGGTGGAGCAGAGGTGACCTACCTGTGCCAACCCAACGGCAGACTTATTTCCTGAAGAAAAGCACAATTAAAAAATAGAAAAAATGTAAATTCTTGAAATACTTTATAGTAGATGCAGTTAATGCAGAAAAAAATAACATTAGCAATGTCCACTAGGAATGAACCCATTTAGTACATAGAAAGCTTTTATTGAGCACTGGCAGTATAATTTCCTATCCTGCAAGGAAAGCTTTGCACATACTTCTCTGTTTTCAAGAGCTCACTCATTAATATTTCTTCCTCATCTATAAAGTGAACTCATGACTTGGCATAATCACTCTCTCTCCTGTATGAGACAGAACCGAGCCAGCATTGCACATAACATTACTCTTGAAGGGCAGCTTCCAGAGCTGCATTTTAATTAGAGTGATAGGTTGTTTTTTGTCTAACGCTTCAGGCAGACTAGTGGGTTTCTGAACCTTAATAAGTCACTACATGTCAGCCAAGGCAGGTGACTGCCAAGGTGTTTGCTTCTTCCCTAGTATTTGTCAAGGAAAACATTTTTTCTCCTATTAACCTAGACTGAAGCCTTAGCTGACACATTTTAGATCACATTTGCAGTAAGAACCTCCAATCAATTACCAGTAGCTTGTTAAACTGCAGGTGAAATAATCTTATCTCTTCCTCCAGAGTGCTTAGGCACAGCTGTGACACAGCCCATTACATCTCCCTCAGGGGAGCTTGGTTAATGGGAAAGAGCAAAGTCCATCTTCTCTGCCTTCTATTTCTTAAAAATGCATGAAAAATGAACCCCAGGTTAATTACATAGGTTTGCTGTCTGCAGGAGGAAAGATAGTTCTGTATGTTAATGGTGAATCCACAGACAGGTAATTTCATACATTCTGATTATAAAATAGCACTGGGATTTTCCGATATTGACCCTTTCTTCCAGTGAAGCAGATGCTGCAGTAATTTGGCATTGAAGCTTTCTTGTGTTACCTGGTGTCATTTAACCTTGCTTGAGCTTGTTTATATATACAGAAAGTGGGGAAAGTAATGCTTGTCTTTCTCACAAGGCTGTGAGGAAGCTTTTGTTGAATAATGGCTGTAAAAAGCCCTGGGAATCTTGGCTAGGAGAGATAATATAAACTGTTCGTGTGCTCACATTAATTGGGGATTTATCTTCTACTGTTAGTCTACTACAGTAGAACTTCTAAGATCATTTAGTCTTTCCAAGGAGACATCCAACATTATAGTTGGAAGTCTTGAATGTATTTCTCTTCTAGTAAAGTAAACCAAAACTCATTTTGAGCTTCTTATGCTTAAATGCTAGAAACACAAATGATGTCCTGTTCAGGTGTTGACTCACTGCATGACTCACTTCTGAAGCCGTGGTTGTTGCTTGAAATGGCTGCCAAATGTACATGCTTTATCTGCACACTTTGGAGACATGTCCGCAGAGCAGTCATGTCCACTCCGCAGCTCAGAGCAGTGTTTCTGCGTGTTCTTGGAAGCCTATATTTAGACTGCAAAGATAAAATCCAGAGAATCCATCAGGATTACAAGGTCGACACACAACAAACATAGATGCCAGATAGGCTTTACAAGTACAGAAGGATAGGCTGTCTCAATTGCTTAGTTTCAATTGTTCATTTTAGGTAGATACCCAAAATCCAGCTCTTAAAGAACTTGCCATCTAACTTTCAAGATGCTTTAAGTTCACAGATATTCATGTTTGCCATGTAAAGTATTCCTCAGGTATTTGAAGTTTTTTCCTTGTAAGTTTTGGCATCTATAAAAGCTCAGCACCTGTTTCACGCTAGGCCACATAATGATTTGTACAGTGGTATTTCTCCCATGGGGACTCAGCCCAGTAGGCATCTACATTTTAATGACTAGACACATCTCTCCCAAACACATGGCTGGAGCATGTGCTGGCAGTGCTGTTTTCCTTCTTTTTGTGGAGATGTTAAAGGATTAGAATTCAAGAGGAAAGAATTTGGGTGTTTCTTCTTCTTCTGCTGGTGGGGGTTGGAAACTGCAAGCCTAAACTCTTGGGAGCATCCACACTCTGGTTGCATGTTTTGCTGGAGATGGTGGGTTCATCAAAGCAGTGGGATGACAGGGATGAGGATTGCGAGGACAAGTCAGTAATCTGATGATTCAGGCACCTGGAAGAAGACCTGGTCTCTGGTGTGTGCTCTAATCTGCACGCAAAGCATTGATGAGAGCAGAGACTGTTCTACTTACATGTAAAGGTCTGATGACACCACAGGATTTAAACCCAGGCTCTCTACTGTTAGGTAGATGTTTTATCTGGCATCACGCTGCTGCCAGAAGACCCAGGTTTCTCTTGGGTGGGCAAGGCTCAGAGGCTTAGAGGAAAACCTAAGACTGATACTCACTTTAGCCCAGTGAGTAATGATTTCTGTGCAAAGAGGGACTCTTTATGTTATATGGTTTAAGGCTAATCTCCATAACCATGAAAGAATATAGGAGCAATGCAAGGCAAAGCAACCCAACATAGTGCCAGCCAAGCACACTTGTTCTCTGGGCTACCAGCCCCACTGCCAGTGAGGCTCTCCATGGTTCACCTTACAGACTGGGAGTGTGGGGGGATTCCTGCCTCCAAGGTTGTGGGATACATCATGGAATGCTGGCAAGAGCATTTTCAGCATGTAAGAGACTTATTGTGGGATATTTACTAGAGGAACCAAAGATGGGGCAAAGGGAAACATCAAGGTCATTTGAGGAGAAACAATTGTGGAATAAGAGAGGAGAAAGGGGATAAAATGTGTAAACAGGCTGTTGTGTCTAGCAGTGCCCTGCGCCTCATCCCCACCATAGGTGGGTGTGTTGGTGTTGGAGGAGGGGTTGGGGGAGTGCATGTGTGCGTGCAGGTAAGAGTACCAACACCTAGACTGTGGTGACAGCTTGGGGGTGCCTATGTCCTAGTGACAGTAGCAGAGGAGACTGGGATCCAGAGACAGCTACTGGTCACATGCATATATATTGACATGTTTTCCACTAATGGGCTTTCATCCTGATCAGACAGAGGGGGGAACGGGATCAGGCCTTTTGTTCTCTGCTTGCTTCAGTGATGGGTTTTCTGTCTGTCCAGCAATGCACGTGTAGATACATCTGTGTATGTATGCAGATCTGTGTGCATGCTTTGTGTGCATGTGTATGTGCCTGTTGGAGACACGTGCTCACCCTCGCTACTGGCTGGACTTGGGGCCAGGAAGTTGTGGCCTCACCTCGAATGGGCTACTGGATCCGGCAGCTTCTAATGGGTACAATCCAAACCATGAACTCGAGGACCCAGGGGGGAGTATGAATCCCCTCACAGAGAACAATAATGAAGACACCAGCATCTCCTTTCCAGTCATGACTCTAGAAGAAGGCTGTGAAGCTAGGACATGTTGAAGCTCTTCAGTGGCACCCTGATTAAGGTACCTAAACTTCAGAAGGAAGGTTTTTGTTCACTTTTTTTTGTAAGGATTAGCCTAGATGGCTACCTGTTCGCTGAACTTATTCTCCAAACTGCATTGAGGCAATTGATTCAGCCTGAAGGAAGCTCTTACTGCTTGGCTCACATAACAATAGGCAATATTCTTTCTAAATGCCTCTATTATGAAAATTTCAGACTTGTTTAGTCGTGTAAAAAGAAGAGAGAAAGAGAGGAATGTATATGCTGCTCATTTTTTGAGTGGAAGAACTGAATTATACAGAAGCAGAAACTACTGTTTCTCAGGACTGTAAATAACATTCCAGCTCTACAACTGTCCAAATACAAGTATGTGATTGGATAAAAAAATATGAAGAAAACTCAATATCAACAAAGAAAAGAAACAGATGCCTATGTTTATTGGCTGCTGCCATGTATGAAGGTCTGGTCCTGGGGAAAATGCCTACTATTTACAAAATAAACAAATATGTGCTAATGCTCTGTCCCCAGACAACTCACATGGAATTATATCACTTTACTGAAACAATGAATTCACCAAAATTTTTGTTAAAATATGCAGGAAAAGAAAATATACTGAAGAGTATCTTGGTCTGACCGAAGGTAGTGAGAAAATTTCCACCAAATTGTACCAGAGAAAGATTTCTTAATAAACAGAACAAGGCTTAGTTATAGAAAAGTACAAATGAAATACTATTGGGATTAACTGCTAGTCCTTAGTATGGATATAGTGATATAGTGTTTGGTTCAGTAAAAAAATGAAGTACAGTCACAAATAGCACAGGAGTGCTTGGGATTAACTGAACCAAATATGGAGACTGGGAGTAGGAACCCATGGAGAAGGAGAAATTTCTGAAAGTTTCATTAGCTGATATCTGATTGTAGTGCTACAGTCTTCCAAAATGCACTGGTCAGGCTTTGCCTGTGTGTGAAATATTTGTGATTGGTAATAAGAATTACAAGATTCAAACAAGCATTTTTTAACCTTTTCTTGATAAAAGCAGGAGATTCCATCTTTGGAGGTAAGAGTACAATCTTTCTAGGAAAAGCTATGAGAAGAATTTAAGAACTATACAAGGAGAAGAGAAGCAGAATCAGTATTTCATAGCATCTGGGAATACGTTTTTGTTTCATGTCTGATTTGCGTCTGTGGTGCTTTTTAGTTATTAATATAAGCTCACTAATAGAAGTTACTTTGAATGTTTGCACTAAAGCATAATTATGGGAGAGAAAGTCTGTCAGGGAAAAATTTTCCCAAAAGAAACCTCAAGATTCAAGATTTTCATATGATTGTACATGTAATTTTCTTTTAATTCAGGCAGTTTAAATGGCTTCCATAATGTACTTTAACTTGGGGTTGGTGCTGCAAGTCTGGTTCAAAAATTGCCCAATGCACATTCCAAGCTGATTACATCCACTTACATTTTTTCTAATTGCATCCACTTTCAGTGATAAGATCTAGATACAATGGAAGGCAATATTTCCCTTCAGAGATTGCAATCACTGGTGATTTTGTCTATTCATATGGAGTATCAGGCTCAGCAAGGTGCTGCCTGAAACATACTGAGCACTTCAGAAAGCCAATTTTTTTCAGCTGCTGCAGAAGCCAGCATTGTGTAGCTGGCAGGTGTTTGGCATGGTACAGGGCAAGTAGTGAAATTACATTTTAGAACTTTTGCTTGTAATTACTTTGCCTCGTGGGAACTCTAAATTTTCTTTTTTCTTTTTCCTCTTGTAGAGGTTACAGCCATGTGATGGCTGAGTGTAAACAGGACATTTACGAATGCCATGCTTGCCATGCTTGTCACCAATAATGTGATACTTGCAATTATGTACACGGTTGTGTATGTAGTAGGTATTGTGGCTCTACTTACCTTGAAATTAATTTAAACTTAAAGGGCTTCTTTGTAGTCCTCTCTGCAGGAAAGACACAACAGAGAAAGAGCTGATTAATTTATCCTCTATGGGGAAAGTGTCATTTATCCAAAGCGATGAGAATTATCTCCTTGCACTCCCCACTCTTCATGATTCAGAGACTAAAAGCTTCACACACTCTGTCAGATTCACAGCTTAGTGTGAGGTTTGCTGTAGTAGGTCTATAGTATTCATCAGCACCTTCCAGCACAAAGTTACACTCTCATTTGAATAATGATAATTACTGAACTCTGTGACTATGGAGAGATTCAGATGGAAGTGTCCAAGGTCACTTCATTTCCTTTGGTGACACTGGATCTGGATTTTGATCGGAGTCCCCTCACTGGGCCCTTGGCAGCTGGCACACTCGGTACAGGGATAGATTTGAAAGATGTCATTTACGTCTGTCCTCAGCATTTTCTTTACTTCTATTTAAGTCTGATCCCATGTTACTACATACAACAATTATTAATCATGCTTATAATCAAAGAATCCAAGGGATGTGCTTAAAAACTGCAGCCAGCTTTCAATAAGTGCAAGGATGGTACATGCATCCTTTCAGCATATGAATTATTTTTTTACTACAGTGAAATTTGAGAAAATTAGAAATCGGTATACATCAGAAGTGGACATACGATATGTTGTGATAAATGCATGTTCAAAACTTGTTTGATTTTGGTAAGAAATAGTATAAATCTTAATGAAAGACTGATACAATGAAGCTTAAGTCATTGCTTTAATAACTGCATCTTGTGACCAAGAGTTTTTGGGGCTTTTAGTGCCATCTAGTGAAATTTGGGCGGAATTGAAATGTAGCTATTTTCACAGTATTGCATACATGTATGAATATATCCTACAATAAAAAACTCTTCTAGATTAGCAATGTTATACTTTTAAAAATATAAATAGCTCTTTAAATTCTATTACAAATGTATTAATAGCAGAAATCACATATGTATTGATCAGATTTGCTTCTAGACTGCAGCATATTGAATTCTGAAATGCAGATACTTCTGAAGGGAAAACAAGTCAGTAATTATAGCATTCTTTCTAAAGGACAAAAAAAGAGAGGTGCATACAGTTTGAAGTAACTGCAAAACTCAAAGGGCCACGAAATTGATAAGAGGACTGGAGCACCCCCCTATGAAGACAGGCTGAGAAAGCTGGGGCTCTTCAGCTAGAAGAGAAGGTTGTGTGGAGACCTCATAGTGACCTTCCAGTATCTGATGGGGGCCTACAGGGAAGCTGGAGAGGGACTCTTCATCGGGAACTGTAGGGGTAGGACCAGGAGTAATGGGTTAAAACTGAAAGAGGGGAAATTTAGGCTACATATTAGGAAGATATTCTTTACTGTGAGGGTGGTGAGGCACTGGAACAGGTTGCCTGGAGCTGTGGCTGCCCAATCCCTGGCAGTGTTCAAGGACAGGTTTGGTGGGGCATTAACCAACCTGGTCTAGTGAAAGGTGTCCCTGCCCATGGTAGAGGGATTGGAACCAGATCATCTTTAAGGCATCAGGTTCCTTCCAATTCAAACTATTTGATGATTCTATGATAAAGCAGGAGAGAGCAGACATCTGCTAACTTTGTGCCCTGCAGTTCTGGCCCTGCATCATTCCGGGCTTCCTGGTTTTTCTCCCACCTCCTTTTCTACCCTGTAACATCTATGCATTGCTTTGTCTTTATTGAAAAAGTTAGTTTGATAAAAAAAATAACTGAAGAAAAAATTCATCAGAGAAACTTCTCAGATCCAAACCACAGGTAAGGAATTTACCTTCCACACTGAACCCCAGAATCACCCTGAGATTACAGCCCTTATTTGATGACATCCACATGATGTGTTCAAGGTCTATCTTTAAAACATATAATAGCTGGTTTTGCTGTATACTTATATCTCTTTCTCTGGATTTCCCTGTGAATTGCTGAAAAACCTTAATTTTAGCATGTGAAAAAGAAAAAATTTCTTTTCTTAGGATATGAAGGTTTTTTATTGATCAATTCAGTCTGTAATGTTACAGTGTCTGAATTTAAACCAGACAATTTTTGAAACATTGGTAGTATTATAGTCTTATCTTCAAACCCTAGTTAGATTTAAATGGTTCTTTACTAACTGAGAATAAAGACTACGTGAAGTGTGAATTCCAGTCTTGGCAGTGTACACAGTCCAAATCCAGATTGCAACTAAGAAAATTGAAAACCTGGTTTTTGGAAGGCTGTTAAAAAGTTCTGAAAGTGTTTCTGTCTGAATAGTGGGTGCACTATTTGCTCCACCAGTGCTCAGAACTGATGGAGCTCTTGCCTGAGTGCCTGGGGACTGAGCTGAATTAAACTGCCTCAGCACTGCTGCCTTAGAGTTTTTGATTTTTTAATTTTTATAGACTTTAGAAGTAGTTATGTAGTGAATGTAGATTTTAAATGTAGCTGTATTATGTTTCTCACGGTGTTATATTTTTTACCAGTATTTTCCAGTAGAAGTAATGGCAGTAGCCTAACAGTTGCACATACCAAACTCCCTCCCATGTAAATCCCTCAAAAGTCTGTTAGCTGTTTAGTCTTCTTTTAATGTGGAATTGCAGAAAGCACCTTAATACCTGCACCCCAGGAGATGTAAACACAGGCAAAGTGACCTTCAAACCCAGGACTTTGGAGGAACTCCAAGGACTGTACGTGCTGTGATGAAGAGGAAGATGATGAAAGAGGGGTCCCAAACTCCCCCATACTCAGTTCCAAAAGGGGTGTGCTGAGGGGTGGAACAGGGCAGAATCGGGGGGGGGGGTGTGGATGAGCGGGGATTGAATGGACATCATTATAAAATTGTAGCACCTGGGTTGGAAGGTGCATGCTATGGTTTGTATTCCCCGGGCCTGGAGGCTCGTTAAAGCTTCTGCTTTCTTATCTTATCTCCTACCTATTTTGGCCTGGAGACCCTGGAGACTTTTTTCATCCACGGTCTTTTAGGCAACAGCACCATTCTCTAACTGCTGGAATATCTGACTTCTGCAGGGCATGAGTGTTATTTGGTGGTGCCCGAACCCCTTTGTATAGAGACACCCTCTGTAAAATCTGTGTAAAGTATACACTTTTGGGTCTTGGTAGAAAAAGAAAAAACCCCAAGAAATATACGAACAAGAGCTTACTTTCACTATTATATTTAAACTATATTTCAGCCCAGCCCCGTTAAATGTGGCAATGAAAAGGCACACATTTCATAAATTCTGAATGGGAGAAGACACTGGCTAATACAGAGAACTTGCTGGATGGAAAGACCAATTTCCCCCTGGAACACCTAAACCTCACTGATGGGCCAAGGTTACCGCACTGAAGAAGGCAAACTAAGAGCAGAAAGAATTTACCAGGTGTTTTTGCATCTGCCAGATGAACTGATGAGAGAAGCAGAACACCAGCCTGAGTCAATACCAAACATTAACATGAAGCAAGTTGTATTGAGGGAGTTTTTTTGTAAAAAGTTGCACAACATCATCACTCCCATTTTGCCTTTGGAAACTGCTTTTAACATGTTTTATGATTTACAATAATTATTCATGTTGAAGATCTAAATTTCATCCACAGCATCACATGTTGAGACTAGCTGAGTTGTGGCAGTAAATCTGCATTATATGAGAAACTGTGGTTTAAACATGTTTCAAAATGGCTTTTTGTATTTCTGCAAAGTCACTGCTCCTTCCTCCCGACACCCTCTGTGAAGGACTCTTATCTGCCATGCAGGAGTGTCCTGGGAAGATGTCCTGAGGTCTTCTCATTGGACCTTGTTAACCCCTTCCTGTGATTGGGTGTTCCTGTAAGCCCTTTGAGACCTGTGAATCTCCTAAACCTATATATGTAACCAACCCATCAATAAACTCTCTCTCTTGCCTCCTCTCCACGTCCTGTGTGCTGTCTCTGTGGCTGCCATGGGACCTTGTGAGTGGGGGGAGGGGAGAGCACCTCTCCCCTCCAGGCTCAGGACCTGAAGAAACCCCTGGTGCTGGAGTTCCCCCTCCCTATCCACCTCAAACCGTTGGAAATGGAACCCACGATGGGAGGAAACGCCAGCCAGACTGAGTATTAGTTAAATTGGGGCTCAGAGTCCCAAAGCATATAAGAGAAGAATTTCAGATAATTTGGCAAATCTCCCCTATGACAACAGGACAAAAAAAACACTGATGACTTTCTATTTCTAGCTTCAGAGACAACAACCATGACTCAAAAGAGTTTCTTTTATCTCTGATGTGAAGGGATTGTATTCCTTCCTCTCTGATGTGGTCCTTTGCATTCCAACATGTGAGAAATTATTGCAACTACCTGCTGATCTTGAAGACCAAATGGAAATTAAAATAAAAGTTAGTGCCTGAATTGCACAGCCTCAAGACAGTGCCGCCCAGGAGCAGTATTGACATCAGATGGATCTAGCCCAGTATCAGTGTTAAAAAGGGGTCTGTCCCGACCTTTAAAGTTAGAAAAAATCTAGGTCAGGCTTTCAGAAAGGTTGATTTTTCTTTCTTAACCTCTGAAGCGAGTTCAATATCTCTGGTTTGGAAGAAGAGGGAAAGTATGGGGGAGGAGTCTATTTCAGCTTCTTCCCTAAAACATGATCAGTGACAAAACATACCTGCAGCTGTGACAGGCAGTATCAGCAAGCTCTGTCATAGCACATGATATCAAAGAGGATCATGCTTACAGCCAAGTACCACACAAGCATTTAAGTTTATGGAGCTAGGACCCAGTGGGATTTCTGAAGGCTGTGGATGGGGAGATCTGCTAGCCTCCCTGGTCCTGCAAGCTCCTTGTGGGGATGTAGAAGAAAGTGTTGGGACCTCCTGTGGTAGGGGAGGCTCTCTGCCCTCCTCAACTCACTTCCACCCAAGGTTCTCTGCCCTCATTTATGGCAACACTTCCCTTCTGAACAGAGAAATCTGCCGAAAAGAGCAGAATAGACTGTGCAAAACATGGCACAGGGCTAGTTACAGGGGCCATGATACTGTGTGCCTTCTGTTCCCAGGTTCCCTGGTGTTGTCTGGTAGTGGTTTAGCAATGTGGTAGTACAGCAGCATCTCTGTGTTGCCCTTCTATGACTTCAGGGTCACAGCTTCAGGGTGTGCCTTCTGCAGTGTGACATGGGGATCAGCCTTATCCCAGTACATCACACCAGTCAGAAAGGCAGATGCTCATTCTCCTGTTAGAGGTGATGGTTTACATGGTGAATGGGAACAAGCACTGAGGGCAACCCCATTTAACCTGCAGTGCTCCTGTACACTTGTGAGCACCTCAGACTAGTGCTTGAAGTGAGATTTTTAAATATTGGCAGTTCTGAGTATGAGCATGCTGTGGTGGAGTGTAATTGTGCTTTCATTTGCATGACTTGGTTGTAGACTAGATTTACACATCAATATTTATCAAGATTAACAACTGATGAAATGCAGACATTTATCAAATCCAGTTAAGCTTTCTAATTAACTTTCAACCTGTCACAGCCAATCACAACCACCAAGATAAGCCCTGTATCACTTGCATGATGCAGATTTATTTCAAAGGTTCATGAAGAAGTCAACATTTCAGAAGTGATTTCAGCAGGAAACTCATTAAACTTAATTCTATTGAGTTCATTGCTTTCTGAAATGATCAGCGTGTCAGCTAAGCAAACCTTTCATGAGTCCGTTGTTTGTGATTATTTCAATTTCATTTGTCCAGCACTTTTTCTGAAATCCATGGTAGATATCTATGATGTTCATATTCAGAAGATGACAGTTTCTCTACTGGACTGGACTAAAGGTTCCTATAAATCCAATATCCTGTTGCTGATACTGGCAGAAAAGTGGATACCCAGGAAAGACTGTAAGCATGGGAGGAGCTATGCAACGTGTTTCTCAAGCACCCTCTGATCTCTAACCAGACTCAGATACCACCTAAGCTACATTCTCTATGTTCTTTTTAACACATTTCTGCAGAACTCCATCAAGCCTTCCCTTGAATCAATACAAACTTTTAACATCCACATCCTTAAGCAAGGAGGTTTACAGCTTAACTACACTACGTGAGAAAAAAAAATAAATCTTCTTTTATTTGTTTTGAGCTTGCCTCTTCACAGTTTACTTGTTATCACCTAACTGTTGTAACGGAAGAGAGAGTGAAAAATCAATCCTTGTTGTCTTTTTATGCCATTCTTCACTGAACAGACCATGGGCAACCATGATCAAACTTTTATTCTCTGTATTTCCATCACCTCTGAGTCTTGCCTGCATTCACTCCCTTCTCTTCACATCAGTCTTCCTATGTTCCTTGATGTAGAGGCTTTCATAGCCTGGCTGTATCTCCCTGTCTCAGAGACCCCATTGGTGCTTTTTTGCACCCCATGATTATAGCCATGCATTGAGTCAGACAAGGAATATTTAATTTATTCTTTTTGACAACACTGAAAGTGGCTGCCACTTCTGTACACAAAATTTAATGCAGAATAGGGCTCTTGCAGGTGGTCTCAAGAAAACAAACAAACAAAAGTCAGATGTCTTTGAAAAGCGTCTGTCTTGATAAATCTTTGCTGAGGCATTGAGAGCATTTTGGACTGTAAGTTACAGGAAAAGCTAAAGCAGGTGTTCTGACAAATCTTACCACTACTCAGAGCAGAAAAGAGGCTAGTACTGTGTTTCAGCTAAATCTATGTCTCTTGCGTTTGATTTAATAACTTTTTGCCTGGCAAGCTGCCTGTGTACAGTGGTTCACTTCACATTTTAATAAAAAATAACTCAAGATAGAAAATTGAGTAGTGGATGGTAATATAATGTAGGGGGTTTTGATGACCTGCTAATACAGTGAATTCAACTTAAGTGGTTTGTGAATGACAGAAAACTCCTTATATTAAATTAGAGCAGAGTGTATGTTTTCAATCATGCACTCTTTGCTCTAATTTATAGCAAGAAAAGAAAATCCAAAACACAAATACTACAGTAAGACATGGATTCCTCTTCATTAGGACAAACCAGTTGTTTTGGGATGTTAATAACAGAGAAACCTAGCTCCGTTTCTTTAAAATAAAAACAAACATGTATGCACCTTGATCTGTTTTGCTTGGAGCTGCTCCAAGTGATAAAAAAGAAATGTGAACTGAAGAGTTAACCTGTCCCACAACTCTGGGGGGTTTCTTTGTGTTAGAGATGGTGCAGGTGGGGGAAGGCAATTGTGTCCTAGCAGCAGAAGCAGCAGCACAGCTGCATTTTGGTATCTGATGTAGAAGTAGGATTATATTTGATAGAGTGAAAGAAGGATTACAGTGCATCTGACAGTAGAAGGGGCTTGCAGGAAAATTGTTTGCCATGGATTATAAAACATAATCTTTTAATGTCCCCAGTAAATGTTGATTTTGGAGGAAAGATAGATCAAGTGAATATTAGTCTTTATGGAGAGAGGGATTGTGTATTTAAGTTTCCACAACCTAATGTGATTTTAATTTCTTATTATTGAGAAGGATGTTGCATTTTACAATGGTTTGCATAGACAATAGGGGCCCCCTGGTGGTCTAGAGGTTAGGATGCGGCGCTCTCACCGCCGAGGCCCGGGTTTGATTCCCGGTCAGGGAACTCCTCCGGGCAGATGGAGCTTGTCAGCCCTGTAAGGCCATCCATCTAAGAGAAGGTCACTCTAAACAAACCTACGTCCTGAGGACCTCGCTGCCACTGTCCGAGATGAACTTCAGGATTAAAGGGTGGGCTCAGTTCAGCACACACTGTGTCTCACCTAAAAAATCCACTGCGCAGGCTTGAAGGGTAAAGACCTTTCCCAAATCTTCATTCACGAAGACTGGCCATGATGACATAGACTATGATAAATATCACGGCTGTAAATAACAGGCATGGAAACAATAAATAATGCTGCATTTCTTTAGCCAATTTATTATTGATGTAACTTCCTACTAGGACAACAAGTTTTGAAGTCATTCTGTATTGCCTATCAAGAAAAAAAAAATCATGTTTAGCCTTTTTAAATTGAAATCATAAAATATATATAATACTTGATGAGTACATGAATAATCTGGTAGTGTTTCATATTCCCTAGTCTTTAAGAAAAATTGAGCAGAAGTACATTTAAATAACCAGTATTGTTACTCTCTTTCACTTCTGAGAACTCATTTATCCTCTAAAACTTGTGTGAACAAGTTTTTATTGTGGGGATACAAAGTATTTGATATCAAATTCAGTAAAAGAAGGTGCATATCCCATTGAAAATCCTTCAATTTACCTCTTGCCTCTACTTTCTCAAGTTTTCTTCCTTAAGCACCTACTGACAAGGAACTCTGGCAGCCCTGATGTGCAGTCTGAGTACCTACAGGATTGCTGAATGTCCCTTAGGTCTCACAGCTGAAGAGCACAGCTTGGCTTACCTTTGGTTATTACTTGATGCTGATGAAGATAGAAAGTAGTATACATATTGGGGTGTTAAAAGCATATCTAAGGCCAGGCCAGAAGCTCAGGTCTCAGGCTGTTTGAATTTGTCTTTCGGCAATAAAGGCAATTGACCTAATTCTTGTTAATGACATCCGTGGGACCAGGATTTTGCTCTGGAATTCTCTATTACAATGTAATTATACACAAGAGGATTACAGGAAAAGTGTTTGAGGCTTAGCTAGGAACTTCAGAACAAATAAATAAATAAATACAGAACAAGGCACTCAGTAAAACCATAGCACCTACCCCAGGAATTTAATTAATGCCTCCCAGGCACAATCTACTTATCTATATTTGGTACTCAGAAACGTGGGAATCACATTACCCTACACCCTGGCTTCGTTATTTTCTTTTTAGCAGAACAGTCCTCCTCATGAGGATAGGAACAAATAGCACTGAGCACACAGTGACAGAGAGTCGCAATAACCCCGCGCAAGGTCCCACTAGAGGCTGTCCCCATCTGAGCTGCAGTACTTCTACTGTTCAAGCAAAACAATTTCATGGTGAACAAAAAATAGCCTTTGTGGAACTGTGAAGGACCATCAAAATCTTTAGAGACCAGACTGGATGAAGGGTTGGATAATTCCTCAAGACAGATGCACTGTGTCATTATGCCCCATCCAGGGACTTAATTTACTGACAAAAGTTGAGGACAAGTCGTTGAGGATCAAACCTTACTTAAGAGCAAGTACTGCTCTACTCAAGCTCTTGTTTATTGCCACTGAAAGCAATAGCAAACCTTGAGCTGACATTTAGAAGAAAAGGGTTAGAATTACCTCATTTTGAAGACTATGGATATATTTATATATCCATATATTAACTCAAAATATTAGTTTTGAGTAATGGACATTGTTAGGAAAAGCAGCTGAAATACGTATGTGACTGACTGCCAATGTGCAAGTTTTCATTTGAAATGTTTTACTTATCATCTTGCAATAGATTTCTGCATGTAATTAATCTAAAAAACCTAAAAAATCTTCAAGTATATACATATTATTCTCCAATAATCTTCTACGGTTACCCAAAATTTATAAAAAATATTTTGCTGACTACATGTGATTAAGGCGACGTTTTGCTATTCAGGGAATTTTTACTACAATAGCTAGACTATGACTAAAACTGACTGGAAGGGTTAAGTGGATTCCACTTAAACAATCATAACATAAATGACATTGATTGTCACAGTGTTTTATATGGCAGCACAAGTATGACTGAAATTAATATGTAAAGTAGAACAGTGATTCACTTTTCCTCTGGCAAAACATGACTTTATGCTATTGCATAAGAGGTCATGGTGGTCTGCATCTTGAGCAAATGTGATCTTCAGAATGGAAAAAAATTCTTTTTAATATAATAAAAAATGTAGATTCACAAGCTATCTGTTTTCATTGACCACATTGCATTTCTGGCATGTAAAGAACATCCTGCATGCTTGATAGGAATTAGCCATTTTTGTATACCTGAAAAAATTATTGCTCTTGTTATAGAACTAATAGAAATAATTTTTAAATAGAAACTCAAATTTAAATTTATAATGTAGCATTAAATTCTAGTAGTTCCTCATTCTAGTACAGCAGTAACAGGCCACTAGCACAGTAAACATTCAAAGAATTGTTACATCTAAACTATATCATACATTCATAACTGAACCATGTATAACATGCTTTCTTTAGAAATTAAATGAAGGTATGAAGACTGTCTGGAATTAGCTCAAGTATGAGTTAACATTAAAAACAGATGCAATGGAGATTGCTTCCTGTATGTCGCCCAAAGCACACCTGACCACACAGGCATTTTCCATAACAATGCAGTGATCACTTAAAATTTGAAAAAAAACCCAGATATATTTCTTATATACTGTCCAAAGACTGAGAATGTTTATTTCCAACAACTAAGAAATATTTTGCAGTTTGTATTGTGAAGTGCAGCAGGTGATATGTAAAATGCAGAATTATAATGTAGAAAAATACAGAAGGCATGTGGTTCTGTGTAAACACACACAAGGAATTCCTCTTGGCTTTTGGAGGAGCTGAGCCATTCTGCTCTTAGGAAAAGAGTTTAGGTGTTAGAAACTAGACTTTAGGAGTTAAGGCTGAGCAAGGTGGTAAAACATTCCTTTCAAAGCTAATGGAGAGAAACAGGCACTTTTGTAAAGCAACTTACTCTCTTCCTGTGACAGGCAGGTCAATCTCATTCAATATGCCATAAACTTCCTGGGTTTTGGAAAAATGCAATGGATTGTGGATCATATTTGTTCTGGGCAGACACAAGGAGCTTATTGAAAATACAGAGAATTTGCAGGATTTCTCCAGTCCTAGTTTTAACTAGTGTGTCAATGAGTTACCACCAACTTAAAAAAAAAGGTATGCTATTATTTTACGAATTAAATGTAAAAAATAAGCCAAAATGTAATTTCCCGAAAATGCTTCTGGGTGCCATGAGAATATTAGATTAATTTTCCGCATGAGATAATAAGTAGATCCAGGATTCATAGTATTACTATATATAAAATATCCATTTTCCTTATCATACCTTTAAACATGAAATTGGTCCTTGAATTAATTAGTGAACAGAAGAGCTACCAGATTATTACAGAAGTAAAAGGAGGAGTTCAATATGAAGATAAGATAATAGAATTTAGCATTAATACAAATACCGATCCAAAAGGAAAAATGGAAAAAAAACCAGAAATATCATGAACATGTATCCAGTTGTGGACTGGAAGATTACCTGTAGAAATTAATTTCTCCGGGTACTCAATAACTACAGTATTTGGTTAGCAGACTAGATAAGGTGCTAAAGTGTCTGCATGGTATTGGTACATCTCACAACTTCAGATTAGTCTGCAATAAGGTTTTTAGTGAAATTTGTCTTCTTCAAGAAGGCAGCACTTCTGATAGTTCAGCTGAGCTATGAAATTCACTTTTATATTTACTCTAGGGGTAGCTGCTTGCAAACCACATTATCCTGGTTTGTGAACCTATCATGGTCAAATCAATACTGTACCAACACTTGCCACCAGTGAGGCCCTGCTATTCCTCAAGGCATCTTTACCTATATTGCTGTTGTAGGGACTTTCCTGAACTTTAGTACAAAAAAATTTAGTCAGTCCAGCACGTGATTTACCTATAGCTTGGTATTAAGGGATATATACTGTGAGAATTTCAATAGAGTGTGGTATTTCTTTCCTTCTCTAATTACCTTTTTGTATGGATTGTCGTCATGATGTTGTAGGACAAGAAATTGTGCAGTTCTGGGTAGGACCTCAGAAATAATTTCTAATTTTTCTCTTCCTGAAGATAAAAGACTAGGTGAGACACACCCTAAGAGTATGCAGAGCAGTATTATGGATGCCATAATATCAGTCAGAATCCTGAAGCTATGGAAAAGATCAGATTTGCCTTGCCTCAGCAGGGCAGGAGAAAACGTGGCAGTCACAACGTCTCTTGCAATACCAGCTTCAGGTGAATTTGGTCACAAAAGTGACCATGGCATCATTTGGCAGCAGCATTTGAATTCATACCACCTTTGTTAGCAATAGAAAAGCAACATGTGTGCTTTGATCTCCATGGGGAGACCCGCTGTAGTGTATGTCTTCTGATGCACTGTAGCATGTCCCCAGGTCAGAGGGCAGGGGGACAACTTGGGCTCTTGACCACCCTGGTGTCACTGTGAGGGTGGGAGCCAGCAATGCGGTTGGTAGGAGAAACCAGTGCTGGAGTTCTCTGGAGGTCACAGGGCTATCTCCATTCTCCATTTCAATACCACAGGGTCTCTGGTGAGAGAATTTCATCTGCAAAACTATTTCTATGACTTTTAAATGTTTATGACTTGTTAGAGAGTTCCCAAGCAGCCAGTTAACTCAAAATGCTCATGGAAAATGACACCAGAAGATAAGCCTAAAGCAGTGGGATCTGAAATGAGAGCTACGTTAAAATATAAAGGATGTAAAGAGAAACAAATCCAGGCATTTAAAGATAGAAAAATCATAGAGAAAGTGAAATGAACCTGCTGGATTAGACTTGTATGTTGAGCTCTAGGCAAAGACAAGATTAACTTTTTTGAGGTCAATAAATAAACCTCCCCTTCAGAAGCAAATTACTTAATTTAGCTCTGTGGTGAGACGGAGCCATCTGCAATGCCCACCCATCGCCAGAGCGGTTCTATAAATAGCTACCACTGTTGCACTAAAGCAGAAGAGGATTAAAGCTCTCTTTTAGCTCCCTTGCAGAGACAAAATATAAAGGTTTTACTGGATGTGAGCAGTGTAAGTGGTTGCTTAATGCTAGGTGAATGATGGCCATCACAAAAACCTCCCCAGGACACAGTGAGACACGCATGTTTTCCGCTTTTGGAGCTAATATTTTCAGAACAGTAATTTAAAGAGAAAGCCTTCCCCTCAAAAAAATAAAAAATAGTAGGAACTAAGTACAATTGAAAACCAAATAATTGGATAGGTTGAAATCTGAGTTACCAAAACAATTTCAGACACACACAATAACTGCCTTAAGGACCCTTTTATATTTCTTCATTTTTCTTGAATACTTATTTTGATTGTATGGGTCCTCTGTCAAATGCAAATGAAGAACACACTGCAAATAAGTTCTGTTTGAAAAATACTAACCAATTCAGTGGCAGTTTAATGTTAGTAACCAGAATAGGTTCTGCTTTTTTTTTAATTATTGTCTCTAATTGAAATCTTACTATGAATGGCAAAGGGAACTAGACAAAATGCAGTATGTTATACTGAGTTGAGAACCATAAAGGATAGAAATAGAGATATAAAGATGGAGGAAAGAGTATCAATGGCCAGATGAATCTGTATGATAGGCATACACTCCTGTTTGTCATTGCCCACATAGCTCCCTAGAAGCTGTGTGGATGTAAGGTTCTCATAAGGATTATAAACTGCTGAAAATAAGACATTTTCAATACCATTTTGGGAGAAAATTTTAAAGAAAATTTTGGAGCAATTCTTTTTGGGGAGAAAATTAGCCTTCAACTTTGGTAGTGGTGAGTAAAAGTAATGGAAATGGGGAGGCACCTTATTCATTTATCCTTGGGATATGTCTGCAGTTATTATTTTTATCCATGCATGTTGCATTTTTTGCTGCCTGAAATTCTACAAGTCATTTGCAGTATCAGCTGATACTACACTGGAAGGGGTTTTCTAGAGATCTACATCAGCAAATATTCAAAGGCCCTGATCAGGTAATTATTGCAAAGGTTTTGCTGATGGAAACCCTTGAAGACATCTCTCCAGCAGCTATTCACTATGATCTAGACATGTAGTCCTCTTTGGAGGAGACCAGGTGTAGGGAAACTTTTTTAATTTGGCATCATGGTTTTCTACCTCCAAATAGACCCGCATTCTTCTTTATGAGCATGCAATTTTTGTTGTTAATAAAATCCAAGAATCTCAAGTCACCTTGCCAGCTTCTCAAGCTTGTCCAGATCCCTCTGGATGGCATCCCATCCTTCAGATGTGTCAACCACACCACTCAGCTTGGTGTCATCTGCAAATTTACTGAGAGTGCACTTGATCCCTTTGTCTATATCATTAGTGAAGATATTAAATAATGCTGGTCCCAATACAGACCCCTGAGGGACACCACTTGTCACAGAATCCTTTGTGATAAGTGATTTGCTGAATTTATATCAACACAGTCTGCTTGTCTAAAATGCACTTTGATCACCACACACATGGCAATAAAGAAAATTGAAAATGATACATTTTTATTCACAAATAAATCTGTTTAAATTATGTTTAAGTGAGAATTGTTTATTTAAAAAAATAGAATATGGAAATTCATCAAGCCTGTGAATCCAAGTTGCAGTCCTAGGGAACTGGGAACCATTCTTTGAATCCAAGAGCAACTTGTGACTCCTGCTTGAATTCACACAACTAAACATTTTGCCCTTTCCTTCCATAGCCATTGTGGTCTCATTCACACTTCTCTTTCAGAAAAGACCCTGGCCTGTCCTAGTAGTGTGCACAGCACCTAAAATGGATCACAGTTGTTCCCAGGAACACCAAGTAACGAAACAATGTAGACAATCATAAATAGAGCTGTTTGCTTTAATATCTTATTCAGAAATGTGTTATTTGGAAATTCATTCCTTGAGGCAACTGTCTCTAAGTCTTGACCATTATAATATTAAAAGTATTTTATTTGATTTAATATAAATATTAATAATACTTACTAGTATTTTATACTGGAGGCAATTATCCCCTTAATTCAGAGAGATATCAGATAATATTTTTTTTTCTCTTTTTCATTAATAGCTATTTGTGTCTTTGTAGGACTGTTAAGTGCTTACTAGTTTCTGATCAATGGTTTTATGGTGATAAAAAATTAAGCTTTTTTACTTCTGTTTTAAGTAGTTTTCATCCTCCTTTTCCCTCTGCAACTTGTTCCTGTCCATCAGCTAGAACAGGACCATTTGGATCAGAACAGTTGAGAGGATAGAGATTTCTGGAACTGAAGTAGTGTAGAAAAGGAAGGGGAAATCCTATCACTAACTCTCAGGTCCCCAAGATGTGCAGATGAATGTCAAATCAACTGGCTACTTGGCTGCCTTTCAGTCTCTGGTGTGTGAGTAGTCAATAGGAAAAAGAGGTTTTTAATCTCTTTTTATTCCGTATCATTTTGCAGCTGAATTCTGTGGGCAAAGTGAGTAGTCAACATTTCAAATCACAGATGGAATTGTTGCTCTGAAGCTTTGGCTTATGTAGAGAACAGTTTTAATACCAAATTGGTAAAGCTGTTTTTGGGAGCAAGATCGGGGTTGGCGTCCTGCCTGGATCACACCATCGTCAGCAGAAAAGTTTCCATTCATACTGGTTCCACTAAAGCTCCCCACAGAATCCTTAAAATTTCTTGGTCCAAAAGTGATTATATACCTCTTTTTTTTGAAGGACTTCAGAGTTTACTCAGCTATCAAGCAGAAGTGTATGTAGGAGCTAAGTGAGACTTTCAGGCTCTAGGGCTATGATTTTTACCACTAAAATACCAATAAAAATGTCACTGATAAGTAAAAGCGGCAAAGTAATCTTGTGTCTCGGGAAATGGACGCAGACAGGAGTGTTACTTTAATTGATGATAATCTTTAGCAGTTCTTCACTGCACAATTTAAACACAGCAAATGTATCTCAGTTTTACGCTAATATTTGAATGTCAGCAACAGCACTGTGCTAAAGCATGCTGTCAGCCACTCTTTTGGCTCACGCCATTGTCTCATCTCATAGCAGACACCTATTACAGACCAAAACTACTTCAGAGTCTAGAACTGGGTGGACATGTCCTGCTGGCCATGCAACTCCTGCAGACCTGAGGTACAGCAGTTCAGTGCTAGCAAGACCGTGCTGATACTAGTTTGCTGATTGCCATGCTAACTAGGGGCATTACTGTTCCCATAAATGACCAAGATGTATATTGCCATTCAGTGCTCCTCAGAGAAATGTTCTTATTGTAACTGTAAGAGAGATTATCTATCACATCCCAGGATCACACAAACTGTCCACAAATATGGGGTGAGATTAGGCATGTCCATGCTGTATGCCAGGACAGGTGCTCTCAGCCTATCCACCTGTGCTCCTGGTGAGACATTTCCAGCGTTTCCACTCCTGCTTCAGACTTTCTGAAGCTTCTATACCCCGTTACTTTACTGTGCTATTGCACTCAAGGGTTTGTATGCAGCACTGCAGCTCAGTGCCTACCACAATCTCTCTGTGCCACTGTAATATGCTCTGATTTATGGTACTGAGGAAATTATGAGGGAAAAAAAAACTGTGTCCAGTTCTGGACCCCTCAGTTCAGGAAAGATATTGAGGTGCTGGAGCAGGTGAAGAGAAGGGCAAGTTCAGGAAGGATATTGAGGTGCTGGAGCAGGTGAAGAGAAGGGCAACGAGGCTGGTGAAGGAACTTGAACACAAGTCCTATGAAGAGAGGCTGGGGGAGCTGGGGTTGTTTAGCCTTGAGAAGAGAAGGCTCAGGGGAGAGCTCATCGCTCTCTACAACTACCTGAGAGGAGGTTGTAGGCAGGTGGGGGTTGGTCTCTTCTCCCAGGCAATCAGCAGTAGGACAAGAGGGCATGGCCTTAAGCTGTGCCAGGGGAGGTTTAGGTTAGATATTAGAAAGAAATTCTTTACAGAGAGGGTAATCAGCCATTGGAATGGGCTGCCCAGGGAACTGGTGGATTCTCCATCCCTGGAGGTTTTTAAGATGGGGCTGGACGTGGCACTTAGTGCCATGGTCTAGCAACTGTGGTGGTAGTGGATCAAGGATTGGACTTGATGATCTCAGAGATCCTTTCCAACCTGTCTGATTCTATGATTCTATGATTCTATGATTTTATTTTGGGAGCAAAAATATTCTATTTCCGAAAAAAAATTAAAATCATGGTTTCTTATTAGTAGATGATGGAAGGAGGGAGCTAAAAACAATTTCAAACTTTTCTATGAAGCTATGTCGTGAAACAAGAAACTTTTCTGATCCATTAAATGTAAGACAGCCACTGTTTACACATAGCTATGTACACAGCTATATGCACTTATTTCTAAACATTCTAGAGTCCATCAACTCTAGAACTTCCGTAATAGAATTACGTAAAATGTCTGAATGAGGGGAAAGAAAAGGCCTCCAATCTGTACTAAACAAACAAAGATGTGTAATAGTCTTTTCAGGATAATTTAGATGAAGCACGAGAAAATTATCCATTGCCATGAAGGACATATTTGAAATATACATGCCTTATTATATTATGAATAAATTCTGAGAAGCGTTGAGTAATAGCTGGCCATCACACATCAGGATTTGGGCAGAATAAAGCCTCCCACAGTGATGTCAAGTTAGATGAACCTTCTTTAACGTGTTGTTTAAGTAAAAGCTGGCAAATTGACAGTATTACACTATGTGGAACAACTGAAGAAACATACTCTAGTGTAAGTGAAAGAAGCAAGCGAGTAGCTGGGAAAACATACTTAGGCTAACTGCTGAATTTTGGTCAGTCTACAAGCATAATAGGTTTGGACGTCATGGGCAATAATTCCTTTCTTTTTTAGTTTTTTTTCTGAACCAGAATATAGATTAATTTGACACAGATGCAGAAAGATTTTTTACAATGCAGTTTCATTTTAGTTTGCAGTGAAACGCAGTATCTGCTGAAATATCAGTAACTGGATGTTGGCACAAAGAAAGCTGAAATAAATTATTCATAACAATTAGCATAGCAGTGTGGAATTTCACAGGAGGGATTAAACTGGAGATACTCATTCAATCTATCCTGCTGTTTACAGAGGTCTCAATAACCTAGAGATGGTGCAAAAGAATTGCCATGAGACTCAGGTCAGGTAAAGAGATGTTTTGAATGAGTTGACTGTAACAGCCATGCTTGAGTAATGTGTTGTCTGAAATAGGGTGGAAAGGTGCTCACAGTTTCCATGAAGTGGGTCTTTGGCTAAATACAGAATAGCAGGCTCATTCACAGATGGTGGATGCATTAGGTCAATGGAACTAGTAATCAAGTCTATCCACAGAGAGTAATTCAAAACACTACTCAAAGCAATGGGGTCATGATCAGACATGATCATGACATGACACTGCTGGATATCCATATGCGTTTGAGGCAGAAAGCAGTGGTAATCAGAAAATAAAAAGGTTTCAAGAAGCAGCAAGAAATGAGAGCTTCTCTGTCCCAGAACTTACAGAACGTTCGGATATACCATTTAAAAGCAAAGAAATTGCCTGTTTATTGTATGCAAGAAAACACCTTTATGTACATCCCTTGTAAACAAACAGAATTCAGCAAAAGAAATCCAACTCTTGACAATTTTCCCTTTGTCACAAATAACCTTGCAAGTGCCTGATCATAAACTAATAACTCCAATTAATGGGGCAAAATATAACCAGAAGCAAAAACTTAGATAGTAAGATAGTCCTGTAAGGGCCTTAAACATGTGCTTGTATCAGACGATGATAGTCTGAGGTCCTTAATAAGCATTTGTAATTTGTCATGCAGCTTGAAGAGAATTCTCCCTGGAGCTGTGAAATTGCTCATAGTTAAAGCTCAGACTAAGTTGTGACAAGAAAAATTCAATTTCTCTGTAAACCTATGCCCATTTTTAAATAAGCATGATCAGTTAGAAGGATATTTTGTGCAAGAAATATGTTTTGGCCCAATTCTTTAAAAGCTAGTAATTAGTAGGTAATTTAAAATTAGCTGAGTTTCTGTGTTGTATCCTCAGCATTCTTTCATTATTGTAACCAATAATTCCTGTTGGTTACAATGATGTCAGAGTAGCCATTTTGTGTAAGGAAGACCATTTGGCAACGTCACAATGTCTGTAGATCTTGAAGTATGGTGGCATTCAGGTACAAGTCTTCCAAGGCATAATTTTGCTACAAAGAGAAAGAATCAGAGGAAGACTTTGACAGAGAATTCATTAATTTAAGTGATTGGCAAGTCTTGGTCAAGTTCAGGTATTCAGAATCAATTCTGAAAGCTCAGAAGTATGCTGGGAATTTTTTCCAGGATGTTAACAGAAATAATTGCCATTTTTGGTTATCAGACTATCTCAGTAACTCCTAAGTTGGTTCTGTACTTCTGATAACAAGAAAAACTACAATGACATTTGCTTAGCCATGTATTCACCAGCTTCATTTCTGTTCCACCTGTAGTCTGCAGAATCACAGACAATAAAAGTTCCTGGGAAAAAGCTTCAGGATTTGATAAGTACAATATTTTGTAAGACTTGTTTTCTTAGTGTCTCTTGACCCTTTCTTTTACAGAAGCATTTCAGTATCTTTTATGGATTTCTGCATACCCCCTTTGTGCAAAAAGTGATACTCCCATACGGATACAAATCTGTTTTTCCAAAGAAGCTTGAATTCTATGACATGAAAGGATTATTAAGTTTTATGTTTTTTTATTTTAAGCCTTATCTTTCTGTGAATTATTTTAACGACTACGGTCTTTCTCATTTTGATGGTTCAAGTTCTGGCCTCATGAATCAGTCTTTTGCTGTTACTTATTTAATATGACAGTATTGTTTTATGAATACATAATGCCAGTGTAACTCTATTTTTGTTTCCACAACTATATTTTGTGTTATACAGCAAAAATATACTTCAAATACAGTACAAGCACTTCAATTACCTAAATGAAGGAGAACAAGAAAATAAGTATGACTGTGATGGGAGAACAGAATAGAAATAAAAGATCATTGAGATGCATTCGGCACTGATTTCAGTGAGGATCGCAATGTTAGAATTAGAATCATTAAATTAAATTTGAAATGCACTTCCAGAGGTCATCTAGTTCACCATCCACCTCTCACCCCGTGCCCCACCAACTCAAAGCAAATCTAATCAGAGCAGATTGCTTAGGCCTGTGTCCCGTTGATTCTTGAGCATCTCCAAGCATAAAGAGTCCACAGCAACTCTGGCCAACCAGTTTTGGACCAACCTCATGTTTAAAAAATAATAACATTTTGTTGCTCGTCATAATGAATCACAGTTTACTGTGTTCCAGCTTTTCTTCCTGTCTTCCCAGGGAAAAAACCAATCTAGTCATTGGAGATGAGGATATGAACATGAAAACAATCATAATCAAGAAGGAAACAAAACTCAAAGGCATTAATGATCTTAAAATTTTTATTTAATTAAGGTGAGTAAAAACTCATGTAATCATTTGGAACACTGAGTCATGCTGAAGAAGGAATTGCCGAGTTTCAGAGAGATTAGTAACAAAGGCTTTTAAAGATATTATTGACAGTGAGTTCTCAATGCTTGCATTAATAATCTGGGCAGAAAAATAACACTTTGTTAATGCAATTTACTGACAATATGAACTATGAAGATAAAAACAATCAAGGGAGAAATCAGAACTGTGTAGACACAGAAATAGATAACCTAAAGGTGAACAAAAATCATAAACCCATCAGATTTAATAATGTAAAATGCACATAAATCAGCTCACATATCCCTCACATCTCCCAGTTCACACTTTTTAAAACAGATCCTATCTGTGGGCATTGATAACTTTTTCAGGATAAGGTTCAGACCAAGTATAGGGTTTGTGCTAGATTTTGGTGCTAGTGTTCAGAGAGACAATGTTAGACCCCCACCACAATCTGCTTTTGATATGAAGTGTCACTGTATCAGGTTTGTATGACAATATTTAGGTAGTGGAGAGGCTACAGGGGTGGCTTCTGTGAGAAGCTGCCAGAAGCTTCCCTCATGTTCAAAAGAGCCAATGCCAGCCAGCTCCAGGATGGAACCACCTGGAGCCAAGTCCAAGCCCATCAGTGATTGTGATAAGGCCTCTGGGATAAGAGATTTAAGAAAGGGAAAACCTGCTGCTTAACAACAGCAGTGAAGAGAGGAGTGAGACTGTGAGAGAAACAGCTCTGCAGACACCAAAGTCAGTGAAGAAGGAGGGGAAGGAGGTACTCCAGGCATCAGAGCAGAGGTGAGGCAGCTGTGCCCCTGCAGCCTGTGGAGGCCCATGGTGAAGCAGAAGTACACCTACAGCCCGTGTTGGACCCAATGCCAGAGCAGATGGATGCCCAACAGAGGCTGTGAGAAGTAGGAAGCCTAAGCTGCAGTAGTTCGAGAAGAGCTGAAGCCCATGGGGAGGACTCATGTTCGTGTTCATGTTCCCTCTTCTGTGTGAGGGACCCCACACTGGAGCAGGGGAAGTATATGAGGAGTCCTCCTTCTGAGGAGGGAGAGACAATGTGTTATGAACAGGCTCAACCCCCCTTTCCCGTCCCTCTGCACCACTGAGGGGAGGAGATGGAGAATTTGGGAGTGAAGTTGAGCCTGGGAAGAAGGGAAGCTTGGGGACAAGGCGTTCGGAGATTTTGGGGTTATTTCTCATTGTCCTATTCTGATTTGATTGGCACAAAATTCTATTAATTTCCCCAAGCTGAGTCTGTTTTGCCTGTGATGGTAACTGGTGAGTGATCTCTCCCTGTCCTTATCCTGACCCATAAGACTTTCATTACTTTTTCTCTCTCCTGTCCAGCTGAGGAGGAGAGTAATAGACCAGCTTTGGTGGGCACCTGATGTCCTGCCAGGGTCAACCCACCACAAGCACTAAGCATTTTCTTCTGTTGTGTTTGCATTTCTAAGGTGAGGAAACAACCCTTAGCCCCCAGACCAGTGAATACATCCATTCATGAAAGCACCAGCCCTAACATAATTAGTATCTGTCACAGCAAATATAATCTACAAGAGAACAATATAGCTTTTAATTTGTCTTACTCTAGAGTCAAACTTTATATTTCTCAAATACCAAAGAAAAAAATAAACTCATGTAGGCTAGTTATGAGCATTCAGCATTGGATTGGACATACGTATGAACATAAGGACTGATACAGCATTTATTAGGGGTTTGAAGACTTATTTAAATCACTTAACACTGCTGAACTGGATTCATTTTATATGGAAGAGTCTGCTTTTGCTGTACATGCAGGTTTTCCTAACATCCTTGTTTGAAGAGCTGAAATATTGAAAGCAGGATCAGGGCAGTGGCAGAAATCACGTGTGACAGTAAAGTAATTTTTCTGACAAAGACTAGAGCACAAACAGGATGGGCAGAAAAGGCTTCTAATAACATCCATGATGTTAAATGGGTTATTGAGTGCACACAGGGGAAATGAAACTAATTAGGAGGTTGCATAGGATTCTCCTAACATTTATAATCTTATAAGTGACTGTCTCTACTTATTTTTTTTTCTTCACTGCAAACAGAGAAAATGAGATTTGGGAAGAGAGAAAAGTTTTGAAGAGCACATTATCAGTGTGCATAAGGGCTAATTTCAGTGTTGGCTGTAGAATGTCCTGCTCACTTGTACACTTCTGGTGTCTGGGGGTCCTGAACACACTGTTCAGCTTTGACTTCCCTTGGCTCCTACCTACACTGTCTTACACTAGAAGTGCACCCACACAGGAGATAATAACCTGTCTTATTAGTAATGTGCTAAATAGTGCCGTGCACTTTAGGCTTCATAAACAGAAAGAGGTACAGAATAAAATTACTGTTCTACTTATTAAGGGCCAGAGCATTCCTACTATTAAAAAGCCAGATCAATACAACAAAAATCATGTTATCCAGCTCATGAGATTGGAGAGGAATAGAATTTCTCCCACTGCTGAATGACCTCTTGAATCAGTTACAGATAGGTTTTGCTACCCAGATCTGTTCGCAGAGACCATTACTCCCTCAGGTATTCCTGGCAGCAGTGGATAAAGCTGAGAAAGAAAGGATGTTACAGTGCTTCTGCACTCTTCAGTGTTACAGGATTAGAAGATGGCTTTTCGATATTGCTTACCTGTCTACTTCTCTCAGTTAACGCTTTAACTGTGCCCTTACCTGTATACAGTTATCACATCGTGTAGACAGTTGTTCACTTTTGTTAGTGTGAAAAATTAACCCCCAGTGATTAAGTATATATTAGGAAAGTCAACACTGCTTGCCAGCTCTGAAGGTTATGTGTACCTGTAGGCAGATTTCTACTGGAACTTCACGGGCACATTCACAGGAATAAGTGAGCCTCCAGTTTTAATTACTTGTACCAAAACATTGGAATGCAGGAGATTTTCAGGCAAATATGACACATTATAATTTTCTGAACTCACTTTTGGAAACAACTGGACTGCTGAACATGAAATTACAGCTAATTGCTTTAGGTAACCATCAAGACAGAACATATGCTTAAATACTTCAGATTTGACAATTGAAGAAAGAACCATATAAGCAAAAGCAGTAGTGTGAATTACAGGCATCATTAAGAATGTTGCCTATAGTAAAATTGGAATGTTCATTAAACTATAGTCCTTAGACAATTAGACCTTTAAACGTGATGTATTATAAAAATTATAGCAATCAGCATCATAATTAAATGAGTTGTCTATGATTGTACCTGAGCTTAATGTCACACTTAAGGCAAGACATGTATTTTCGACTTTAAAATATTAATTGGCCTTTAGAAAAAAAATAAATAATTAAATGGACTTAACATGGAGGACTAGATGTTACCTTGAACTGTGTTCCTAAATAATAGAGTGCAGGATAATAGCAACTTTCCCTATATGTCTCCATGACCTCCTTGAACTTTCAGAAGTTTTCAGCAGCTGTGTTTTATTCAGTGTATTAAGCACCTCTCATCTGTTCCAGAGACAAGTACGTTACTAGTAATTTCAGGTAAAAATCTATGTTAGTTTTTCCTCATGCACTTATTTGTTTCTCTGATGGCAGAGGAATGCTATGTTTCTGTGGAGAGATCAGAAATTCCCTAAGAACTCCCATAAGACAGGACCTGCTGCCACACCACTCAGTGGCTTCTGAATGAGTCTCCTCCAAAATGCAGTCTTCTTCCTACAGAGTGAGGTGGGGACGTGACAGGGTTAGTGTTTGTAGGATTAGGCATTTCAGAATTGTGAATAAGCTTCCCTACTTCTGGAAAAGACTATCTAAATCTGTATTGTCTAAGGACCTGAATGAGGGCATTCACATTAAAATGACCCCAGAAAAACTTGGAATCTAGATGAAAATCCTCTGCCAAGGGGAACTGGAGATTGATCCCATATCCCTCTGTTTTAGTGGGGGAATTCTGTTAACAGGATGCCTATACAACTGACAACCCTAAATGTCTTAAAAAAGAATCACCTTTTTCAGCACCATTTTTCTCTTCTATGCTTTTGTTGGTTTATATTTTAAGCAGCTTTTCAGAAAAGATTTCAGACTCACAAAGGCAGATCATTCAAGAGGGTGTCCTCTAGGTTTACTCCCCAGTTCGATCTGAGCCAAATTCATTTTTTACTTGAGCATTGTAATATGTTTGCCCCTGGACTCAAAAAAAACCAAAACTGTGGAAAGCACAGTCAAAGAGGCCGAACATTACTAAGAGAGAGATGGCTGACAAAAAACCTTTGGCAGGCACTCTCCTCGTATCCACAGAATTGTGTGGAATGAGAAAGTGTCAGACAGCAGCATTCATGTTAAGTACTTTCAGGATCAGAAATGTTAGAGAATTGGTAAACAACACAAGCATGGATAATTTAGCGTGTACAGCATGAAGCAGAACCTCTGGGAAACAGTAAAATCTGAATTTGTTCTCTGCTTCCAAGACGTGCTACAGGTAGACATGCACAGGATTATGACTATTTTTGCCTGCAGTCTTCAGGACTTCCTAAATCTTATCTCTCCTAGGATCCCTTATCCTACACAATCAATGATGATCTGAAACTGACTATGTTGGAGCCAAGAAATCCATGTGACAGGCAGCAGTAGAAGGCACAAGGTCCAACGATCCACTTCATCACACTGATACAAGTCTGTGTCATGATACAAACATCAGCTATCACTGAGGCTGTTTGGAAGTTGCTCACGTTTTCTATGGTTCCTCGCTTAACCTTCATTTTGTTTTCCTATTACAACCCCTTGAGGGAATATAACAATACAGTTAATAGATCAGCTCCCTCAGTTTCTGCCTGTTTCTTTCTTTTCTCCAGTGGATTACTGGTCTCTCAAATCCAACACACTGTGCGGTACAGGCTACAGACCCTCTGTAAGCCCCACATCTGATTCTGCTGCCTTGACAGTCACAGAAACATTGTTGTTACTGCTCACAAGGCTGGACTAGTGCCAGCTAAATATAGCTTTAATGGGATTGCTTTCCCTGGTGACTGAGGAGGCTTAGCTGCCATATGGTCTCTTTGAGCTGCTTTTCCACTAGTGCCATGAAACTGAATTGCCCTGCCACAATCTGTAGAAGGGGAGATCAAGAATTATTATTAAGAAAGAGGATATAAAAGTATAAGACGTCAGGTATATTTATAGGTTATCATAAGAGTCATTCATCATGAAGACCAAGTCCTAGTGAAAGATGGCAGCAAACAAAGGGACAGAAGATGTGAAGTTCACTGTATTGAAGCACATTTCCCTTCTAATGCAGAATCTATCAGCAGGTTATTTACCTGTGTTTTTTCAGTGTTTTCAAAACTCCTAAGAACTAAACCTTTAATATAATACAGATGGGCCTGTAGAAAGTATCCAGCAGTTTTCAGAGAGTGAGCTTTGGCAATCTCCACAGGAGTACTGGAGAAAATAATCCTAGCAAGGACCAGTGCTGTCCTGATGAAAGTAGCAATTGACTTTTCATCAAATCCTTGAACTGATAATTAAACTGAGATGAAGAAAAAGTAAGTGGTATTAAAATGTGATCAGTGATAAATGCAAATGTCAGTAATCTAATTAGTGCTATTTTCCTTGAGAGGCAGCAAGTAATAAAACCACAGAACGTTACAGTCTAAGATTAAGACTATGCTTCAGGAGTGCCTGCTGTATAGCAGAAACTCTTTTCCAAAGCCAGTTATACATTCATACCCATCCTTCCACCACCATGGCTGTTTCTTCATGGGAGACATAGTTTTGATCTACCACTCCAGAGCATACAAAGTACTGAGGACGCTGGACAAATGGACTGGCAAAGACCTTCATGACTTCATGCTGGTGGTGCAGACTTAACATAAGGCTCCACAGACACACCCTGAGCAATGGAGGATCTTAATTTTCGTTCTTTGTTGTTCATAGTCAACATTCATACACCAGCCCATTTTCTGACTGATCTCCCTCAGGAGAGCACAGGCAGTGCCCCAAGAAAAGGTTTTCCCTTGCTGAGAGAGGCACACCACCATAGCTTATTGATATTACCCTTGCCAATGAAAGCACTCTTCCATCAGCCTGTTTCCACCTACATAAGCAGTTTTGCTGGCATAAGGATGTGAAACAGAGGATTTGATCTGTTCACATTCCCTATGATGGCAATATTTAGTACGACCAAACTGTATCAGTTTAACTTGAGGATCTTAAGCCAAATGCATACAAGCTTGAGCCAGGATAGCAAGTGTTGGCTAAGCCAGCATCATTCGTAAGCAATTTGATTACACCACAAAATGCCTCTCATAGACCTCTCAATTTAAGAGTGGGGATTTTTCTTTATTTTGTTTAACTCTTTTAAGAAAACTGTGTAATCTGTAGTTAGAAAAAAACACTCCTGCTGCTGCTTCTCATGGTGTCTCCACGAGAGGGCTCTGCTGGTGTGCCTAGACGGGCACAGCAGCGTGGGAGTGGTGCCACCTCCTGCAGGTTCCTCTGAGCCCCTGGAACTGCCTTGTCTCTCTAGGATAGCTCTTCGTATACTATCAGATTGGCTGAAAAAACTTAAATACACGAAAGTCAAATCTGGGAAGGGGGGGGAGGGGAAATTTAAAAAAAAATAAAAAGAAGGCAAATACACAAAAATCAGATGTCCACTACTTTTTCAATTGAAGGTTGGTCTTGACTCAATAAAGGGGTGTGCCAGGGGTCTCCTTTACAAAATAAGGGCCAAAGTTTGCAGTGAGAAGTCAAACTGTACCATAGAGAAAAAAAAACCAACAAGATGTCACAAACTTTGCTCTCCAATGTCTTTGGCTTCTCATATGTCTTAGAACATCATTAGGGTTGATCTTCACTCCATGGTTGCTGTGTTTCCCTTGGCAGTGCAAATCCAGGTGAACAGAGTTCATGTCTCTCATCTGGATGGTGCAGTGTTTACTCACTTCATAGGAGGAGCAAAACAGTGAGATCACTTTCTTTCTGGTTTGCCACTGTACAACTGACCTCATACTCCTTCATAAGTGAAAAGTTCAGTCTGTGTAACTGAGCATAGGTGAAAGCAAAACCGTGGCAATGGCCTTCATCAGTGTACTCAGCATAAAATCTTCCTGCACTGAATGATGAGATTTCTGAAACAGAAGTTGACTCTGATGTGCACAGCATCAGGAGAGCAGAACTAGGTCACTCTCGTGTCTAGAAATAAATTGCATGTTTCACCACAGCAAGGGATTGGCTTTATATATTGGAAAGTTGTGGAATATTATTAGTTTTCTAAAAATATAACTAACTCCTAGTTTTCTGTCTAATAATGACAGAGGTTTTGCATGCCTAAGGCTGACTACATGTGGGTTTCTTTTCTTTTTTTGTATATATAAGAAATATTGCTGTACTCTGCAAACTGAGTTTCCAAGATATTCTTTTAAGAACAGTTTCAGCAGCTTGAAATAAGTGTAAGCCTAATATCACCTTTTTTGCATGTGTCTTATGAACTTGAGACCTCTAGAATTTAATTTAAATCTCATGGACATCACTGAGGTAAAGAAAACACCAGAAAACTGAAGTGACTTTTCTGCAGGGATCAGGAGCAATAACAAATATAAAAGGCTCAACTCTGGTCAAGCTAACTACAGTCATCTTAATTCATAGTCTGAGCTCTCTTGTAAGCACAGAGCCCAAACACTCTGACTCACATCTAGAATGAGACAATTGACTTTCCAGGCAAGCAAACTCATGTCCAGGCTAGATCTGCCTCAAACACTGTCTTTGCCCTTGTAGGCAGAATGGGTGCATGCAGCTCGAACTCTAGCCCAGCAGACAGAGACAGAATGAAAGTAGTCACCGTATATCTATTATGCTTTAAGTACCAAGGGGAACCAAAACTGTATGTGCCAGTCTGTGTTGTCCTGGCTCAATGACCACATTGTACCATGATCTGAATTTGAAGACTAATCACAAATTTCAAAATGCAGAAGGCAGCTGCTGCTGCTTCCTCAACATATCTCCAAAGACGTGCAGTGCCCTGCTTCAAGCACAGAGCACCCTGGCTCCCCACTCCTTTGTAACCCATGGCCAGCTGTAGTTCGTGGAGTGACACATGCCTTGGTCTTTGGTGGTCTTAAAACATTTTGCTACTTGCTCTGAGGTTAATGATGAAGCTCATTTCGGCATCAGTGGTAGAATGTTAGGTCTGAAAGAAGGACTCTTATATGAACTCAAATAATAGTACAAAAGTCTCATATAAAATAGGATCAAAAGTCTAGGACTTTTTACCCCCCCTTCCCACATGAATATGTCATTTTGGTCTCCATCACAACTACTGAGTTCACCTGAGAGGCCTAACTGAACCCTACCTCAGCTGAAACTCCTGAATCTTAGTGGCATGGAGGTCTCAAGGAAGAGCATTTGACTAACACTTGCATTAAACCTGGTAAGCAGCCTGCAGCTCGTATTTTCCAGACCATGCTGAAACACCTTCCACTTCATTTGGCTTCTGATGAAGGAGGTTGATGATGAAAAGTAGCATTTTGGACAAAAATATGTTAAAATCTGATGTTTGGCTTTTTGAACTTTGTGTCACTCTGGATTGGATTGACTTTTAATACGTGTTTTGTCCCAAATGCTAAGAGACATAATTTAATGAACTGGAAAATAAAATTATTAATTGTCAGTGTGACTGTTTAGAGATTGGAGTGCTTAGTCATTCTTGAGTCTGTGACATTTTTAAAGGTTGCATAAGAGTTTTGTTGCATCGGTTCTGCTGAAGTCCTATCATGAGACACCTTACCTCTCCCTTCTCGGTGACTGATAGGAGGAAAAGAGTTCATTGGAATTAAAAGACCACATATGAGGTTGAAAAGGTAGCGCATAAAGGTCTTTTAGAAAACCTATAACGGATTAAAATCTTGGTAGTCACTCTGAAACTGTGAAGTGGTACTTACAGAGAAATATTTTTCACTTGGCAGCATTATTCCAGCACACTTGCAAGTAGAAGTGATTCTAGCCAAGGTATCTACCCATTTAAGTGTATGTACTGCTTGCTTCTGGTGTAAGGGGAGCATATGGAATTATGTAAACCCTGTCTTGGTATTCATATAATTATTTTAAAAATAAAAGAGACAAGCAGAAGAAAGAAGAAATGTCGGCATCCATGGCAGTCAGGCACACTACAGTGTCTTCTGAGTAAGCAGTCTCTGTTTCCAGGGACAGAATTAAAGATGGAACATCTTTGCTGCTAGGATGGCCTCTGGCAAACACCAAGGTGTGTCTTATATGTCCCTTTTTTCTTTCCTTGAAATACTAGGCAGGAGTAGGAACAGTTGTCCCAAAACCACAATATATACTTACTCCTTTTTGTTTCAGTCTGCAACCTGAAGTCCATTTTTTTCAGTATTTCAGATTTGAAACAGCTTTCTACAAGCTGGCAGCAAGAGATTGGAGAGTGACAGTCACTAGAGCAGTATTTGAAAATACTGTCATGTAGGGTTTTCCCTGCTCTCTGAAATTCCTAGGATAATTCTGCTATAGGTGCTGCTATAAAATTCAGTGTTGAGGATTGTGTTCCATTGTCTTAATGACTTGCTTCTCATATTCTTCTGCACCTAATTAGATTCAGATCAAATGAAGTCATAAGTGCCTAGGGATAAAGAGAAACTCTTAAAGGGCAAGTGGCTCAGACAATACAAGCCTCTAAGGGGAGTTTGAAGCAGATGCAGTGATTAATTGGTCATTTGAACTTCGTGGCTGAACTGTTCTGACAGGATAGGTATTTTCATGCTAACTGTCTGACTCTTGCAAAAGCTGTTTGTGTAAGAATAGTGTGGCATCAAAAGGAAGAGATAGCCATATTATGTGCACATGGGGAGTCTATCACCAAAAGAAGTATATGGGGGCTGTGCTCAATATTTAATAAAAAGATGTAATAATTAGTGTGAAGAGACAAAGAACATATTTCTAACACCTAGAATATGCTGAATGATTGCCCCCAAAGGAGTGATGTTAGAAATGGTATACCAAGTAATAAATATTTAGCTGAAATAAACTGACATCAGTAATTTAGAAGTAACTGCTGGAAAATGTAAATTCTTCTGTGTTATGATGAAATCTTGGATAATATGCACCAAACCATCAGAGCAATGGCACTAAGTGGAAATGCAAGTTCCATCATTGAGAAGCCATGCCTCAGCACCGGCACCTGTTGCCTCCAACTTTTTATGGGAATAACAGTGTTAAGATAACGTTCTAAAATATCAGTCTGGCCCTATTCTGCTCTGATTAGACAGTGCCAAAAAGAAATTCCATACCCTAAAGCTTCCATTCAGCCTTGCAACACAAACTCTCAACTTCTGTTTCATTCACTAATTTGGATGCAAAACACCTCAGCAAGAGAAGGGATTTCACAGCTGTGCCCAGGGGAGCTGGGGTTGTTTAGTCTGGAGAAAAGGAGGCCTGGGGGTTACCTCATCACTCTCTACAACTCATCACTCTCCTGAAAGGAGGCTGTAGCCAGTCGGGGGTCAGCCTCTTCTCCCAGGCAACTAGCAAGAGGACATAGTTTCAAGCTGTGTCAAGGCAGGTTTAGGTTGGAGAGTAGGAGGAATTTCTTCACAGAAATGGTGATTAAACATTGTATTGGACTGCCCAGAGAGGTGGTGGAAACACCACCCCTGTAGTGTTTAAGTAAAGACTGGATGTGGCACTTGCTGCTGTGATTTAGTTGAGAAGGTGGTGTTGGGTTATAGGTTGGAGTTAATGATCTGAGATGTCTTTTCCAACCTACTTGATTCTGTGATCATGTAACTTGGTCCATTACAAGATATAACTGTACATCCTTTTCTGTGATTTAACTTTGACCTTCCACTTATGCTATTTTGGTGGCATTGTCAGAGTACAGATTATTTGGAGTTTAGCCACTAACAATCATCTCTGTAATCTCTTTGGTCTCTGGTATTGTAAGTACTTTCATAAGAGACTGTCTTGGAACTGACCTTTTCCCATTATCCCCCTTCTTTTTTGCAGTCCACAGCCACATCTTTTTTTCAATCAGACTTATATCCTGGCATCAGTTCCCTAACTTTTCCTTGTTTTCTTCATTGCTCTCTCTTTATTATTGTTTAGCTTTGCCATTCCTTTTCCCTACCCTACTGTACTCTGTGTAGACACATGCCCTCCCACCCTAATTTTGGGTTTTTTTTCCATTTTTATCCCCTTTTTTTTTAAACGAAACACACTTGGTTATGCAGAATGCCCAAACGAGTAAGACTCCTAAAGCAAAAGAGAAAGAAACACGTTGACACATTATATTTTGGTCTTGCTTCCCCTTGTTCTTCCCATTCTTTTGATTTTTGGCTTGATATGTCATGAATAATCAGATCATATAAATACTTTGGAGTAGGAACTCTTTTATCAGTACGCCACCTATCACACTTTTGGATGCTACATAAAAGCTACAATATGTGGTTAAAAATATTTGCCTTAAGAATTCCGTGATACAGGTACTTAGCATTCAGACTTGATTATTTGTCTTTCATTAGTCAATTGGCTCTGAAGTAAGAACAGTAACAACAATATATGGAACTAGTCAGCTTACATCAGTCAAGAGACTGCACTTGGCTCATTTATAGCTTGTTTACGTGGAGAAAAAAAAATCAAGGTACCTTTACTGTTTCTCTACAACTTCTGTCTGGCAAAAGAATACTTCTACGCTTAAGGTTATATGCCTAATTTATAAAGGAAGAAGAAGTCCAGAACTAAAGCTTGTAAGGTGGAAATACTGCTCAAATTACATACTATAACATGGTTCAGTGCTTTGAATTTTCCTCTTTCAACATAAGATTTTGCTACCATGCATGCCCAGTGATAAGGTACAGGAGTGCCCCAGTCACCGAATCCCTGCCCAGAAAATTCAGTTACATTCACTGAGCTTATGCTCCCTTTTGCCATATCACATGCTCAGCATAGGAGACACCAGCCTTGCCCACAACACAGTGGCTAGCAAACTTGTCCAGGATATTTGTTCTGTGGGTCTGAGCCTGTGCCGGGTCTGAGCCTGTGCCAGGCCTGAAAGACAAGTTTCTTGCCATGCTTGCCAGAGTGCTGTGACCACTAGAGTATCTATTTGCATATAAGTACTGTTACAGCAGGCATGTTACAGCGGGCGTGAAGGAGGTACTGAACTGTGCTGAAAGGGATGACAGAAAGGTCCTACAACTGCAGTCTCTAATATATACAAAAGAGAGGTAGAACTTAAAAATAAATTTCCCTTTAGGTTTTCATGTTATCCACCTACTTTACAACAGCTGAATCTTGATTTCTGTGCCACTATTCTATCCTCCATTCATTGCATATAAAATTCAATCAGGACTGCTAAACACTGCCCAAAGAACTAGATACCTAAGTGTTAGCGTGGCAAAAATCAGAATCCTTCCTTGAAGCAGGCCTATAACTTTGAAACTGGAACAATTAGTACATTAGATAATGCACAGAGTGAGGTCTTTTCAAATTGATTATTTGTCAGCTACTAATGGCTTATTTCAATTATTGTCTAATTAAAAATATGGAGGCGTTGAAAGAAAGAAACAAGCTTGATCTTTTTATTTTGTGTCATACTCTCAAAGGGTATGTTTTAGGAATGTTCAATGCAAGATTAGCTTTAATGCATAACCTTTACAGTATTAAGAATAATGTTGTCTTATTAAAAGTTAATCAGTCTGAAAAAAACCTCAGTATTGCACTCTTGCTCCTGAAAAGTTTTTTGCATTTTATTCATCTGTTGTGATGAGCATAGACCTTCAGGTTACCATTTTGTTTCAATCTAGTCTTACATATCATGTTGCAAACAGGATCAAGTTTTAGCAAGCACTGAAGGGAATGTGGTTCAACTCTCTTTTGCTATTTTTTTAATACGATAGAAACATGTGAATGAACTTACAGTTCTGTAATTTTTTTCTGGTGCTAGACAACACGGCAAAACTAGGAAAAATAATCACCCCCTTCTCAGATATGAGGGCTTTGGATCCAAAATAGTTATGAAATTTTTCAGTTAAGTTCATGTGCCAAGAGTCCTTCAGCACAGGACAGTCAGCCATGATACAAAATATAACCCTCTCCTTGTGTAGCTGTGGAGTGAGTACACAGGATGAGGGAATCCACCTGATCAGTAACAAAGTAGAAACAAATCTGGGAGCAAGGACTTACCTGCAGGGACACCATGGAGAGGAGGGAAATTAGATGTAAATTCCACTTTCTCTTCTATTCTTCTTCGCCTATTCATTTGTATTTTCTCTGCCAAGTAAGTTAAATTTACTTGTATGATAAACACTGGCTTTCGTATTTGAAAATCCCTTTGGTCTTCTTTGAAGGAAGGAAAGAAGGGAAATTTCAAGCCAGGGAAGTCAAAAGCTCACTCATTTAAACTCTCCATAAATTTTTCAGGTTATAAAGTTAAAAATATAAATTCTGAACCACTGAAGCAAACTATCACTGGCGGTGAACTAACAGGATTGTAAAGTGGTGGGCAATGTTATAATAGCATTTTAACTATAGAATACCAGGTTGGAAGGGACCTCAAGGATCATGTGGTCCAACTCTTCTTGGTGAAAACACGGTCTAGATAATATGACCCAACACTCTGCCCAGGTGAATCCTGAAAATGCTGTATACAGGTATCTCACCAGGTATAGCAACAAGACTGCAAATCAAGAAGACATAGAAGTACAATAAAACACAAAAATCAGAAACTCTACCGTATGAAAAATAAAGTCATATCTTCTCTGGAAATCATCCATGATTCTCTCCAAGAAGATGGAAACTCTGCAGGAACATTGGCTTTACCTTCTGAGAATTACCTTCAACTGCCTGCAAGGGCTTCTGAAAGAGATTTCACACAAACATAGAAAAACCTAAAAAAAATTAGGCTGAACACTATTAGGGATGATAGACACTTCTGCTAAGAATTCTATAATAGTTAAATATTTCACATGAAGAGGGCCAGTCCTTTCAGGAAAAGGTAGTTAGTTTATCTTCAAACCACACAAACAGACCAAGGGTACAGCTTCTTTTCTGTAACAGAGGTTTTTTAATGTTACAGGTTCAGCTACAATGTATTGAACTTCTACTGAATAGTGTTTCTGAAAAAAAATCAAGGCAAGAACGTTTGAACCTGTTTGATCAAATTTAGTGAAGATGTTGAAAATCATTGATTTCACAGTAGCTGGCCTTCAAGCATTGCATGCACATAAAGTGACCAAAGTTATTAAGGGTGTTGAAATTTTTGTGACAAAGGTAACAGAAGATACAAAGGTAATGGAAATGCACACTCAAGATATTCTTCAGGTATGGTTTTAATTTCAGGCATTGCTAAATTGTTACCTGGTCTCATTTTTTGTCAGCCAAATGTCAGCTTACATAATAATTGCTAAAATCAGCCTCGTGTATCTGTTTGCCAATCTCACCTTAACAGATGCCTTCAGGAGCAGAGAAGCCAATCAAAATGAGAAACTTTTGTCAGTGAGCATAGCCCTGGTCCTGTGCCTAACACTAAAACATGGCTATGACTGTTACAGGAGAATTAGAACTCATCAGAGCTGGTCTAAGTTTTTTATAGAGAAACTAAGAGAAAGCAGATGCTTCAGAAGAGTACTGTTAATAAAGATACTATTAATATTTGTACTAAAAGCATTTATAAATGTAAGACAAAGACTTGTAAACTTGTCTGAAATTTTTAGTATATCATTACTTCTGTTTTTATGGAAAAAAATATCCAGAACAAAGTCTTCACAAGAAATTTAAAGGCTTGCATTTGTTTGGAAAAGGAAAACATGTCCAATTCATTAGAAGTAGGACATGTTTTTTTCCAGATTCTTTTTTTTGCTCTAACATAGTCTTCTAGATGCCCACACCCAGGCTTTTCTACACATAACATTGCATTATCCGTAAAAGTAAAATACAAATATCAGGTAGTCAAGGCAGTCATCCTCTAAGTTTCTCCACCTGTGTTTTGCGGTATCTACAGAAATTAGTTGAACTTGGAAAGTCTTACATTCACAAGATGAAGAAAAAGCTCTATGTTTATTAAAAAAAGAAAAAGAAACACTTGAAAGGATAAGCTCTAATGCTATGGAAGATCTTGCAAGCCTAAGCCTTAATACTCTGACAAGAGATTACAGAATTAAAACATATTTTTAAGTCAATGCTCAATTTATTACCTTGGAGACCTTTAGTTTCAAGCCTAGAAGTGGACTTAGTTCATGATTTCTAATGTTAGTTTGACAGAACCCAGCGATTAAGTTAAACTTCGCATTAAAAGGACTACTTTTGAAATAAATCCTATACTTAGTGCATATGTGAAGACAGAATAGGATATAAGGAAATCAATACTGAACACTTGAATACTGTCTATTAGTCAAAATGACGACTCTTAAAAGGCCCCGTTTCCTCAGACATTTTCAACATGCTGTACTTTGCATAGTTTGATTAGTCATGTTGAAGGCAACAGGACCCTTTGTGTGCACCAGTGTTTGGAAGACATTTGACTAAAATGGCAGGAGCTGATATATATCTATTCTTAGTTAAATAGACTGAAACTCTCCAATCCTTCTTTGAATCCTTAGCAGTTTTGATTTTTTTCTCCTTACAGGTACCTCAGTTCTCTGCTAACTCTATTGTTTTGGTTGGTTGTCTCTGCCAAATGTAAAACAGCAATTTTCTTTAATCTGCAGCTTTTAAAATATTTTTCCCATGATCATCTGCTGTATGGTATTCCTGCAGTATCTGCTTTGTAATTTGCAATGGATTTCTAATTGCTTTAGAGTGATCTGTAATAGCAATCCATTAAAATATTTTTGATGAATCTTCATGAATATCTGATTTGATAGCAAGGCTATAGACTTTTACAAGAAAATCTATCTGACATCAATCAATTCTACAGTCCTTCTTTATGATACTGTTTTAATTCTATCTCTTATGGATTATTAATACTTTCAGCAGTTGCATGTCTTCCTTTAGGGACACTTTTTGAAAACCAATACACTGAAGTATGACAAAGTGGAAAATGCATCAAAATATTCTGGTTTTCTATTATAAAAATTCATGCAGTTTGGAATAACACTCATTATGACAAACTGGTTCTATTGCCAGTATATGTAGAGAATCTAACAAAACTCCTGAGAGAAAAGGGTTCAGCCTGAAAAAATCCAGCTACTTTCCGTCTGCACCCCACATCAAGACCTCCTCTGTTAACAGGAAAAGGGTATTTGTAGTATGAGACTCCCTTCTAAGGGCAACAGAGGACCTGATATGCAGACCAGAAGCAACTCACAGGGAAGTCTTCTTTCTCCCAGGGGCTCAGGTAAGGGACATTACTAGAAAACTCTCCAGTCTAGTCAGTCCCTCTGATTACTCTCCACTATTGGTTGTTCAAACTGGCAGCAATGAAACAACAAAAAGAAGCCCAAGGGCAATCAAAAGAGGCTTCAGGGCCTGGGGAGGATTGGTAGACAGATCAGGAGCACAGGTAGTAATTTCCTTGATCCTTCCAGTAACAAGGAATAATATTGATAGGAATAGGCAGATCCATCAGGTCAATGAATGGCTCTGAGGTCCATGTATTTGGAAAAATTCTGGGTTTGTTGACCATGGGACCATCTACTCAACACTTGGTCTACTAACACCTGACAGGATGCACCTTCATCTGAGAGGAAAAAGAGTTCTAGCACAGGAGCTAGCAGGGCTCATTGACAGAGCTTTAAACTGGCTCGGAAGGGTGAAAGGGACAAAATCAGGCTCACCAGTGATGAGCAATGGGATGATGTGCAAAAATTTGAGAAAAGGAGCACTTATGGGCTGAAGAGGCAGAGTGGTGGCACTGTGTGTAATGGAATGGTTAGAATACATGGAACTCACAGCTGGCAATGGCACAGTTGAGAGCCTCTGGGTAAGAATCAAGGAGCAAACAAATAATGCGGATGTCATGGTGGGAGTCTGCTACAGACCTCCCAACCAGGATGATGACACCAATGAATTATTCTTTGAGGAGCTAGGGGACACTTTCAAGTCAACTGCCCTTATCCTTATAGGGGACTTCAACTTGCCAGAAATTAACAGGGAGCATCAAACAACTGGTACAACTTGTTCCAGAAGATTCCTAAAATACCTGGATGACAACTTAATCAAACAGGTCCTAAGAGAGCTGACTCAGAAAGATGCCCTTCTTGATCTGCTGCTTGTCAACAAAGCAGATCTTGTGAGCTACGCGGAGATTGGTGGTCATCTTGGCCACAGCAACCACCAAGTGATCAAGTTTAAAATTCTTCTGTTGATAGGAGGAAAAGTGCCCCCAAAAAAGACACAGTGAAGAATCCTTTTTGGATACCTGTTGTTCTTTGAACATCCTTTTATCTTCATTTTCTACATCTTCTTGCTTTCCTTTCCATTAAGACAGAGAAAAAGAAAACAACACAACTGTTGTGGTTTGGCTTAACTCTGTGACTAGTTGCAATCTAGAAGTTCTCTGCTGTTTGCCATGAAAACGGTGGGTATTACTCTGATTAATATGCCACTAGTTTCATAGATATGTAGCTGAATAGAATGTGAGAAGCTCAGGCAACTGTTTGCACAACATGGGCTATAGCTGGAATTCATTAGTACAGCACTAATAACTCAGAGCCTTATCTGAAAGAAAAACATATTGGAAACAGGATGGAAGCTATTTTTGGGGTACTTGTATGTTTTCACTCTGGGGTGACAGAACACAAGAGCTGATGCCTCAGTTACTGAAGCTGATGTGCAAGAGTAAAGCAAAAAATAACTCATAAATTCAGACTTTTTTTCTAACCGATTATGAAAGTATATTAATATATTGTTTTATTCTGCAAACCTATGCATCTTCCATTCACTCAGTGTAGGATCAGTGAACAAAATGGAACCTGATTATTATGTTATTTGCCAAGTTCCATTTTTATATTGAAGCTAGAATTCCATAAAATGAACAATTACTGATGATTCTCATGACAAGTAAAACAATTTCCTACAATATATATTTCTCTTAAAAGGTAGGTAGCAGGAAACAAATGAAAGAAGGATTTTTCAAACAGTGACAGGGCCAATTGTTGCATGCTGTCACTCTAAATAGCCCCTTTACTTTAACAAAAAAATTATGGAAAAATGCACAGAAAACTAACTTACTGGTTGTCATGGTTTGAGAGGGGGAATGGAGCTAGGGAATTGGATTTTGGGGCTATCTCAAACCATGACACTGGGGCATCCTTATCAGGAGTTTTTCTTTTTTCTCTTTTTACTGCTCTTTGCTTATGCAAGGCTAATGGGGAAAACTGGTGCAGGTGTGGCTGAATTGTCACTGGGACAATGTTAATTCAGTGATAAGGAAAGATGTTCTTTACAGATGCAAAAAGTTTGCTTGGGCTCTAGGGAAGAGACAAGCACTTGAGCAGAGGTCTGTTACAGACTACAGAATCTACTCAGGAAGCCTCCTGAACTGAAAATGGTCAGAGGCTAAGGGGGCTGGGAGAAAGGTACTGCAAATGCTTGGCCAATATCTGCTTGTGACCCCCACTGGACACAGGATACCAGCTGAGACCAAGTAATTGGGCTTTTCTTACTCAATCAAGATCTTAAAGAAAAAAAATATTTCTGCCTCATAATTAGGCAGAAGATTAAAAAAAATCTGGGTATCTCTAAGAAACATTTGAAGTAAGGTTATTTACATAAAAATGTCAGTTAAACAAATTTTTATTTTGAAAAACTTACTAAGGAAGTGTTCCTCATCTCTGACTTTATAATATATGGCTACAGGTCATATTTTCCTCTAGAAAGTTTCATGTATTCCTTTTGCTTTTGTCACAGAAGATCATTTATGCATTTATAGTGTGAAACAGTTAAGCAGTGTACAGTTACATGAACATTAACAACTAAAACTATAACATTCATTTTATATAGAACCTTTTCTAAAGTGTGTGAGTAGTCCAAATTGTAATGCTTTGCAAATGAATACGAATAGTCAGCAGTGAGACTGAGCTGTTACATCACACCCAGGGAATTATTATTTAGCATGTGCATAATATTTTCATCCTCAAAGAGTTTCATGAGCAACCACACATTCATCTCTAAAAGATGCCTCAAAGCCAAGAAGGTAAATATTGCCATGTCTGTTTCTAAACATGAAAGACTAAAAGACAGAAAGGGTAGGGAAGCTAAGTGTCTCACCCAAAGGCAATCAATAAAAGAAAGTCAGTATCAGAGACATAATTATAAGCTGAGCACACCTAATTATAACTAGAATATGTTTAGAGAAGGAGCCTGAGGCCATGCAAGCCTGCATGCTTTTGTCAGCATTTAAAACATGAGGTTGTGGTGACCTTTGGAAAAGAACAGAGAAAAAACTTCTAGGTAATATTATCCCTTAGTGCAGCATGCCTGATCCGAACACCTCTGTTACTCCTTTCAGCGATGTTTCCACCACTCCTTGAAGTATAAAGAACATGCAAAGGGTTATTCTGAGATCCCTGAGCACCTTTGCCCTATGAGTGAGTGGGATTTGTTGACAAAATAAAAACTTCTGCAGTATGAATTCATCAGATCAGTTCATGATGGGGAGCATGCTGGGCTAGACCTGACAATATCCTATCCTGAAAGCATAATGTGGGTGTGGATGTCATCTCTAGTGTTCATGATTTGACAGTAAGACTCCATTTTCTGATTCCTGCTCTTTTTATCCTGTCACTTTCATCATGTGGAATCTCTCTCAAAATTCAGTCTTTATTTGAAGTTCACTCTTCCTCAGCTTTTTTCAGTCTGCCCCACAGAAAAAACCTCTTTTCTCATGACTTCATGAAATGTGGCTTTGACTGTTCCTCATGATGAGGGGATTTGTCTCGTTCTCTTAATACCTTTGTCACCACTTATCTCTAGTCCCTATTAGCTTCCTCACACAAAATTTTGTGGGAGTTGTATGTTCTTCCCAGTCCTTCCACAGAGCAACACAATTCTACCTCATCTCTTACAAACTTCACTAACAAATTCTTGGAACTTCTTTTATGCCTTCTATGTCCAGTCGCATCTGTGCAGTTCACATTGCCCCTCTCTCCTTTTTACACCCACTCTTCTACAGAACAGCTAAAAAAAATTCTTACTTTCTCCTCTACGTCTCATTCGTTTTGCCCAAACCCTTTGCATTCCAGCAAAACTTCCATCTCAGCACTCTTTCGCTGCTAACCAAAAGCTAAATACACCAAGGATATTAGCATAATTGTGCAACTCAAATGACTGCAACGAGGTGAAGGCTTGAGGTTTTGAAAAAAACTTTATTCTGTTTTGCCTGAACCTCAGCCCATCCTCTTCCACCCACATATGATCAACTCCTTGATGATTTAGATCCTTGGTTTTTACATCTATCAAGCAATATAAGTTGCACAGTTGACTCTATAGAGCAGAGCATTTGCCTTACCTCTACTCATTTTTCTAGCAGTGACTGACCACAAAAATAAGAGTTGTACCATTCTCTATAATTCTATTCCTTCTAAATTACCATTCAAAGGTGATAGAATTCAGTGCATCCAGTGAACTGAGTAAAGGAAGGATCTTCTTGCTTTAGTGGATGAATATGCAGAGCTTAGACATCTCTTTTCCATAGGCAAAAAAGGCAAGGATTACCAGGATGTGACAGGTTACTTATTCACATAAAAATATAAGATTTCTGGTTCTATCTCTTCTGATTTTCTGTATTTGTGGTCAGCACAGCACATGAACAACAGAGCACAAATATACAGGCAACCTCTTTAACAATTAGCAAGCCCATTTTAATTAATTCATACTGGGGAGTTCTTGGAAAAAAATTACAAGGAAGAACCAAGTTTAAAGCATTGAATTCCCTAGTCTTCAGAAGCAGTATTTGGTTTTTTTTCTTTCCCTATATTGTATGACTTTTTCTTTTTTAGCTAATGAAGAATAGTGCAGACTGGAAAGCTGAGCTTATCTCTGCTTTCAATGGAGAAACCTTGTCAATAGAATTTGTCGATGATTGAAAGAAGTGAGCCCACAGAGACCCACTAGTGGTATTCTTTTCTAAGATTAATCTTTTCTGTTTGCAGATATTTAGCTTAAAGTAATTCGCTACTGAGAGACAGTCTGAATGGTTGAAAACCACTTTGCAACCATTCAGAAATACACAGGAGACAGTATCTCTAGTACTATAAATGAACATATCACTCTCAACTTCAAAGGAACTAAGATGTTTTGAATCAGATGAAGACCCAATCCCATAGGAATTTCCTGTAGTGCCAGTGTTTGGTTGCTGTTGCATGTCTGGCTTCAGCTGATCTGGATCAAAAAGGTTCCTAATCCCAGATGCTTCTCGTTGTCTTCTCTGAAGGTTATCCTCCCCCATTTCCCATGCTCCCCCTCTGATACGTGTACATAATTGTTCCCTAACCCAATTCAATCAAAATGAAACAGGTTAGGAAAAAAGCCTACTATTTAAAGTGTGTGAGCTAACCTGGATCATTCTGACTGAACTGGGTCAGGGAGTGATTATATGTGAAGTTATACCAGCTGAGTGAAAAGGAAGGGAGACAATCTATTTGCTTGGTTTAGGAATAGTCAAAACAAGCCATAAGACTGCAGCTTTATGTGATGTATTCGTAGACTGGCTTTGGATGGTATAAATTGACATGTGGTCTAAGAGATGTCTCACTGTGCACAGCCACCTTCCTTTTGATGTGGCTTCTGCATAACTGAAATGCCCCAGCAAATGCTCCTGAAACCATAACAGAAGGGTCAAGTGGGCATTTCAGGTCTCCCAACATGCTGATGCCTTGGGAAGTTCTGCCACACACACTAAGTACTGGCAAAACCCTGCAACCAAAATGGTTTGGAACAGTGCTGGGGGAGATTCAGGGCAACAGCTAACATGTATGTCTTTTGAAATCAGCCCAATGCATTTTTTTCTGGCAGATAGAGGCAGCCCTCTTCTATTTACTCAGAAGAGGAGAAAAGATTTGCTATCACCATCAGCATGCAAATGTTACTGCACCCTGTCTAACAGATTTAAGTATTCTTCAAGTGAAGACAGTTAATGTCGACATTTGGGTTTAACAGAAAGAACAGTCTGTCAACCACACATTTTATGTAACAAACTTGTACTCTGCCTGACCTTTTGTTGAACAGAAGGGAAAACCAACACAACCCTGTGTTGCCTTGGATGTGTGCTTCTTGGACACACAGAAAGCTAGGCCTTTCCTGTGCTGGGGCTAATGTTATTATTCTGAAGCCTATTCACTTGGAAGAAAAATGAACAAGCAAACAAACATCAAATGTTTTGGTTTGTTTGCTCTGTTACATAGAAAAATTCTTCACTACAGCTTCTCAGTTCTCCATTATCCAGGTACTGGCAAGAGTAAAAGAGTACAGTAAACATTGTCCCCCAAAAAAAGACATTCTAGGAGTCATCTTGGTATTTGCAAAATTCACCCTGATGTCCCCATCTTTTTTATAGGCTCGCTTTAAGTACTGGAAGACTGTGATAAAGTCTTCCCAGAGTCTTTTCTTCTCCAGGCTGAACAACCTCAGTTCTCTCAGTCTGTCTTCATAGGAGGGGTGCCCTCTGACCATCTTCATGGCCTCCTCTGGGTTTGCTCCACAGGTCCATGTCATTCTTATTCTCTGGACCCTAGAGCTGACACAGTACTCCATTTGGGGGTTTCACAAAAGCTGAGGAGAGGGGCAGAATCACCTGCCTCAATATTTCTTTTGATGCAGCTCAAGATATGTTTGGCTTTCTGGGCTGCAAGTGTGCATTTCTGTCTCATGTCCAGCCTTTCATCCACCAGTACTCTTAAATCCTTCTCAGCAGGACTGCTCTCAATCCTTTCATCCCTCAGCCTGTATTGCCTGGGTTGCCCCAGCCCAGGTGCAGGACCTTGCACTTAGCCTTGTTAAACCTCATGGGGCTCACATGAGCCCACTTCTCATGGTCTCAGGTGAATCAAAAGGCTGAACTAGATGAAACTCTAAACGTCTAATACAGATGCCCAGAAAATATTACTAGGCATTAAGGACAGCTGCCAGTTAGTACTATCTGAAAATACTATCTGAGAGCCTTGGTTCACAATCCTTCTCAAATTCAGCACCTCTTCGGACGTGAGGGTCAAGCCCAGCTGATGGCAGTTTACACAGGTACAGCTCTGTGACGAGCAGACACGCTCTGTGCTGTTCGTACTCTACAGTGGGTTGTTAATCTTTCCTGCAGGAAAAGGATGGACAGCTGCAGGCAATAACCTCTTTTGCCATTGTAGTTAAATCCATCAGAGACTCTGAATCAGAGCTCTTATTATTTTCCACATGAGTGTTCCCCATTTATGCTCTGATGAAATGATGCATTCAACAGAAAACAAAATGAAGTGCTGAAACCATTAAACTCTTTAATAGCAGGAGACACTGCAACTTTTTGTCATTAATCTGCCATAATTGGTAACTGCCGTTAATGTCTTTCAAAATACATAATATTGAAATGTTATTACTGAAAATGCTACCATGGAATTATATGGCGGGATGCACAATCTCATCTGCACCCAATTTTGCATTCCCGACTGTGTTGTGAATTAATGTAGGAATAACATAAACATAAAATTAAAACAATATGGTCTGAAATTAAAGCTTAAATTCCAGAATTCTTGTGGTTTTTTTCCTGAAAAGAAACTTTTCAATATATAGGGGGTGTGAGGGGAAGATCACCTGTTTAACCAATACAAAACCAGAGTCTGGTTGACATGAAGTGAAATTTCGAAGTTAATCACAAACCAAAACTTAGGAGTTTCAGATTGTGCTTGAAATCATGGGAAAAAAGCGATAGAAAACGTGACATATTTAAATGGAAAGAGGATATGGTTTTCAGGTTACCTGATTGTAGGCCACACAAGCTGGACAGACTTGTCTATCTCTGTCGTTACATACGATTAAGACAGTCATGAAGAGCAATATAATAAAGAATATAATAAAGAAAAGTGTTAACTGTTAAATATGTTGTGATTTTAGTTTTGTGAGATGGAAATATTGCTGACTACACAAAAGAATTAAAAATTTCTGTCAACCTTATTACAACCTATTTTTCATATATGTCACAAGAAATCAGATTAGTAAATAGTGTGAGGAGAGGAAATTAGTAGACAGTCTCATGCTTATTCTAAATAGTGCACATCTTGATGGTTCCTTTCAAGCTGATCTTTTAATGGCAAATTCAATTTTCTTCTTGCAGACAGTGGAAGTAGCATTAAGTATATTTTATCTTCTATTTTATTGCAAGATCTCTTTCATTCCACAAGAAAATAAGACCACTCACAACTAATTATCCTGTAAAATCACATTCAGGCACAGAACCTGGCAGCTGTAGTGAAACTCTGGGAGATTATTATTTATAATTTTTATTTATGGAAATCTTTGGTATTCTTGGCACTGTACAAAACAGAAAAAACCAGAAACATTCTCTATCCTATGGAGTCTACAACCTATGGCTTATACTGTGCAATTTAAGACCAGCTTGAGCATAGAGTAGTAGAGAACTGCACCATTTCCTGGAATGGGAGCATGCCAGCTGCTACTCTCCTATCTGTGAAGATAAAGCTTGCACATCTGGTGTGCTAAGCCAGCTTTGCTCTTTCCTTTGACATAGTACCATTCCCAGAGATGCTGCAAAAATGTAGGATACAGTAGACCTTTAAAAGAGAACCATACCCACCTTGAGGCATGTGTTTTGCAAGTAGTTGTCAAGAGCAGCAGACTGCTAGTCTTGCAAAAGGGCCAAGATTTTCTCTACTGTGTGCAGGACAGTCTAGGTTTGCTGCTGCTGGTACTATTGCTGAGAAAGAGGTCAAGGTGGTTGAAGCAATAGTTGCTGCAATGTGGAATAACTCCAGTGCAACACCTTTTTTCAAATCTCTCATTCCAGCAGCAGTGGTGGCCTGTCCCTGGCCTCCTACCTTCTGAAAAACAAAACCTTTATTTTCCTAAACTGGTTCTGAAATGGACACTACAATTTATGCAGTGCTGTGTAGACAGCTCCATGCTAGGGCTAGATAAATGAATATATTTAAATAATACAGTGCACTGTCTTGCAGAGATATTATCTTGGCTCCTAGAAGCATAAGCTAACAGTTTTCCACTGGGGCAAGTTTGGATGATGTGTCTTTCTGACACGGCTATAACTCTGGCAGGGTTTGAGTCAGTTCATTTGCAGACAGTTTGGATATGCTGCACTGCCTGATGTGGATTTATCCTCTATGATCTCCCCGCTCTGACAGCCTCAGTACCTAAGTAATGACCTACCCTAGGCAGGTCCTTAATTTGCTAAAGCAGCTCAGACACTGAAAATACTGAGTAAGCAGATGGTGTAACCAACTCAGAATTGTTTAGATGTCATTTTATGATTTAAAAACTCTGTAGTGAGCATAACTCCTGCAACAGGCTACTCCTGGTAGGCATTTATAAAACTGTATATAAGAGGAAGAGGTAACGTATGTTGGTGGTCATTAGGCAGGAGTTCTACTCTCCCTGGAGAATGTGGGAAGATAGACTGGGAGATCATGTGATACTTAGAAGTGACAACAGACAGTGGAAGATTAGGCAGTGATAAAGGATTTGTGCACAGAGTAAGGAGTCTGCTGAGTATTCAGAACAGATTTGAGTGTAAGAAGAAAGGCTCAAGTAAGTTAGTGTAGAATTTGGATCTTTCAGAGAGGGAGAGAGGAGATCTGCCCCTGATGGGGATGCTGCTACAGCTTTTCCATTTTACCAGAGATCATTCCGTGAGACACCCCCTAGGTTCATTTGCTGGGAAAGCAAACAGCACAAAATAAGTCAAATTAATTTTGTGTATATTATTTTTCCCTAAAAGGTAGAATGTTAAGTAATTTAAATAGGTTTTTAGCAATAATTTCATAGAGAAAGAAGAAATAGTCTTGTTCAGCATATGTAGTATAATCATGTTTGTTTCCATAATTCCCATTGGAGAAAGAGAGGATTAAAGAGTGGAAAACAGGGTTCTTTCACACTCTTCCCATCTTTGCTGGCACAGATCACATTCCCAAGCATACAATGAGGAACTGCAGCAGGAGCATGTGTGTCCTCATTGCCTCTTCTCAGCTTTCTGGAGCAAGCTATCAGCCTCCTCTCCCAACCACAAAGGAGAAGCCATGAGTTAATCAGTTTGAAGGGAAGATTTGAAGTAACGCTGTTACTAGTGTTGTAATTGCTGCCTAACAGCTGCTCGGGAAACAGGTTAATTCTTCCCTGTAGCAGCAAAGTGAATGGGAAGACATACTTTTGTCATATTGTACTAGTCCTACAAATACAGCTATATATCCCATGGTACATATTGAGCAGAAAAAGTTGTTCAGCAGTTATCTAACTCTTGTTTTCTACAGAAGTCTGAGTTTATCAAACTCAACCCCCCCACTGTTCTTTCAGGAGCTGTGTAAGGGGAAACTGATAAACGGTAATGGTTCACACTACACATATGTATACGTGCTGACACGTGTTTTGGTTCTCTTGCCATATTTTCATGAAATTTTACTGTATTTATAGGAAGTCACAGTCAATACAAACCACAAAACGTCATGTTTCACTCCCTGTGAGGACATGCCAACTTACCACACATAATAAGGTACTATGGCAGAGAGGTGTTCCGTCTCAGTTCCTAGATTCTCCAGTGACTCAGAGTGTCCAAGATAGAACCTTCAGGAGCTCAGCTTTTTCTGAAAGTTGGGATTCATGCAGTTGTCCCTAAAATTGCGTTGTCCTTTAAATTGACATAGCCTGAATCACTAAGTACTTTTCAAAATGTTCTTGGTCTTTATTTTCTCTGCTTTCAGAATGTAATGCCTAAATGTCCTCTCATATAGGTGACCTTCAGGATCCTCCACACAATGAGCACACAAAAAATAATATTCAAACAAATGCATAACTAGTATCATTGAATATGCCTTGGGTTGCCCTGTATAGAATATCCCATTAGCCAGACACTCATCCATAGATGTTTTATATTTCCCTTGCCTTGAGAACATTCAAACCTGCAGAGCCCAACTCCCAAGGAAAGAGTCATCAGACTGTTACCACCTTTCATCCTTTTTAGTTGAAGCTGGAGTATTAAAGAAGAAAAAACTTATAAATATCAGGATGACAGAAGATGGGGAGTCAGATTCTGTAGCAGTTTGCTTCATATAAATAAAATTCAATAAATCAGAGAAACAAACAACATTATTTAAGGAATTTTGATGTTAAAAATTTATTGGTATATGTAAAAATCATAGTCCCATTAATTATGTAGCTGTCTCAGAGGTGCTGTTTTAGAGTAGCAGAGATGGTGGTTACTTTCATGTATTTTTTCTCTTTCATAGTGTAAATACTACAGAAATTCACTACTGAAATTATTATTAAATCATATGCTGATGAATGAGCACAAAACTATTAATGGCACATAATTTGCAGTGCCCATGTCCACTGGAGTATTTAGCAATCCATGCAGATCTTACAATATGCCCTATGTGCTTTGATTTTCTATGTTAGATGATTGAAAAATATTCATTAAGAGATTTCTCTAATGAGCTGTGTTCAAGCATAAAATAGGCCACTCCTTTTAAAATTTAAGTGTGTTTTTTGGAATATAAATATCCTCCAATTCCCTATAGGTACCAACTTCAAATAGGGATTTTGTCTTAACACAGATTTCAGGATCTTTGAAGGGTCTTTGAAGTATATAATTGGGTCCAAGCTGAAATATGCTGTCATTCATGCAAATACTGAAGTTCACACTGCTTATGGTTGGTAAAAAATATACACTTTATTTTTTTATATATATCCTCAAAATTATTTTAGTAAATACTTAGGTAGAAAGTTGGGAGAATATTCACATTACAAAATGAGTAAAACACCCCCTGAATCTCTGGTCAGTTAATCCTGGATCCCATTCAGACAGTGACATCTGTTTTACTCTTTTTGTTTACCATCAAGTTATTAAAGAGAAAGCTTTTTGTTCTTTAATTTTTTGTTCTTTAATTTATTCTGTTTTCATTTGTAAGGCACTGAGAATGCTTAAGCACTGAAATAGGCAGCTTTTAAGAGTATACATAAAGGCCAAATATTACGAAAACCAAAATAGTGTTTTCTTATCAGACAGAAAAGCACAGACTGGAACCACCCACAGAAACAGAAAACTATATCGCTGTTGTGCCTCTCCGAAGTCTGTTAAAAGTAGCAGCCTTTGTAACATGTCCTGAGAGTGTAATAGATCCGAATTTCTGACCTCCTGGGGAGGTAAGCCTAGCAGAGGGCATTACTTGTCAGAAGTGGCATTTCTGACCTGGATGAGCTCACTATGATTTGTTGTCCCTTGCAGAGTTGAACAGTGGCAGAGCAGGAACATTCTGCTTCAATTAAGTTAAATAGCTAGTTATGTGATGAAGTGAGAGAACTGAAGCTCCTTTCCTTTGCTATTTCCTCTTTACTCATGAACAGATCACAGCTGATGCTCAATTGAAAACCCACTTCAGCTTCAAACTCCACCACAGATATCCAAATAGACTTCAAGCTGAGTTGCTTCACCATTTCACCACTTCACCACTACATTGGTCTTCTCAAGTAGAGACAAAGGAACCTTCACATGTTGGCAAATAAAAAACCAAAACAAAACCCAGAGATGGAGAATGGACTTTGGCACAGAAGTTTGGCAGATGTGACACTGGGTGATGATGCATTATAAGAAAAACAAACAAAGAAACAAACAAAGCTTTGCAGCCTGCTGTGTCTATCAAGGGCTCCAGAGGTAAGCACAGAAAAAGGCTCACATCAGAAATAGACTTTGACTTTGGAATGAGTGGAAGGCAGATCCATTCCAGCTACTGAGCCACCTAACTGAGCTGAAGAGAGTCTAGTTTCAGATTAAAGACTGATCTAGAAGGAAAAACACGTCAAGGGCTCTGCTCCCACAGGAGTGCTCCAAGCACTAGGTTATAATTGCGTTTTTTTGTGCCTCATCTTCTTTTGTTTCTGTGATCATTGGCCTCCAGCTGCACATTCACATCCTCCTGAAATATGGGATGTATGAGTTCAAACTACTCTTCAGTTTAGAAGTCAGAGTAAGATTTCATCCTTCCCAGGCAAGCACCTGAGATGGTAGGCTTTATGGAAAATAATAAAACTGCTGTCACCAAAATTTAAGTCGACCATTATTACAGGTAGCCATCGAAATTAGAAAGGAAATACCACCACATTTTTGTAGTATATGCAAGGTATTATGATGACTGAAGTCCAGTATCAAGCTCAGCAACTTTCTACTTTTTCTCAGCCAAAAGACTCTGGGGAAAATTCTGACACTGAGTGTATGGTCACATCATAATTTAATCACTTCTTCCTTTTTCTTTCCTGAAAAGGCATCCTGGAGGATGTCATCTGTGCTTAATTCTACACAATCAAAATTCCATTAGTTATATTGTCAAAAGGAAATTCATTAAACTTCCCAACCAAATGTAGGCAATTGTTCTTCACTGTCATTGGTGTGGTCAGAATATTTTTCAATTAATTTTCAGTAAGAAAAAATTTTGGAGTTGGGAGTGAGCAACAATTTCTTCTCCTGTAAGTCATATTTGTTTTTTCATTACCTCAGTTTTATTGTAAAGGTTCAAATTTCCAATTGCTGTAAACTGGCAGTCTATTCACTGAGACACATGAACATATCAGGTAATTAGGCAAATCTTGACAGGTATAAATCATCTGTGCCTTCAAACCTGAAATCAGTATGAAAGCTTGTTTCTTGGACCAGAATTCAGAGAGACAAAATGGCCACTTTCAACGTAATAACCAGTTCATTTGCTTTTGAAGATGCTTTTGATGACAGTCTTCTATTTTTCTCACATCACTGAAAACAAGCATGAATTCAGTGTCCCTACATTAAAAAAAACAGACAGTTTTACAGCCTGACTAATCCACAGCCATTTCCAAGATAACCAGAAATTTTAAAGATGTAGTTTGCTGCAATATATACCACAGTGACTGAACTTCTGCTTGTTCTTTAATTCTCATCATTCAACCAGGGCTTTCAAGTTGCTCAGTCCTGTGTGGCTTACCAAAATCCACCATTCACTGTGAAAAATTCAGTGTACTTCTTTAGCCACCATTCATCCTGCCACAGCTTTATGCTTTGAGCGTACTGCACGAGTAATCCACTTGGATTCAATCCTTCCTGTGGAAGCAGCTGGAAAATGCTGGCAAAATGGTACTTCTAATTGAAGAGATCTAAATATTTCTTGAGCTTCAGAAACCATACTGCAAATAATTTTCTACAAATATCTCTCTGATAAAGAAACAATGGCATTTGACAGCATTATCACGTAAGTCTTATATTACAAGTTCTAGACAGAGGGATAAAACTGTGTGGTGTGACTGGCCAAAGATGCCAAAAAAGACACAGCAGCCTTCTTTTTCTCTCTGCAGAAAATCTGTGTTTGAGAACCCTTCTTCATTGTTACACCTATAATAAAGAGAGATATGAACTCAAATCACTACTAATTAGCCACTGTCAGTTTATGTCTCAACAGAAAGAAGCACATGCAATGACAAGATTAGAACGATTCAGTCCTCCTGGTTGTAAGGGTTTTATGTATATGCCATTGAACCAATAGCTTGGGGTTAATACATGAAGTGCACTTAGTTGTGCCTAAAAGCTGTCCAAGCTCTTCTGCTCAAACTTACCATGTTTGACAAGACTGTCACTGTGTTTCTGCTTATTCTCTTTTGAAGACAGTTATTAATCTGCTACTGAGGCAGCAGTCACACAGAATCACAGAATCAAGGAATGTTAAAGGTTGGAAGGGACTGCATTCACAAGTGTAAGCCATCTCCTACACATCTAAATCAGGGGCAAGAGAAAGTTCCTGAATGTATGGGAAGGCCAATGTTGAATTAGAACATGGGAACATCTCTTCAGTGTCATCTAGGCATGAAGGTCTGTTAGAGATGATCTGGTTGTCAAAGATCTTCCTGTGATGAATTCAGCATGAGCAGGGCTTGGTAGGAAGAGTCCAAATGGAAGAGAGGTAAGCTAAGGGATTTTCTGATCCAGACATGGGAGGAGTGTAATGGTTTGCATCTGTGTACATTTTATGGGCAGGAGCAGACCCCTTGGGAAAACATAAAAATTTTATTTGGGTATCAAGCTCCTGCAGGCTCTTTCCCTCTCACCAGCTATGGACAGTTACCATACTGATGGGCAAACTTCACAGGGACTGTAGGGAGGCTGCAGCTGTAGTCAGCCTCACACTCTATCCATTGAACCACACCAGCCAACGCCCCTGTTTATTGCTCCATGGAGATTGGACAGGACTGGACAATGTTCCCCTCCTTGTAAGATAATAAATGTTTCTCTTGGGCTGACAGTGTAAAGGTAGTGTATGTACTGCAGCTATGTGCTGTGTGGATGCTATGTGATCTGAAAAGACCTGGAAAATGCATTTTGCTTTTCAGATATGTTCTGGCATGCTCCAAAGCACATACAAACAGTCTCTTGCACACTGGAAGGCGTTTTGGCATACCACTTCAAGCAAACTTATCAAAGAAATGCCTGTGGTAGATATGTCTCCAGGCAAATCCCCACAGCACAGAGAATCAAAGTTATGACCGTCCTCTGCATTCCCATGTACTTTACCACCTTGGAACTCACAGTGTTTTAGGACATCTTAGTTGTAACACTCCAGTAAGCCAGAGAAATATTATTCTCTACTTTGATAGATGAAGAAGCTGAAGCTCAATGAAGGCCTGATGACTCACCAGTGTATCTAGGAGTACAAAACCTCCCTGAAGTAACTGAGATGAGAGTTACAAAAAAAAAAGAGCTTCCCAGGGATATATAGCATATGTTCTGCCAGTTACTTTCACCCAAGAGAATGTTTCTCCTTTTGCCCTTTTCATTGTTGTCATTCATACATGTGGGCTTTCTCTGTACTATTTGTTCAATCCAGTCATTTGCCAGTTTTGTAATATGTAATATTTTGCACCTGAGGAATTTCAGTTGTATTCACAGCTGAATTTCATTGTAGATAGTCTTGCAGAGGGCATCTCATAAATTCTTCAACTCTTCTATTGTGAGGAAGGCAAGTACACTGGGAAAACCCTTTTTAGGTAGCTTTCTGGTTCTTTCATATTCTGTGTGGTATTCTCCCTGAGTAGTCTACCAGTCTGACTGTTTTCAAAGAAATTCTGCGTTATAAATCTATTTCATTTGCAGCTTCCTGAACACCTTTGTGGCTAGGAAGAATATAAAATCTGTACCTCGATTCATTAAAATTTCCCATGGCAGTTCAGCTCTGAAAAACTTTTTTTTAAAGGCTATCACAATATATTAAGTGTCCAAAGAGTTCAGTGCTGTTGCCTTTGGATACCACATAATATGGTTACCAAAATATGAGAAAGATATAGAAGCAGAAATGCTGCACAGAAATGCACTAATTAGATCATTGCTTATTCAAGAGAAGAGATCTTTTATCTCCAGGAACTCAGGCAATTAGGTGAGGTCCATCACAGCACACCACAGGGGCAGTCAGCTGATACTAATGAGTTTTGTGCTGTAGTTGAGTAAACAACCGGTCATCACGGTCTCATTAAGGCTCTTCCATTTCCATGTTTTCTTCCCAGATGCTGGGCTCTGTGGTCTGGTAATGTATTAAGGCCTTGTCATTACTTTTGTATCTGCACATATCACTTCTGCTCATTCCTTCTGCTCCCTGCCCATGCTGTTTTGTCTGCAGTGTGGGACTGGTGCTGACCCTTCCCATTCAGCCCTCACCCCATCCACATCATTCTTTTCATGTCCTAGCACAGCTTCCACTGAAAGCACAGACCTGCTTATAGATATGCCTCTTTCTTGAGCTTATTTTACCAGCATGAAAATTCCAGTTACAGAGAATAACTCTATTGTTTCTGGTCAGGACAGCAGTAGTAACAACTGGATGAGTTTTAGTCTACTTTATAATGATCATTTACAACAAAGTATCAAATTTTTAAGTTACACTGACAGCACTGTAACTTTGAGATGTTCAAATACTACAACATAACTAATTTTCATTACACCTCTTAATCATCTCGATTTTTTTTGTATGCCATTTAATATTTTATCGTTATATCAATAGAAGAATCTGCATACAAGAAATAACTAAAATCCTTATGTCAATCAGTTTCAACATTTGAATTTGTAGAGATAGTAATGAATGTCTATGAAGATTTAAAGCAGATATACAGAGCAGTTTAAAAGCAAATATACAGAGTAGTTTATGGACTCTGGGTCAGACTCTGCTCTCTGGAGTATATCAACTGTAACTTTATATTAGAGTCAGTGACAACAGGTGTGTAATGTGAGAAGTTGTAAGAGACCAGAACCTGAAAAACAAAACTGGTCAGGGAAATTTTTGTAGCACTCAAAGGCCACTCAAAAGGCTGATGGAATCAACCATTCAGCTGAAATCTAAGACCTTGTCAAATTGGATCAATACCACTTGCATTTTATTTCCAAAGAAAACTAGACCATATCAATACACTGTTTTACATACTTAATTTCTTAATCAGAATATTTCAATACAGCTTCCTTTATGTAAAAAGAGATTCCATCACTTAAACAGAGGTACCTATTGCTATTTGAGATGCACTGTCTACCAGCTGCTGCTCCAGGTAGGAGTAGATCTACCACAGTCCTCTGTACATTTAATATAACAGAGGTAAATAGATATAGTTACAAACATATGCATCAGATTCTTGTATTCAGCTGACTAAATCCCAGAAGCAGTGATTGCCAATAACTGAGTTTAATGCTTGAATACATTTCAGAATCAAGGTTATCATCTTTAGACTCCTCTTGCAATTAAAGATAAATATGATTCATCTTGGTTTTTCATCCTCCAACTTATTCCATAACATTTTCCTTAAAACACATTTGCTCCACCTTTTATATATACTGCTCACTCTGGTGCTGCTTGAGCTACAGTGCATGGTATTTCATTGTTTCTAATCAAGAACAAATTATTTCCATAAACATAATTTTAAGATGCATGCAAAGCTTTAGTAATTTGCACTTAGTTATATGAAACAAGCTTTTTCTTGTCAAATTCTTTTCTTTCCCAACCTTTTCTTTCTTGAAGTAACCTATCCCTTTTCAAACAGAAGCCTGCCAGACCACAGACTGTGTTGACACTGAGAGTGCCCTGGGGTACCACAGTATAGGCACAAAGGATGTAACAATGCCCAAGAAGTAAAGTATGCTTTATTTAAGCATATTTAAGCAGCAGAACTTGTCTCTCAGCTAGAACATATTTCACTATAAGTGTAGAAAAATTTGAAAGGGTGGGAAAAGAAAATACTACCTGTTTTAATACCCTCTGAAATGGTAATTTGCCATGAAATTAGGATTAAGGTAAAGAGGGATGCTCATGAACTGCATGCAAAAAGTACCGAACCACTAAACTTTTTTAAAAAAATTGAATTATACATATCTTTTTATGAAACACAGAGCTCAAAAGGTAAAGCAAAATTGTGAACTTTGAGTGCAGATTCAGGTCTTAAGTTTCTGCTTTACCAGAAGCTTTTTAAACAATCAGAGAAGTCAGCCAGGGACTAGATCCATAAAGAGGGCTTTAGATTGACCCTTAGGCTTCTGTAACCCGTGCTGGTTTTAATGCAGTACACATTGCAATGTCAAAGATAGAGTCAGGCCCAGACTTGTGTATGTGGCTGGTTTTTTTTACCAGAGACTGAGACCACCAATTAGTTTTGCCCAGATAACCAAAAAGCAGTTGTGGTAAGGATTTGCTTTTTCCTGCTGTACTGGGCTACTGCAAAAACCACTGACCTGGAAGTGAGATAGCCACATAGCTTTATCCATCCTTAGATAAATTATGTGGTTTTAAACATATCTATTCCTGAAGAGTGACCAGGACTCGATATTCAGTTTTTGAAAATCACAAAAGATAATTCCATTCTAATTTACACCAGTGTGAATAACACTATTGAGGAGTCTGACCAACAAACTAATGGCAAATATTTTCTCTGATATGAACACAACCCATTCTTCTGTTATGTAACTCGAACTGATTTTTAGCTTTGATTTCCTTTGTGTTTATTTCTTCCTTCCACCCCACCCCTCCCAGCTCTAACATGAAAACAAATGGGAGTTCTGGTCAATATAGATATTCCTGAGAGAGAGAAGTTTAATGTAGCAGGTTAGCTACTACCTAAACAAACGATTCTCCTTCTCTTTCTTGTCTTTTGGGTATTTTTGGTTTTGCCTATGGTTTAAAAATGAACTCTTCTTCTTCAGTAATAAAAGGCATTGTGCACCCGGAATTTTCATGTTACATTTATGAGGCACATCCATTTTATTGAATCCAGTCACCCTTAACCCAAGCACCAAAAATTAAAAATACAGCACTACCTTATCCATATGTGGAACACAATGAGGAACAATCCAACTAGATGTTGAGAATATTAGATAGTGTTACCATGGCAATAAACTTATGCATTAATTCCCATAAATGTATTCCAGAAGGACTTTTAGATTCTTTAGCTGATATAAAGGGAAATACAGATACTTATCCAATTACAGTTAAGATACTATTACAATCACATGGCTTCCTTAAGTGCCTTGTTTGGCACTCAGTGTCTAAATAGACATTGTAACACTGTATCAAATAACACTCTGTGATGCAACATGGAATAAACCAAAACCCCACTGTCTTTATCACAGAAAAAGACTTACAAAGAAAAAAGACATTTTACAGTGAATGTTCAATCTATAAATATTCCTTAAAATGTCACTTTTATATTAGTTATACTTAAATTTCCAAAGTGATTTCCATGTTAAACTTGTTCCTAAGCATTATAACGTTCTGAAAGATTCTATTTTCAGACTCAATGTCTGTGTTTTCCCTCAAATAAATAATATAAAGCTTACCTTCTTTACAACCTGTTTTCACTATAATACTTGCCTCCGCTCATTCTTTCTCATTTCTGACCTGAGCTGAAGTGAGTGTAAGTACTATGACCTAAAATTACATTCAACAGCAAATCTTTGTGCAGCAAAACTGTAAATATGTGCAATGACCTTTAAAGATCACACAAAATGAATTTTAAACACACCTGCAATGTTCTGTAAGCCACAAACAAAGAACAGCTTTTATGAATAACTGTGCAGTGATGGGTGTACTTCTGCAAAGGCAAAGCCTCTGAATCCAAACACCGTTACAATTCTCAAGCTGAAAAATATTTTTTTTATATATACACGAGGGAGTACTTCCTATATTTCAGGATTAATACTCTATCTCTCAGTCTGGTATCTGAATCTGCATTTTCTTCATCTCATTCTTGGGCCTTGAGGTCAAATTGTACTGTATAGATCATATCTGTACAGTTAATTATATTTCTATTACTCACATCTGTATCCTTATCTTCTAATACATCTTTCCAAAAAGCAGATTTATCTAGATAAATCTTCTTTTCAGAGTTAACTAGTGCTTCTGGAGAGAGTGTGGATTTTCAGGGACTGATGTGATGCTTCTCATCCCAGTGTCTCGGATACCAGATACAAGCACTGTGTAATGTTTACAGCATCTCCACTCTCCTGTTTGATTTATCTTATGTATTGTTTGCAGTAAGGATTAAGGGCCTAAATCTTCTTTTACAACCCACTCTCAGATCTGAGTAAGCCCTTTGTTATACCAAAAGTATAGCATTGAAGAACATTTTAATAATTTTCTTTCCCCTTTTCATTTTTTTTTTGCCAACCATTAATCATCAAAGGTAGTAAACATAACTAATCATCAGCATGCAGTCAGTAATGCAGTTACATTTAAATGTGGTGCTGAAGGGCCATGAAGCAAATGACTTTTGATTGTTAACATGATACAGTTATCTTCTCATGTAATGTGATTTTTATAGTAGGCAATGAAAAGCGTTTTCTATAAAGTATAGCAATTGCTGCCTCTAAAAGTAATGGTGAAATCTACATAGAGGTACCCCTAGGGGGAGGAAGAAAACAAAACCTTTTTCTTCCCTAGATTCTCTAAACAGAAGCCTGATTCTGAAATTTTTACATCATCATCAATCACCTTACACAAAGTATTTTCTACTTTGTATTCTTCTCTGATTACCACTCTGGATAAGTGATATTGGCTCAGTGTTGATGTCATAGGCCAGAATTTATACCTTTCTGCCTACATAACTTGGGAGTCCTCAAGTATCCAAGTCTATCAACATATTTTCATAGCTCAGTGTGGAACGCTGCCTTCACACAGAATTGCAAAACTGGAAATTATTCCTCTAATTAGATAACATATCAGTGTTCAACATAAGTCATGTGTGCTTTTAAGCTTTCTTGGTATGAAGAGAATGAAGCGTTTTGCATTTCCTTATCCAAGACTCCCACTCTGGGTTTATTCTTGAGCACACCATGATAATTGAAAGTAAGCAGATACAAGAATTTACAGGGTTCCCAAAACATAATTATATTTTGTGTATTACAAACATATGCAGATCTAGAAAAAATAATAACACACCTGTCAGAATTCCCCCACTTTCTCTTAAACACCCACTGGATATGCTTCCATGTCCTCTGAGAAATCCAGGATCCTTCGTGATTAATGTGTGAGCTCCCACCACACTCATGCCCCCCTTCACTTTCAAGCAAGGAATTTTACTTCTTCCTTGGCTTCTCTCACCTGCTGTGTTGAACTACATGAGACTGTAATTTAGTGATGTGAACTTTTGGGGAATGAAAGTTTGCTAATGACTAACCCCTCTGAAATATATTTGACTGCAATCCCAGGGCATTTATAAAAGCATCATGCGAATCACTTCCATGTGAGCTGCAAAACTTGAAATAGAGAAAGAAATTAAATCCATGTAGTTTATGCTGCATGAGGATAATTTTAAATATAACTGTAGACATAAATTTGTGTTGTATGAATTCATATCCCTTCCCTACTGTCCAGCATTCCTCTGTCAGCATTAGTTCTCCTCTTTTATACCCCTTTTCACTTATGGTAGCTATCAATGGCAGCTGTTCTCCCTCTTGAAGAAATCCAGCAGCCTCACACGCTGGTTTGCTGCAGAACAGTCAGAGAAAGATATTTTTCCTCAAATTAATCCATCTCAGACCAAGGAGTTTTCTTTGACCTATATCACCCACCCTTTGGATATTGTCCTGGTACACAAGCAGACAAGAAGCCCATATTCAAGCCAAGGTTCAATCTGGACACAGCACACATGGGTAGTCCTAAATTCACATCAGTATTTTAATCTACATTTAACCATATTCCACAGATTCTTATGTGTAGATTAGCATATGTTTATAGTTTTGTAATCCCTTAACCCAGTAGTTTCTTCCGAATAATTAAATAATAGATGTTTTTATCACAATAAACACAGATAGTGATTGTTTTCTTATTTATCACAAGATTTACCACAGGATCTCTTAATAACCACATTTCATTTATTGTTTTCAAGAGCAGTAAAGAAGGGTAGCCCTCTTGTATGCTGTTCCGAAAGTTTTCGTAATATACCCAGAACATTCACATTCACACTTTTGCTATCAAGCACTACTATATGCTTTTTCATACACATCAGCATTTTCTGTCTATTTCTGCTAAAAATAGCCCTTTCTTTTAAGAAATTAATAAATTATGTGAAATCCTGCACTTATTTTAGAATACCTGTTAGAAAATAATTTGCATTTGTGGATGACAGTGATCATTTATTACTTTCAGCTGGGAGTGGCGAATACTAAATATTTTTCAAACCCCTATAATGTGTGCTCTTTCTCTTTTTTATGAGATAACTCTTTTTGTCTCTTTCTTTAATGTTTTCACATAGTGAGATGACAGTTGAGGTTGGAGAGGGTATCTGGAGGTCATCTGACCCAAACTCCCTGTTCAAGTAGGGTCACCTAGAGCAGGTTGCTCAAGACTGTATGCTAATGGCTTTTGAATATCTCAAAGGAGGGAGACTCCACAACCTCTTTAGGCAACCTGTGCCGGTGCTCGATGATGGAATACTGGACACCCAGGTCCTTTTCTGTGAAGCTGCTTTCCAGCCAGCAGCCCCCAGCGTGTATTGGTGCCTGATTTTGTTCTTTCCCAGATGCAATACTTTGTACTTTCCCTTGATGAACTTTAAGAGGTCTCTTTCAAAGTATTTCTCCAGCCCATTGAGGTCACTCTGAACGAAAGCACGACCTTCCAGTGTATCAGCCAGTTCTCCCTGCTTTGTATCATAAACAAAACTGATAAGTGAACATTCAGTCCCATCATCCAGATCATTGATGAAAATGTTGAGAAGTATTGGACCATTATCAATGCACAGAGTATGTCACTAGTTGTTGGCTTCCAGTTAGATTTCATATCACTGATACCCTCTGAGCTTGGCTATTCGAGCAGTATTCAGTCATGTCACTATCAGCTCATTCTGTCCATATTTCATCAGCTTTTCTAAGGGAATCTTCTGGAAGATGGTGTTGAAAGCATATTGAAGTCAAGGTAGACAATTTGCACTGCTCTCCACTCATTTAACAAGCCAGTCATTTTACCATAGATACTTATTAGGTTGGTTTGGATATTTTGATTGAGTTAACAACAGGGAATGGCTCTGCAATGGCTAACAGAGCTTTGTCTCACATTGAAGATATTTCAGGGCTTCTGAAGTAATGAAGATTTAGAAAAGATCAGAGTTCTAGAAAGAGCTGAGGTTGAATACTTACAAGGGAGTATGTTAGCGTGTGTCCAAAAGCCTTTATAAGCATTTATAAGCATGAATACAGTGGTACAAGAAGGGACAAATCTGTAATTTTCTTTTACTGACCAAACAAGGTCTGAGAAAGAAGATTGCAGATTTCTTCCTCTTCAGTTACAACAATGGAGATGCTGAAAGAGGACATCTAATTCTGCTAACCAACAGTAGGGCTGATTCTAGAGGGAAGTTATCCTAAATCAACATAGTAAGTGATAACTTGGAGTTTCTGAACTGACAGGAAATCCCTGCCTGAATTAACATTACCCCTGCTAAAAGAAATCTACAACACAAAAAAAAGATCAACTGGATCCTAGAAAATACTTGTCTCCAAAGAGATGTAAAGGGATTGAGACTACGCTGCCTATCTATCTAAGTTAGGTCATGAGCAGGTATGTAGAGGTGGCTGTGTGTTTCTAACTCATTACAGATTAATATTCCAAATCTGGAAATCTTTTTCTATTTCTTCATTTCAGTTTGCCACAGATTAAAAATTTTTTGCTATCAGAAAATAAGAATTGTAATTCTCACCTTTGGCTCCATTTTGTATCAAACCGCTTACTGAATTATAATTACTTCATATATTAAACAGAAAATTCTTTGCAGGTAGTATAGCATTATCTAGGTTGAATTGCTCAGGGAGTCATCTGGAAGCAAGGGGGAAATTATAAAAATAACAGGGTTTCATGTGTTTCGATTGCTATGTCAAAAATGGTCAGATTCTGTTTCAGAAAATATATGTTGACTTCTTACTGGCTTCTATTGATGTTACTAAAAAAAAACAAAACTGTGAGAGATTTTCAATGTTTTGTTATGCTCTTACTTAATCTTCCACAATGTTATATTCTACTTCAAAACTGGTTAAGAACAGAAGACATACCTGTACTAAGGGAATATAATCTCATTGGCAGGAAGGGTTTACAGCATCATCTGTAGTAGTTTTATACTAAAAGGTAATTAGAGACAGATTGAAAACTGTCTCATTTAACATCTCTTTTTTAGTAAACATGCCTATTCTGTATGATGACAGATAGTCCAGCTATTAGAAACACAACTCAAAAATAGGTCACTGGTGGATTAGTGTAATGCTGTGGAGAGCAGGGGTTTGCAAACGTCAGTCTTTATGGGTCCTTTGAGAGGCTAGCATGATTTTACTGAGCCAAAGTGGATACACAGATTTTCTCAATTTAATGTGTTGTAGCAAACATACTCAAGAAACATAGCAGCAGTTAATAAGAGTGACTTAAGTCAACATGAGTGTAATGTAATGTAATTGCAGTTTCTGTCACTGTTGTCTTTCACTGGTTTTGGCTGAATTCAGGTACAAGAACTGAACAAAGATGCATATGAACTATTATGCATATACATTAAAATTTTCAGATTGAAGATGGTTTGCCTAATTCTTCTTTTATTTACTTCCCATAGATACTGTTTCAAACAGGAATGATCAGTTAAATAACAGATTTCTAATAAAACATTTACAAATAAATGTATGTTTTTCTCCTTGTGAAGAAAGCTTTTTCCATGTTTTACTTATCCAGCTTGGGGAAGAAAGGAACATCATATGATCACCAAGTTCTAGCACAGTTCAGATTTTGCATATTCCTGCCAGTGGTCTACATATCAAAATTATTTACAATAAGTATCTGGTGAATAAATTTGAGTTGCAAAAATCTGAAATTGCAAAAAAACCGAAAAAAGCTAAAATAAGCAAATTATTAACTGAGGATTAGCTACTTAGATTTATCTGAGATATTTTTACAAGTAATTCTCAGTAGAAATACATTTCATTCTCTGTGGATATCACAGATTGTCACTGGAAAAAGTCAGTAGTTTCAGATAGTCACATAATGACATTTATTTCTTTCCTAAAAAACCACACGTGTGTAAATAAAACTTAAGTCTTATTGAGTTATTTTAGTTACTTATGACTGTTATGAGGATGATCACTTTCAAAGAAGTCAATATTTGTATTAAAAGGTAAATAATTACTTATTAGATACTTTTCTACAATAAAATTGCTTTATTTCTGCAAGCCCAGGCAAGCTGTCCTGATAAACAGCACATGCATAACCTGCCTGAGCAACTTTCCTAATTTGTTTTTATAGAGTGATCAAAAGGTTTTCCTGGGTTGGGCTGGTTGTGTTTCAACGTGTCTCGTATAAAGAGTTGACTTCTGTCTTATGTAATGTGCTTGATTCATTCTTTTTCTCCAACATGCAAATCTTGCAATACCACACAGTAAACCAGCTAATCAAAATTAGTATTTCATATCATAACTTGTATAACATAACGTGTTACATCTGTGGCATTTTTATGAACTATTTGAAACTCCTTACTGGCCATTATGACAGAAAACGTATTTCTTCTTTGAAAACTGACCCAGTTTCATCTGTAATAGGGCTCATTTTCTTCTTAGTAGGTGGTACAGTGCTGTATTTAGGATTTAGTATGAGAATAATATTAATAACACACTGATGTTTTGGTTGTTGCTAAGTAGTGCTTACCCTAAGTTAAGTCTTTCCAGTTTCCTGTGCTCCACCAGCGAGAAGCTTCACAAGAAGCTGGTATGGAGCATGGCCAGGACATAGTTTAAATGACTTCTGTTATCTCTAATTGTCAAGACCTTAGAGGTCAAATAATTTGCTCAAACTTCAGTGGCCAGGGTCACCTGAGACTCTCTAGGGTGTATGAAGGTGTATGTATTTAGCTTGGCAGATGTGACAGAGGATCTATGGGAAACTTTCTGGAGAGGCAGCAAGGAGCTAGGCAGGGTATCTCTGGGCAACTCAGATGGCATCACATCCCCACATGGAAACAGCAGAACCAAGATCCTGACTTTTAAATATATATTTATAGATATGTGAGAAGAACCTCATCCTAATAGTGATTACTGATTTGAGTTCATCATTTAGTTCTACATCATTTTGTGGGATCTAACACTTGCACAGGGTAAAACCACTGGCTTAGCAAACTAAATTGACTGATTGTTTGGTTGTAGGGAATCTCTAAGGCCTTGGTGAAACCAGTGGCAGCCTGGACACCATCATGCTCTAATGCTTTGAGTTGCTTGCATCTTCTCAGAAAACAAAATCTTTAAAGATGCTTCTGTAATGGTCAGCAACACCTCGTGCCAGTGCCATTAAAAGCATTAAAACTTGTATTGGATACATTTAGTATGTAGCACCTACATCTCAAGACTGCTACTGCATGGAAAAGGTTTATACATTTGACCTTTTTCTCTTTTTTTTTTTTTTTAATTAAACAAGATTGGTTCCCTTTTCAATTTTCAGATGTCTCAAATTGGGTTGTAAGGAGGAACAGAGAAATGAAATTCATGGACTTCCTGGCCTGCAGTAGCAGTTTTTGTTGCAGTCATGAAGTATATGTGTGTGACATATACAAAGACTGGAAGGCCCATCTGTGAGCATACCTGTGCATCGTTACTTTGAATCATACACACAAGAGTTGATGCATTGTCTCAGGAAAAAAAAGAGTTCAGCTGAGGATTGTGCTGGTCCTCTTGCTTTTTTAGGAATAAAACCTGAATGGTTTGCAGAGCTTCTTCCTAAAATCCATGTTCACAGATCTTCACAATTACCACTCCCCTTAATTCTAGCTATCTTCTTCTTTCTCTCTCTTGCACACCTTCTCACCTTACAGCCTAAGTTTTTAGCTGTTAAAAAGAACAAACATAGATATGTAACAACATTAGCAGAATCAGAAGTTATCACCAACTTAAGTAAGGAAAAAAAGTATTTTCTCTGTTTCAGTGCATGTGTGATGATTCTCACACGCAGTGAGGAGCAAAAAGAGGTAACATGTTGGAGACTATTAGATTTGGAAAGTGCTTTTCAGTTTTCAGGTAGGTTACACATCATGTGATTTGGTGGAATTATTTTCCCTTTTCACTTTTCATTTTGGGCAAAAGTAGAGGTCTAAACACTATAAAACACATATGCTACAGTGGGTAGGCTAGAGGAATTCTGTAATTGTAAAAGTTCAACCAACTTTTTATCCCAATTAATTTTCAAAGCTTTTCAACTACTGCTACTGGCTTGTAAATTCTTACTTGCTCTACCCTGCATGCAAAACCTGTAATATATGTAGACACTCTGATATACTACGCTTACTTCCCATCTCAGCTGAATGAGTCTCATGCCAGTGATTTTGGTGACCTTATCCTTTTTTCAGGCCAATGACGAACAGAAATCAAGCCTTTATATACAGGATATTTGAACAAAAATCCATGAGTGAGAAAAGAGGGCAATACATTAACAGCTGATTGCTTTCTAGTACTTTTGCCTTTCCCACTGATTGCAGTGACAGCAGAGCTGATGAATGTCTTGTTCAGTTAAACTTGTAGCAAAGCTGGAAAGCTCTGCGGCAGGTAGAAATGGACTCTGATATAAGACCTGGTCCAACTATGTTCTCCTGCAAACTTGAATTACAGTCCTCAGGCACAGAGATTAAAAACAAAATGTGACTATTTTGGTGCTTTGTCATAATTACCCAGGTTTAAACACATTAGCCTAATTTTCTTATCTGTATTGATAAAGGTTTTTCCTGATTCGTGGGTATTATTCTAGTTAAAAATCCCTCCCCACACAGTCTCCCCACCCTGTTGTTTATTTTAATGTAAAATAGCAGTAAAATATTCCTTTTCTAAAAAAGCATCTCTAGGACGTATACTAGTTCTCTTTTGATGTTTTAATTTCTTTACTGGTACTAAAATTTGTTAAAAATAATACAAACATTCATCTTTCAGCATCTTTTCGCAAAAAGTCCTTTAGAAAGGCAAGGATCTCAATTTTCAAAGAAAAGACAGATTTTCATAATGCTATTAGCACTTCTGCTTACTGACCCTTACAGGAAGCCTCTGTTTAAATTCAATCCATGAAACATACTTTGGGAAATTGTAGTGCCTTCAATTAAATTTTACCTGTATGGAACACCTGAAATAGGGCATCTAAATTACTTTCTAAAGGTCTGTTTCCAAAGAATCTGATTTTTGTACCACTACCTAAAAAAAATCTATTTTTAGCATCAAAGCAGCAATTTTTTTTTCAAGACTTTTTTTTTAAGTTTAGGAAAGTGTGACCATGTGAATCTGTGTTCTTCGTATTGTATCCTTCACTTTGCACCTGAAAAAGTGCGAGAAATTCCAATTGTTCCCAGGTCGTATTAGTGTTGTCAACACTTTGGAAACACGGGGTAATGTGATTCTTGTCTTAGGGCTCAGTTCAACCACAGAAAATATTTCGGACATGTCTAAATATATGAAAGTAAGACTGTATGATTTTGTAGATGTAAGTGTGCGTGAAGGATTGCTTTAGTTGCAAGTTGGGAACAATTCTGTGTATGAAGTAGGCGGTGTTTCCCCTTCTCTAAGATAGTAGGGAAAAAGTTACCTGCTACAAAGCTGAAGTCCCAGGCTTTTTAAAAAATCAGATTTGCTTTCAATAAACAGATTTAGGATGCCAAATTTGATGAAGGACAGTTTTATCCCACGGAACAGTTTCTCAATCCAGCCAAATTCTAATCTGGGGGTAGCAGTTTTCCCTGAAAGACGACCAGTGAGCCAACAGGCTCATTTAATTCAGTTTTGGTGCATATCCATGAGACAATTTTTCAGCACAGAAAGGGAAATACCAGGAGCAGTTACAGAAAGCCAGAGGCTATGTGGCTTTTGGAGTAGCAGGGAGAAGTTAAATAGGCTGGGAGTTGGCTGCAGAAAGAGGGATCAGTGTCTTGGATATTGGGATGAAAGGCTCAGAGCTGGCACAAGAAACTATATGTTTCTGGCAAAGGGGGCTATAACAGGCATGAAAGAGCCTTGTGGGTGGCCCAATAAAAAGGGGGGCTACAGGTGGGTCTGAAAGAGACTGGCAGAAGAGGGTTCCTGGATGTTAAATTTGCCAGTCTGCTTGTGCTTGTAGCAAGTCAATGATCTACAGGGAACTGGCTGGACAAACTCCATGTCTACACCCAGCATGCATCGGGGCCTGAATGAAGCGTGGTGATCTTACATTGGTTGGTAACCACTTGTATACACAGAACATGAATAGAACTTCCCTATGAAACAAAGGCTGAGAAAGGGTACCTTCATTACAGCATGATCAAGTGAACATGAAGAATTCTCAAGACAGGTTTATTTAAACACATCTGTAATCTTCTAGGTACTAAGCTCGCACAATTCTTTACTCACCTTAAAATATTGAAGTATTTCCAAATATAAAAAAATAAACATAGCAAATTAACATATTTACTTTTTGCCCTACCCCCTGTGGATTTGGAGTACAAAACAGAATTATTCTGCTAACAAAACAAAACAAAACAAAACAAAAAAACAAAACAAAGAATTGTTACAGGATTATAAGGCTTTTACGTCCTTTGTCACTTGTTTAGTTTGCTTATATATATGCTAAATATAATCAGATATTTCCAAATTTTTATGGGTCCTGTTTTGTAAAACTCTTTTCTTCTTGGCTTTCTCTGATTTTCTTCAACTCCATCTTTCTTAAAATATGATGACCCAACTAAATATAGTACCCCAGGTAAGTCCTCACAGAACGACGACCCTTAGACACCACAAAATAACATGTCTTTACAACCACATGACACACAGTTGATTCAGAGCTAGCTTGTGGAGACTTCTATGCCCTTTCCATGTTATTGCTGCCAGTCAGTCAATGCTCTTTTCTACGTGAAAAGCCCCAAGCAGTATATTGAATTTCACCTTTATTGAAATTCACTTTTTCATATTGAAAGATTCTTCAGCTGGTCAAGATCGTCTTCAGTGAACCTTGACTACCATCTTCATTCACTCAGTTTTTAATGACAGTTCTTTCCAAATGATTTAAAAATTATTCATGTAAACTATTAAAAAATACTAAAGAATACTGAGCAGAGGGCAAAGCCCTAGGGAATGGGACGTAATAAGAAATGGTTGACAAATAGCTCTGGAGCAGATGTGTGCTCTTAGCTGTGAACCTGCCTAAACCATCATCTATGCGTGACTTCCTTGAGAGAGAATGTCATATGGAGAGATCTCAAAGGCCAAAAGTCAAGATACATCCTGCTGCTGCCCCTTTCTCTGTCTGTTACATGATTTTTCTCTGGAGAAAAAAGAAATTGTAGTGGATTAATATGTTTAATTCTGTAAAAATCAGTTGTCTTTTTTCTTATTATGCAATTATCCTTTAAATACTGAAAACTTACTTTTAATAATTTGCTTCTGATTTTTCCAGGCTATCAAAATGGCATGTTTCCATAATTTTATTCTACCCCTTTCAAAATTGGAAATATCTTTGTCATAAGGTTCCCTTGGCTGCCACGATCTCTGGAACAAAATCACTACAGAGTTGGGAGCTATTATAATACACTTCATCAGGACCTCCCAGATTCAAGAATACCTCAAATATTCTCAAAGGTTTTTGAGCCTGGGTTTTTACATCTGCTTTTTCATTTTTATTATATTAATCATATAGAAGAAATAATTTGTTGAGATACTTGAAATTAAAAAGACTATTAATTTCTCTGCTCATTACTTCCTTCCCTTTCCTGGTAAGTACTGGACTCATTCTTGTCATTTACTCCTAAGATACAATTAGAAGTTTTTCTTCTTGTCTGTTTTCTCTTATTAGGCACCTAAACTTAAACATTCCATTATATACTCTCAATCAGTTGATTTTTAATAATAAAGCTTTAACAGTAGTAATGTGTCTCAACTAGCTCAGCCTCTTGGCTCTATTGCATCGTCACAGCTTGCTTCTACTTTTATCTGTCCCCAGGAACTTTCAACAGATCAGCCTCTGGTTTCTTGGAAGCCAACACATTAAACATTAGTCATTTTTGATGTATCATATTGTTATATACATTGTGTTTTCAGGCTTTACCATTTAGTTGCTTGCTCAGATAATTACATGAAGGTCAGGATAACAAGAGATTCTTGTGTCATAAGAAGGTGGTCTCATAGATTATGGTGATTAATTATCATAAAAATCATAACCATACTAAAAATGAAAATCAAAAGTATGTACTGGTTTGCAACTTGCTCCTTTAATGAAAAGAGAACTCTATCTATGTCGAACATCTTTTGGCACTCACTGGAGAATTACTTTCACTGTAAGCTAAAGTAACTTCCTGCACAGTGAACTGGTCCTCTTTCTCTTCTGTTGAGATTCCCATTCCCATGAGGAAGGAAAGCTGAGTCTCTTTTGTATTTTCCTGTGCCTTGAACAGAAAGCTTAAGGTCTTGCCTGGCATAAAGGAACTGAAATAAGTAGACAGTGTATGCAACAGTGGCCTCTGGGAATGGTTTCAGGACTTTGTATTTCCTAGTTATTTTGTGCTTTTTTTGTCAAAGGGTAAACATTTCAAGCATTATTCAGAACGGATTTAGGAGACGTTTTCTTTAAGTTCTGCTGAATACAAATGTGTGGAGGGAAAGAAAAATCAAGCATTCTGCTTTGGTTTTGTGTTTTTGTTCACCATTTACACTGAGATCTTTGGGGAGAAGGATTGTATAGATGTGTAGGGTAATCCAGTTCTCCTCTTCCTTAGTAGGGCTTTCATAGGAAGTCACTCCAAAGCACTACTGGAAGAGGGCTGTCTCAAGCCTACTAAAGGAGAGAAAAGAAAAATTCTGGCGGATGAGGAACCATGATAAAATCTGAGGTGACTCTGCTACCAAGATTGGTATGCTAGCAACATTGCTACAGCTGAGAGAAGATACTGAGTACTTTACAGGAGAAAGTATTATGGAAATGTGTGGCATATTTTAGCAGTAATACCAGCATAAGATCTCAGAGTGCAGAGTGAATTCACTTTCCTGAAAAAAATATCATCTTTACATGTAGGTGAAGGGATGTAGCTCCTTAAAGGTAGAAATTGAGATAGAAGCCATCTGCTTCTGGATATTCATAGTGATGATACGATATGTGCATATACATAAATGTTTGTAATTTAAAAAAAATGTTTGTAATTACTAGACCCATGACATGCCTCAGCACACATAATCTACATGAAGCCAGAAGAAAACTGTTTGACCTCAATAGAGTGAAGCCTCCCCAAAGGACTGCTGGAAGTGATATTTTCCAGACTAGTGCTTCTTGCAGTACATGGCAGCAGATGGCCAGCCAGCACTCTGGGATATGACTGACTGTAGAACAGTGCCTTGACTTTGTTCCATTATTATAAAGACTCAAAATTTAAAATATTTGTGTTTAAACAAACCTGTGAGACTGCTTATATGAGAGGTGAGTAAGAGGGGGAAAAATGTTTCTTTGCAAGATATTGTGCTCTCTAAAGAGACCAAGAACTTCAGGTTTGGTTATGATAAGTAACCTGCTGAGCCCACGTTAGGTTGAAAAACACTTATGTTCTTATTAAAGTTACCATCTTTCTTCAATGCACCCACAATACAAAACGTAGCATTGATAGATAAGGATGAGTTTGGTGTAAAGAATGTAAATACATTTAATTCTCTTTACGAAATAACATTTGTATGTTTGTATCATGGCCTTGAAATGTTGCAGCAACCTTGGAAAAATTGGAAGAATTTTAGGGATGTCCCCAAGAAAGCAATGAATTCCTAATTTGCATAGAAAGGGACAGAGGTAAGGACAGAGGAAGACCCTGCTGCAATGCATGACTTCTGAATTTTGAAATTCCTCTCCAGAAGTCAGTGGGGACAGACGTGACACTCAAAAGCTTTGTCAGAGGTGAGTTAGAATTATGCTTTGCTGTTTTGATTTTTACCTTTGCTATTTTGTTTACAACCTTGATATTAAGAATTTAAGATTTTCTTTTGCTCAAATAAGCTTGCATCAATTTTCCCCATCATTTTTTCAGTGCTAGAGTTGAGGCCAATGGAAGCTGACAAATTCAGCTCACATTCTGTCTCTGGAGGTAAAGTATGCAAGCATCAGTCTAGTGCTCCCCCCATGAGGTACACCCTGACATGGTGCTAAATCCTCTCAGCCAGGCTGGAAGGGTCAGCTGGGGCCTGGGAGTGCCAAGCTCTGTATTGAGAAATTTGTTCCTGGCAGACACAGAAAACACCCCTTCTTCCAGGATCAGGTAACAAAGAAAGACCCCTCACAACAAACCCCTGGGGAACCTTTCAAATCAGTCCATGGCTTCAAGGGGAAATGTAGCAGCTTCCAGCTCAGGAGAGAGGACTGAAATTAAATTAACCAGGAGAAAATGTTTGACTGTACTGATTTGTGAGATTGTGTTTGAAAAAAATGTTTACAAACCCTTTCTGCAAGGGTGCTACTAATGTAAAATACGTAATAGAAGGTGTTTTGATCAGAATCAAGAAAAGAGGCAGCTCATTTAGTCTAATAATTTCCAGGGAATCAGTTCTCTAGTCAGTCCTCTAACCTGAGATCCCTGCTGTAAAACACTAGTTTGTTCTACCTATGCTGAAAGGTAATGAAAGGTATCTAGTAATGTGCTCACTCCAGTAAACATTTAAACCATGCTGTTGTTTTTATCACTTCAGTCTGTAAGGCTTCTCTGTGTGCTGTCATGCTCATGCCTCAGGAAAGTCACTGTGGAAACTACTTGAAAGTCTGCTTATAGCCCAGACCCAGGCTTTGAAATAGGTCATTAATGCTCATGAGCAGGCCACCAGGGTATAATGTTTTCATGGAGATTTAATGGAGACTGTAAAAATATGTATATGCTAAAGTATCTGTTAGCTGACACTCGTGCCTAGATTCAGCTTACTTTCTCCAGACACGTTCAAGCCAGACAATAAACCTGCCTGCACTCAGTTCTGAAGATCAAGACTGACTGTCATATCCTTCTCCCCTTACCCACATAATCCTCTCCCACTTATCAGTCATTCAGCAGGGGTTTGTGCATTTTTCTAAAATGTAAAATGCCCCATATAATTTCTTTGCATAACAAGTATAGGACAGTGTGTTTGTGAAATACCACATCTTCTCTGTTCCACATGTGCAGGGCCAGGAGTTAGACTTTGATGATCATCGTGGGTTCCTTCCAACTCAGAATATTCTGGGATTCTGGGATAAAAAGCTCAACCCAGCCTACAAGGCTGCTTGTGTAGTAAGATGCAGTAGGTAAGAATCATGACAACTGAGGAATAAAAGCAAGAAACATGGTAATGCTAGACATAGAGAACCATTTATTTGAAACATTTGGAATAACAAATTTATGCTTATATTTCACTATGAAGTGCAAGCAGCTCTTGGAATAAAGTCTGAACGTGAAGGCCTATGAAGAAGTGTTTACTGCAACCTAAAACCAGGTATTCTTCTCAGACTTCAAAGCTAAACAAGATGTGATGAGAGTTGCTATTTTATCCTCCAAAAAAATGATAATTACACTGAAATTGTTTTATAGCTATTGTTGGATTCTTTTTTCAGGTTTATGGCAAAATAACAGATGAAAAAGATAAGAACATATTGAAAGAGACTAATACGTGAGTGCATAGCTCCTCATGTTGCCAGGTCCTTCAAAATGTTTGTATTCCACTTTAATGTGAAACAAAAGGTAAAGGAGGAAAGCATTTCATCACAGGTAAATTCTAAGGAACTGTCTGGGTAATCAGCCCCATATTAAGTCAGTGTTAAAATAACAACACGAACACTGTATTTTCTAAATCCAGTGGTGTCAAATGTTTTCATTTGGGATGGTCTCAGACCAGATATCACCAATACTATCACAAAGAGAATATCTTTCAGAGCTTATCTGATATTTTGTATGGTACTCATTTCAATCCTTTTGCCCAACTTAGGCAAAGCATTTAAAATATGAAAAAGTGCACCTTGATCAGTAAAATAAACACTGTCACCATTCTAAGTCATGGGGACAAAAATGGAAACCAGTCTGCAGAAAAGCACAGAGTGCATTGAAAATGCTTTTAAGTAAAGCCTTTCAGACATTCTAAGAACTGCCAAAACAAGCATCCCAACTCTATTTGGAAGAAACAGAAAGCAACTCTGCAGAAAGAAACCCATGCTATGTAGAAGAGATACCAGTGCAGAACATAGGGACAAAGTAATGATGATTCCATCTTGAAATCAGAAGCATAACAAGTGAAAAGGTTTAGCTTAAAATAATAGTGCTCAATATACAGGTCTTCCAAAAAGTCCTAATTAAGTAAAAAAGATAGCCCAAGAATATTAGCATTAGGAAACAGCTCCAATAACCTGAGTACCTGACAGCGTAATTGATAAAATATTAAACTGGTATTTTTAATTGAGCATCGATCCAGGTTAAGCCATGAACTCATGAGTTAAGCATGTGTTGCTGAAACATCAGAACCTAAATTTTACTCATGAAATATACACTCACAGAGAGGTTATCATACACAGAGCAGGCACATACCTACTGAAAATAGGCAGCCGTGCATGCAAAATTACCTTCTGTCTGTGCAGCGCAAAGGAGCTACATAGATCCCTTCTGTGTCTAATAATAGGGCTCAAAGGAGAGACAGCTTGGATACTGTGTATTGCTAATAACTGAAAAAGGTGCACTGGAGCCTGCATAACCAATTGTAACAGAAAGGGTTATAGCAATGCCTGTGAGGAACTATAGCAAAAAAAAAAAAATTAGAGAACACTGAGCTGTGAAAAATAGTTCATACTCCTCTTCTTTAAGGCTTTTTTTACAATCCTAATTAGACATGTGTAAATAATTGATTTTTCAAGTTGGTGGCTGAACCTAAAAAATATTTTCTAATATGTTTTAGATCAACCTGAACTGATTTCTTTCCTTTTTGCTAACACAAAAAGAAACATTAACAATATTTGGTACTTCTACATTTATGAAAATGATTTTGCAGCTACTTTTTTTTTGGGGGGGGGTAGAGTTAGGGTTTTTTTGGTTGTTGTTTTTCTTTTTTTTTAATAAATAAAGATGAATTCAACTTCTAAAAGGAACAATCATTAAAAATTTTATTTAAAAAAATTGAAATTTAATCCCAAAGTCCACAAATTACTTTACTATATCTAAACCCTTTCCTCTCATATGAGGTTTTTTCCCCCTTCTAATTTGAATGCAGGCACAGTCTCCATTATTGAAAGCCTTTACTTCTTCCCACCTTTCACATTATTAGATTTAATCCTGCCCTCATGTAAATGGAGTAATTTAACTATTACAGTCACAGGGTCCCGAATGAGAAAAGCACCTGTGTATGTCCTTAATTATAAGAAACTTAGGATGGCATTTGTATTTCTTTTTGAAAACTGGGTCATCTAAAACCATTTTAAAATTACCTAAGCATCATTTCAGCAGCTTACTCCTACAGTCCTGTCCCTCCTCATTGGTGTCTGAAATAAGTGTTGTAACTCTTACTGCTATGACTCTTCTAACTCTCCAGTAATTTCCAGATTTTTCCAAAATCCTCTCTATCGTGCAGAGGGTTGCCACAACACACTCTGAGGCAGAAGTTATTGAGGGTGATCTATAAGCTCCCAGTCCACACTGCTAAATCCTAAACTGAGGAGTCCTCAGAGTTCTTCTGATCTCCAAGGTCTAGATCGATGCTTTTGCCACAAGCTGTTTTTACCTTGGGGTGATCCCTGGCTGTGCACAGCTCTCCCCACGCTGATTATTGTGTGGATGAGATCCAGACATATGGGCTAGATGAGACCCAGGGAAGGCTTAGGTGAAGATTGCAACCCTTGTAACTGGATGAACCAGGATCTCTGAGCATTCCCACAGTGTAAACCTGCAGCAGCTGAGGAGTCATGGACCATTCACATCCCACCATCACCCCAGTAGTTAACTCCTTACCAAAAAAACCCCCAAACCAACAGGAGATGCATAATAAGACAGTAATTGATTACATAAGCAATTGAAGAAAATTGACTCTGTCACTTGGACAAAATTAATAAACTGAAGAACAGGAAGAAAAAAATTAGAAAAAAAATCAAATTTATTTGTCAGTCTTGGCTGCCACTGATATCAACAGCTCCCAGGACCTTTTAAGAGGGATAGTGATTGCCATACTGCTTCAACAAGTTGCTGAAATGACTTCATATTCTTTCAGTTTCTTTGCACTTTTCTTTTCTTTGCTTCAGTTATGCCTGACTAAATCAAGAGTAAAAACATTTCCTTCTAGTTAAGGTCTCCTAGAGGAAGATCAGTTCAGAGCATTGAAATCACAGCCAGATCCAGAGCCCTTTGTTAAAACCTGCTTTTGGAGAATCCTGTTCCCTGCTGCTGACTCTTTTCTGTGCTGCTGCTTTTGGCAAACTACATCTCCTCTCCCCTTCAGAGGATCCTCATCATATTCAGACTAGGAAATCCTTGTTCCTGAGTAGGGAATGAGCCAGTCTTTGCCATCTCCTCTGCCAGCTCTCTGGATAGCTGTTATTTCTCCTCTCTTTCTGTTCAGGCTTAAGTCTAGAAGACCCTTCTCCTAAACAGAGAGGGTACCCATGTCTGTCTTGTGCTTAGGTCCAGCTCCAGGTTCCTCGTCCCAGACCCAGTTTCTATTCAAATGAACTCTCCACTGGCTGAATGTAGGTCACCTTAAAATCACTCTGGGCTCTAGAGCTGTTGACTGAATCTACACTGATTCTTTTGGGACCTTCAACACCTATCTGAGTTTTATAACTGGACATATAGGTTTTCCTGAAAAAACTGGCAGCCCATGGCTTGGACAGGAACACCCTGTGCTGGGTTAGGAACTGGCTGGAGGGATGGGCCCAAAGAGTGCTGGTGAATGGTGCTGCATCCAGCTGGCGGCTGGTCACTAGTGGTGTCCCCCAAGGATCAGTGTTGGGTCCAGTTCTGTTAAATATCTTTATCGATGATTTAGATGAGGGGATTGAGTCCATCATTAAAAAATTCGCAGAAGACACCAAGTTGGGAGGGAGTGTTGACCTGCTGGAAGGCAGGAGGGCTCTGCAGAGGGACCTGGACAAGCTGGAGAGTTGGGCTGATTCCAACGGGATGAGGTTCAACAAGGCCAAGTGCCGGGTCCTGAACTTTGGCCACAACAACCCCATGCAGCACTACAGGCTGGACACAGAGTGGCTGGAGAGCAGCCAGGCAGAAAGGGACCTGGGAGTTTGGATTGACAGGAGACTGAACATGAGCCAGTAGTGTGCCCAGGTGGCCAAGAAGGCCAATGGCATCCTGGCCTGGATCAGGAACAGTGTGGCCAACAGGTCCATGGAAGTGATTCTGCCCCTGTACTCAGTGCTGGTGAGGCCACACCTGGAGTGCTGTGTCCAGTTCTGGGCCCCTCAGTTCAGGAAGGATGTTGAGGTGCTGGAGCAGGTGCAGAGAAGGGCAACGAGGCTGGTGAAGGAACTTGAACATGAGTCCTATGAGGAGAGGTTGAGGGAGCTGGGGTTGTGTAGCGTGGAGTAGAGAAGGCTCAGGAGAGGCTCGTAGCTCTCTACAACTACCTGAGAGGAGGTTGTAGGTAGGTGGGAGTTGGTCTCTTCTCCCAGGCAATCAGCAGTAGGACAAGAGGGCATGGCCTTAAGCTGTGCCAGGGGAGGTTTAGGTTAGATATTAGAAAGAAATTCTTTACAGAGAGGGTAATCAGCCATTGGAATGGGTTGCCCAGGGAAGTGGTGGATTCTCCGTCCCTGGAGGTTTTTAAGATGAGGCTGGACATGGCACTTAGTGCCATGGTCTAGTAACCGTGGTGGTAGTGGATCAAGGGTTGGACTTGATGATCTCAGAGGTCCTTTCCAACCCATCTGATTCTATGATTCTAAGTGTCTTAATCTGAGAGCTTAGACTTGACCCTATGAATCTATGGCCTTTTTTTTACAACAGCTTTACTCTGGCAGGTAGCACAGCCTAAGTGTTTAGATCATGTGACAGAAACCACTTCAGCAATTGAATTTAGAGCCAAACAGGTTTAGATCTGAACTACTAGCTAGTTTAGTAAGCTAGGCTATCAGAATATAGCTATTATTTCCGGATGCTACAAAATCTAAAGTTGTTTATTAGATTTATATTAAATACTGTCAGATGATTTTATAGCAAATGAAAAGACCTGTCTGTGAGACTTCTGACTAAGCAAAAATCTGGGTGTCAACATTTATTTGAAGCTTCTTGCAGAGGTAAAAAGACTTGTATTTATATCAAAGCTACTCATCCACACTCTCCAGCTATTAGGTAGTGCCCATATATAATGATCCCAGTGCAGTTGCTGCATGAGGAGGTTCTATCACTGCAAAGGCTCCTTTCAGCTTTTTCACACATTGAAACAAGGTCCAAGAAACACTTGTCACTGATGCTTTTACTCACCCTTGTGAGTAAGATCTTAGCCATGTTGACTAGACATTGTGTGGAGACAAAAAATTTTACCTTCCCAAATTATCTAATACATTTCTTCAACTTCTAGATTGTCAGCCTGATAGTCTTCACTGGAAAATCAGTGCACATTAAATGAATACATACATGAATGGCAGCAGCATTAAAAGAAGCAGTATCAAGAGATTTTGAGAGAACTAGTAGATTTTATCTGACAAATATATCTCTGAGTTCTAAAATGACAGTTGGAAAGACATCAGAGGGGCAGTGAAAATTAGGTCTTTTCTGTCTGTTCTGACTATAACTCTGGTGATAAAATTTTCCCTAACACATAATAATCTTGTCAAAAAATCAGATCTACATATCTAAGCAGTTGTACCTTGAACTATTTCAATATGATGGCAAGCATTTCTTGCAGGTAAAGATGCATGTTAGAAAGGTAAAGATATTTAGCATGAAAATCTGTAACTTGTTGCAGACTGATTTGTTGTATAATTTGCAGGATTCTTTTCCAAAATAGAAAACCATTATTCTACAAGTGAGTTTTTCATAAACTAAGTGGTTCGTTAAGATATCTGTAAATTCAACTCCCACTCCCTCCTCAAATAGTTTAAATCCAAAAAACATAGAACTGAAACTAACACACAAAAACTGTGGTAGGGAAAAGGGTGACAAGATTACAAGGATAAATGAAACCATGTAAATCATCAATGAAATTCAGTGTCTTAAGCACAGATTACCCAGACAGCTGTATGGGATTTGGGGAATTCACCACAGGGCAAGTTTAGCATCATGCTGTCCCCCAGAGTGAGGAGGTGTTCAAGGCCTGCTGAGAGCAGAGGCAGTACCTACAAGTAGGCTTGGACTCCAGGATTCCAGGTGGTGATCCTGGTGGTCCAGGCTAATTGCTGTCAGATTCCCCCATCCTGAGTCTGTGTCTGCTGGGAAGGACTCCCCTGGTCCAGCAGAGGCCCTCTGCACTGAAGCAATCAGAAACTATGAGCTACAGGGAGGCATATTATCTATTACCCAGGCAAAGAGGAGAGGAGAAAGGAGCTGGGAGAAGAACTGGATAATGAATTATAAAGAGACAACTTAACTGCACAAACATCAGCTTTAGAGAGAAAAGATGTTTTGAGGACTGGAGCACTCCTGCAAGTAATGGGTCAGTTCTGCATGTGACAATAAAGAAGAATGATTCTTGTTTTGGAACCTTTTTCTTGCCGCTGTCTAACTCCTCTTCACAGCATAACAGTAGGAAAGAGCTGTTAAATATATGAAACAGCTGCTGCAGTGCTCTCTGTTGTCTCACAGAGTCCTTTGATCACCAAAATATATAAGTAGGAGCCCAGGTTCATTGCTAAGCAACAGACTGCTTAAAGACATACCTAAATTCGAGTGTGTGACAAAGTTCTGTTCATACTAGTAGGACAGAAGCTTGTAATTCAGTTTAAATCTACATGAGTGTTTTGCTGAAGAGTGGTGGGCTATGGAGGCCATAGTGTGAACCTTTGCCCAGCACCACCATTGTCATAGGAGAGGTCACATGAAGCTACAGAGATGACAGACTTTAGCTGATTTCTTGATGCTGCTTTTGGACTCAATGATCTTAAAAGTCTTTTCTAACCTAAACGACTCTATGATTTGGTCTCAGCCATTGCCAGTTTATGTCTCTCGATTCATTTTCTGCAGCAATTCTTGAGTTTCCCCTTCTTATGAATGAGGGAGGGGTGGAGCATGAATGAAAGATGTGAACGTAGCACCTAAAGGGATCACTGCATCATATAATCCCATTACCATCATCGTGGGACATCGTGCGCTAACTTTGCAGCATCAGGAAGGCTCTACAGTTTATTCACTCTTATGGGAAGGTTAACACAGAGGAGAACTGTGTTAAAATGTCTCTCTTACTAACAAAAAGAGCAGATCAGGCAGAACATGCTTGGAGCCTTCCTGCAGTCATATCACAGAAGAGTAAAAGCAATGTGAAAACCACAGTCTGACAGGTTGAGTATTTATTTAAGGGCAGGTACAAAATGCTTTCTTTTTCATCTTCCTCTAAATATTGTCATTGCAATCAGTTTCCTTTCAAGGGTCAGTTTTGTTCACTATATCTATTGTTTTCCCTGCATTTAAATTCCTTCATCATATATCATAGAATGGTTTGGGTTGGAAGGGGCATTCAAGATCATCTAGTTACAACCTCACTGCCATGGACAGGGACATCTTCCACCAGGTTGCTCTAAGCCCCATCCAACCTGGCCTTGAACACTTCAAAGGCAAAATCTCCCACAGGTGGGATCCTTTGCACCTCACTTCAGATGCCTGTAATGTAAATGCCTATGTATGAGGTAGTCATCCCCAGGTAATTTTTTCTGGAGGTAAAACATCTTTCCATTGTCAGATCCAGGGATCAGCCTGACTCATCAGATGCAAGCTATGTGTAATTATATAGGCTAATTGTGGTTGCAGTTTCTCCAGTTGTAGCTTTGTTGTTTTAAAGTTTGAAGATCTGTTCAGTTCACTTGAACCATACCTGCTCAGAGAGCAATTCTAAAATTGTGCCTTTTGCTTTTATTTATTGACATAATGATTATAATTATCACCTCGCTTCAGTTAGCAATGCTTTTGATGTGGCTTCTGAGGGCTCGAGGTTGAGCATACAGGGAACAATATTCTTTCCAAAAAATGCTGATTTTGACTTATGTAAAATATTTTACACAAACATGAATGTCTTTCTGGAATAATCACTCTCTTGTTCTAGATAAAAGACACACCCAAGCAACCTCAATAAGAAGAGTGTAGCTCTGATTGAAGGTAATCATAGTGTAGTAGAAATGGTTAATTTTTAATTTTTCCTATATTTTCAATGCAATTCCAAAATTACCTAATACTCACTTCAACAGATCTGAAATATATTTCATCTTGATAAAGGGCCAAAAAAAGAATTATTTTCATGTCATCATTTCAATTGTCATCTTATACTAAATATTAATGTGCATTCTATCATAAAGCTAAAATAATTGTTGTGTTTTATTAGTAGACATCACACCAGAATTAGCAGTTTAATCTTATCCACACAGACCATTTTGCATGTATGGAGTTGAAACAACTCAAGGAGAATGATCTAAATTTTTCATTTTTCTAGAATTTTGAAATATTTGGCTTCTTATTCAATTTCATATCTCAGAACTCCTTGAGAAATGGAAATTCAGATGAAGCCTGATGAAGTTTCATGAGGGAAAGTAATATTCAAGTACTCTGAAGTCTACTGAAATTCAGCTACAATCATTTGGATAAAAGAGTAAAGAATTATTCTTTCTAAGAACTGGATGAAATTTTAAGTTGTGTGATTGTGCACTACAATAAAAAATCCGTATGATGCAAACCAAACATACTCTATGAATAACTGTATTTACCAAGAATAAAAATCCTATGCTATTTGCACAGAACTAAATGAAGAGATGATGTTTCATTCAGTTCTTCTCTCCTAGTCTCTGAGTATGACTTGGAAAGATGATAAATTTAAGTCCCAGAAAGATCATTGGTATTTTCAGTAGTTTTAGAAAAGGGGAGTGAAAAATCAGTTCAATGGCAGCCCTCAGAACATAGTACTTAGATGTTATCTCAGACTTCAATTATAAAGACCAAAGAACAAAACCTTCCAGCAATCATTAGCATCACAGATCTTTTTACTCAGCTCATTTAAAACAGTGATGTGCACCTAAATCCCTTCTCATGAAAAACATCTTCCTTCTCTCTAAAATTTCCCAGAAGTATAAATGTTGAGGCACTGGTGTGCAAATGGAGCACTCAAAAGGAAGATTAAAAGAAATTTAAAGAATATATTTTCTTCATAACTACTCATAACTGCTCAGAAGTTCCTCTGAGTCTCATTTGATTTCCCCAATGGATTTTTAATCTTTTTCTAGTATCAATATCAGTCACAATCTCTCCCTGAAGAGTAACACATCTCTTCTCAGGGAAAAGAAGGGCAGACAGATATAGAGTCTCCTCTAAATCAATCCAGAACTTGTTATGCATTTTGTTTTCTTTCTTGCATTCCCACAGCCATAGGAAAGACACAGCAGGTAAAGAAGTATTCACTACGGAGAAAAAAAAAACCCACAAAGATTATAAACTACATTGAAGCCAAGTAGTTCTCATACAAGTCAGGTACATTTAAATAACCAGAACTCACAATTACTGGAAAAAAATAGATTTGCTTTTTCGATTTTTTTTCCAATGGCAATTTAGGACTTTATTTTTTTACTGAGAATATAAAATACTAAAAAATTGCTTTTAAGATTGAAGTGATCACAAGGAGTTCATAGAGATAGAGAATTTTGCTGAAGCAAAATCTTTATGAGGAAAAAATAGCTTTATTTGTCCAAAAGAATGGCCTTATTTATTTGCAAGCATAATGGCTTAAATCCTTGACGGGTAAGCTGAGCTCTCACCCTTCTAGAAAACAGGTTAAATTCAAGGAACACAGAACTGACCCAACTTGACTTTAAAAGCTCTTTATAGCTCTTGTAGTTTGGATAACTAGCTCTGTTGCTGCTGAAACAGCTTGATTAATATGTTCTCTACCATTGTCTCAAATACAAGTTGCAGGCAATGGAAATAGAAAAGAGTTATCACAGTTAGGATTTTACTGCCAAAACACTTTCCCAGCTTGATTAGTCAATAATAAAAGTGGCAAAATACCTTCTACCACCTTTCCTGGCCAAAACCCTACATCCCACCTACTAGGAAATGACACAGTCAAAACCCTACATATTTGATTTCTCCTGCTTGGATCCTGCTACTGAGGCAAGGTGAAACCTTCCCATCATGTAGGGTGCAGCAACTCATCTCTGAGAGGCCCAAATTTTTTTTCCATACTTATAACCTGCAGTTGTTTCCCTTCACTTAAGGACATACTGGCACTGGGTATAGAGCAGCCTTCAACTGCTTCTGTACTAGAAGTTACACAGTCATTCTTCTCTCAGACAATTAAACCTGAGGTACTTAGGGAGTGCAGTGGAAAAGTCCTCCAGTTATGAACCAGCATAAGAGAAGTAGAAAGAAATATAGTTGGAAAACCAGACCATTACTGGAATAAACTATGAAATGTGTGCAAAAGACTTAACAGTATTTAAGCACCAAAGAAAAGACTGAGAAGAATAAACTACAAAATGATATACAAAAACCTGTCAAAAAACCCACAGAGAAGAAAAGATCAGTGCACTACTGACAATGCTATGCAATCCATGGTTGGCATAGGGAGTGAAATTACTTTATTCCTTTGTCACTTCTAGAATTCCTATGGTTCAACTTACATTTCCCAATCTGTTACTCTTCATCAAAAGATTACAAAACATTGTCTTATGTGATTTTGAACTCAAAATTGGTCAGTGATGTTTGAAACTTTAGTAGTCTGTTTTCTGCCCAAAAGTAGCAAAGTGAAGTTGGTTGTCTTACTAAATGCATGGTACTTTGTGAGCCTTTAATAAAAACTAGAATAAGAAGAGCCATTTATCCCAAACTGCTGGATAGAAAATTGACCTCAGCACTGTTTTAGTTCCAAGACTGGACTGCATCATATTTCATGCTCTCTGTATCGTCTAGACAGTGTATTTAGAACTTTCAAGAGTTTGTACTTTGTTTCCAAGATCATCAACTTGTGTGAATGGACTTGGAGTGCACCTCTGTACTGAGCTGCACTTCTGTCCCTTTGCCAGCTGTAGATGGAGCACCATGCAGTTTCTTCTTAGGGCTTCTATAACTCAGGATGGGAGAGCAGAAATATCATGTTCATAATAACCCAGTAGTGAGTAGTAGTAGCTTTGAGCAGTTTATTTGGATAACTGTGTTGTTTCAGCCTTTGAAGGACACACAAAAGGTGGGTGGCTTGTTGTCCTGGATAACAGCTTCCAGTTACAGTAAACAGAAGCTGAAGGTGATGTGATTAACATTTACAGTTTATAATAAAGGCATGCTGTAAGAGTCATTATGAGACTTTAAAGTAATCCTTCCTCCTTCTTCGTCAGAAGCATGGCTCTCAACCTTCCAGCTTTCGCTAGTGCCCCATCTTTCTTCTGGCAGGCATTGTTTTCCTTGTTCTCAGTTTACACAAGGCAGTCAGTTCCCCCATTTTAATTCCTTGAACCAAAAATTCTCACTTCCTTTCAGAGTAAAAACCCACGTAAATTTGGAAGTCAAGGTACAATCGATGAATGAAATGACACAACACTTCATTATTGCCACTACCCACAGTGATCAGCACGTCTACATTTTACTTGGCAATCAAATGAGCTCATGTTTGCTTCCAACTTTTTGCTTCCTTTGGAAAACAACTCTGACTCAGTCTATGACTCCGTGATGCCATGTGCACTGATCACATAGTTTGATTTGGAAAAAAACCACATTAATCAGCATCAATCTCCTAAGCTCTGAATGCACTTTGATAGATGGCATCAGCACTGCAACCATTCTTCACATGCTGTGCTGCTGTGTTATAAGACCATTGCTGAATAAATTGTTCTGCCAACAATCACACAAGTCTAAAATCCACAAGTCCAGAACTTAGACGTAGAGAGTTACACAGTTACCTGAAGCCCTCTGCAGAATTATATCTCCAATACTTTAAAATAGGTTTATTTTTAATATTCTATACTAAAACAGACCTGAGCCAGGACCCACGGCCTGCTTTCAAATCTCCAAAGATTTGTTTACATGCTTCTCTTCAACCTGGAACATAACTTCCACCCCTTCCTGACCAGTTAAGACTTTTCCATTGCTTTCAGAGAGTATTTCTTTTTCCCTGTACTCCATTCCTGCATCTTAGAATTGTAGAATCATACAATGACCTCAGTTGGAAGGACTTTAAAGATCATCTGGTTCCAACTTCCCTGCCTTGTACAAGGATACCTTTCATTAGACCAGGTTGCTCAGAGCTCCATCCAACCTGGCCTTGAACACTTCCAGGGATGGGACATCCACAACTTCTCTGGGAATCCTGTTCCAGTGCCTCAATACCCTTACAGTAAAGTCTTTTTTCCTGATATCTGATCTAAACCTACTCTCAGTTTGAAGCCATTCCCCCTTGTCCTGTAGCTACATGCTCTAGTAAAAAATCCATCTCCAGCTTTCTTGTAGGCTCCCTTCAGGTACTGGAAGAACACAATTAGTTTACCCCTAAGTCTTCTCTTTTCTAATCTGAACAAACACAAATCTCTCAGCCTTTCCTCACAAGAGAGGTGTTTCATGCTTCTAATCAACTTCATGTCTCTCCTCTAGAATCACTCCAACAGGTTTATGTCCTTCCTGTGCTGAGGACCCCATAGCTGGATGCAGTACTCCAGAGGGGGCCTCACCGCAGAGGAATAGAGGGGCAGAATCTGTTCATCCAGAATGTTCAACCTGCTGGCATGCAGCTTTTGATGCAGTCCAGGATACAGTTGGCTTCTCTCAAAGCTCCCAGTATTTCCACTAAACTTTTCTAAGACATACACCACTACCTCCAGATGTTCTGCTTTCTGTCTCACTTTTTACCTCCCCACTAGAATGGCAAGTCCTCTGCTCTAATGGATCTTCAGCTTACGGAACTACATACTCTCTAACCAAATTCAGATGTTATATTTCTACAAGGTTTGCAAACAGCTAGGTGCTGAATTCCATGAATTACTTAAATAAACTAACACTTCTTCAGTATTTTATTCAAGACCTCCTTGAATCTTACCCTGCTGCTAGAATCATACTGATGTCCCCATGTGACTGTGTTTCTGATGTTATAGTGTGTTGAGTTATGACTCATCTCCGTTTTAAAGATAGTCAATGTGTACACATACACGAAAATATCAAAAGGCTTGTCATCACCTTTTCAAATCCAGTTTACACGCACTTTGATTCAAACACAGAAGGCTTATCTGATCATAAATGATGAACACTACTGACCATGACTAATTTTTGAAGTCTCATCACAGTAGGAAGATCGAAGCAGTAGCTGCTTGCCCTTTTATTGAAGATTTAAATTTGTAGCAGGTATTGCTTATTTAGGGAGGCATAAGAGAAAGAACGATACATCCTAATCATTCATATATCAGATTCGGTGTCAGTGAGATAACTGCATCTCAACAAAACAACCATATTTCAGAGGTGCATGTCATTGTCAGATTTTACTTAAGTTGATGGCAACTGTGTGTGCAAAGTGTGTTTCAAAAATCAGATGCTGTGATACGTTCCCAAATCCACTGAAGTCAGTGAGAGGCCTCCCTGTTTAGTGGAACAATTTCAAGTCCTATAGCAATGAATTTTAAAATTATACATTCCTGAATGACAAATTCTTCAAGATTAAAGAATTTCTGATATTCTGTTAGTAATTTTGCCATAAATTATAACTGAAAAACATCAAATGTAAGAACTTTCCAGTGACCATATTGGTTTTCCCAAAATTAAACTTAATATGTTTTGAATTTGTGGGGGTTTATGTATTTGTTTGCATTCCCATTATAGAATGATGACATGCATCCTAAAAATACCTACTTCACTTTATTGACATAAGTAGAGCCATGGACAGTTAGCTCCAGCATAGGCACAACAGCATAGATGTCTGAAGTCAGACACAATGAATTACAATTTTTGTCATTCAGAAGTCATGAAATATAAGGAGACATATAAGGCAGTATGACCTGTTGCCCAACACAGACTACAAAACATTATATGGTGATCCTTCCCCCAGATCAAGAACTAGGAGATAACTGATATTCCACTTGTAGAAGGAGGTAAGTGAGAAAGTCACGGATAGGCAAAGCAATATATAATATCATGGATTATATATAACCCATTACTCTAGAGCCAAGGGGGACAACAGATCACTGACACCTGTATAATAGAAAAATTTGTCTCAAGCATACCATTCAGGAAATCTCTGAGTTTTGTTCCAACTAGCACACAAGAATGTTAAAAATATATACCGTCTACCTAATTATCTGGTTTAACCTCTAGACACTGCCTTTGCCTGCTAGATTAAAGACTGATTGCATCTACTGATCTCTCCTTCGTAGACATATATGTGTTTATGTTTATATAAATATCTAAGTTGTGCCTTGATTTTCTTTTGATCACCTAAATAAATTAAGGACAAGTCCCTCATTGCAACATATGAACAATTCATAAACCCTGTTACCATTTTGATAAGCAATGGCAAGTGTGATCTACTTTACTGTAATGTCTTCACTGACAGAAAATAAAAATAGAAGTATCATACCCTATTCATTGCAATGAAAGTTTTAGTGTTTATATCTACCGTAATTGGTAGCAATTAAAACTCTAGAAAGCAGCCCTTAATAGGGTCAAAAAGGTCCTTTTAGTTTTATTTCTCCAAATGCACATCAACTCCCTGTATAGTGCTGTCACTTTGCTGTATAAATATGTGCTCTGTTGTCTGACAGTAAGGAAGAAGGAATTTTTTGCCAAATAACAGTTAAGCTGCAATGTGACCATTGTAAAACACAGTATTGTGGGTAGGGGAAAGAGAAAGTTTTGCTGTGAAGGCATCATGAAACTCAGCTGTGGCAAAACCAGCTGAAGAACAGCCATCTTGGTTTTAAAAAGTCAGGTGTGCAAAGCCACTTTTTAACTCATGAAATATGAGCATGAAAAATTATCCCACAACTAAGGCAGCCCAGAAGAGCCACCCACATGCCACCTAAAAGCATAATTGTATCATATTTCTGCTCATAACTGTTGGAGACAGACAGCTCTGTCAAGTAACAAGGGACTTATTGCTCTTTTAGTCTACTGAGATCCTGTAAGAGCCTTTTTTTGAACTTAACTACATGCTCTGAAAGGCTGGACTTTCAGTGAAGTGTAGATCTGAGAAGAAGAATTTTTGCTGGTTCTTCCACTAGGAAGAAAGCATTGGTTCGGTGCTGTTTGATCTTTAGACTCACATCTGGGCTCCAGACACTGAGGTAGAAATATCAAACATCCTGATTTTTGTGCCTCTTTTCTTGACTAGCTATTCCCATGGAATTGTACATATCATGCAAGAACTACAGAGGAAATTGAGTCTTCCTCCTATCTGAAAAATTTTGCCTCCGTTCCCAGATACTACATTGCGAAGAAGGATAAGGGGTTATTATCATGAGGTCTTCACAGTGTATATCTCCCATAGCAAAATGCACCCTCCAGCACAGTGTAAAATCTGGGATAGATTGATTCCTGTAAAGCTGGAAGGTATTATCATTGCTTAAGGTAAAACCTTCAGAACTACCTAAATTACTTAGGCTGTTGAAGTCCCATTTTCAAAAATGACATAAGCACTTAGAAACATAAATCCCATTGAAGCCTCATTATTACTATAGCATAATAGTTACTTCATTTCAGCTGAGCAGCAATAACTGCTACACTTAGCCCGCTAAGCTCTGCAAATGAGGCTTAGGTGGCTCTTCCTTTGCAGGTTAAGTACAGTCAAATTTTTCTTACATCCCATGTAGCTTGCATGCAGCCTGTTTTGAAGGCCTATCTGACATGTGGCAGATGATTAAGCTGTAGTAACTCACCATTAGAAAATGAAATCATGGGACCCCAGAGCTTCCAAATATGTAATTCAGCTCATGAGAGGTTTTTGACTCATAACCTAAGCAGAATTTCACCTGAAAGTTCCTCCGACAGTCCCACAGCAGCTCATTGAATAGATACCTGAATGCATTTGCTTGAAAGCTTATTTCCTTATCCCAAGAAATAGCTACAGATTTTTCAATACCTTGAAATATTATTCCAAATAGTCTTACACACAGGCATGTATTTTATTATTCTTCCAAAGAGAATGTTTACTGAGGGCCTGTGATTCTTTACATTGCTTTATTTCTTCTACCTATGTCAGGTTACCCAAGTTTTTGAGTAGCTATGTGTGCCTTGCATGCATGCACGCACACATATGGGCTAAAACTACAAATCGTGCAGAATGCTCTAGCAAAAGACCCACTAATGGGTTAATCATCCACCTAAAACTGTGTGTGGGTGGCTAAATAATTCATTTGAAACATAACTCACTTCTCACCCACTCACAAAGGTGCTACTGAAGGCATAAATTCTCTTTCATATTTGGGAACAAAATAAGGCTTATTTTTTTGCTTTTATAACAAATGCTAAAAGCAATGTGAGAACCCATCTTCTCAAACATACATAGAATTCTCTCAAGGATTTATGCAACGTCTGCTACTGTGGGCTGAGGCTAGTAAACAGTAAAGTTAATATGAACTCAAAATATAGTATTGCTAATAATACAAAGTAATAATTTCTAATAATATTTCTAATGCTTAGGCCATCTACAATTGTATAACCTAAGGTAAAACCTGGAGTTCATCTGGAGAGGCAGAAAGAACAGTCACCTGTTTACAGCAGTAAATATTGTCCTTTGTAGCATTTCAGCTTCTCTGTTACGATGTGATTCTGTAAACATGATGTATTCATTTGTTCTAAATCTATTGCTCTGTACCTCAGACTAGATACAGTGATCCAAAAGGCATGTATAAAGAATCACTAGTCTGATTGCAGGATCACACTAGTTAGGTCAGAATATGCTGGATGTAAAGACTTTGTTTTCATTAACATGGTGAGTTTTCCAGTGGTACTAGCTGCAACTGGATATCCTGCTTTAATGAAAAGTACACAGTATTCTCTCTTTACAGAATTTAACTGTTTCTGAATTGCTGGTACTAGATAACAAAATCTTATAAATCTTTTATATTCCCGTGTAAAAAAATTCTCACTCAAACAGGCTTGAAAGGGAGCGTCTTGTATTGGTTTTGCTCTTTAGGTAAATATATCTCACACACCCTATGAAGCACAACTACCACCCTGTTTTTTCCACCCTCCTTTATGCTTTTCAGGTAATTTTAGTTTGAAAAAGCCATTATATTCAGAAATTACAGGGAATTTTGTTTTCAGAAAACATATTCTAAATCTGGTGGTTTGACCATTTTATAATTGCATTGATAAATTCAGGAGAATACTTCTGACCCAGGGAAGGTGTGCTTAGCCTTCAAATTTAGGGAATTGCTAATTGAACTCCACGGAGAAACAACCTTAAGGTATTCTCTTTGAACAAGACACTGTATTCCTGGCAGTCACTGCATAATAAAAACAAATTCAAAGTGGTTTTTTTGCACAAGGATCGACATAATACAATTCCCCATTATACCTTATTATATGATATCTTGCTCATCTGTTCATAAGGTGGGCACTGTGTGCAACAGGAAAACTGTCTCTCAAGAAAACCTTTTCTAGTTGACTCTTTCTTTACTGAGAGACTCACTTCTCCCTGACCTATGGCAATAATCAAGGAAACCCACTGAACTCTGTAGCTTAATGCTGCCCAGACCCATCATTTGTATAAGTCCATCTTCAGCATAGATTCAGTTCAAATCCGACTGGATAGAAAGGGAGTCTTTCCACTGTGTTTTAGATCACGTTATGCATCCTGCCATGGACAGCCCATTTTTCTGTATAAAAGCCCTTCCAATTGCTTTCAAGTTCCCTTCTAAAAACCTCTTCCTCTTCTATGAGAAGAAATTCTGAAATATTCTCATTTTCTTCGTGCTGTGAAATTACAGTACGTGGTCTTTATGGGCAGTGTATGATGCAACTGGCAAGTGTTAAATAGCTGGCCACCCACTGTGGAATAATAGTGGATGGTTGCAAAAGCACAGTAAAAGTCCATCAAATAAAGGGCCAGAATTCCTTAGACAACAGTTAAAACCCCAGGGATAACGCAGTCGAGCATCACTTCCTGCTTAAGATAGATGACATTAGTGTCCAATGAAAACAGACTTAGACATATAGGGAAAATGCAGACCAGATCCCGAGATCTAGATGTGAAGACACCCCATGAGCTGCACTGTTATCTGTCCACAAAACAATACATAAATCTGTAGTGCCACCTGTTTGGAAAAAAAAAAGGTACTATATAAACCAGTTTATAATTTTTTACAGTTCCTCATTGCAGCTGGCGATTGCTAAAACAGATGATCTCATAGTCTACTGTGTGGCTGCCAGATAGCTTGCATGCAGATAGATGCCTTTGTGCTGCAGACCATAGAAACCTGCATAAAATTGGCCTTCTTTCTTTAATAGAGTTCCATGAACAAAGATGAGTTTGTTGCTGACCAAGAACTGAAAGCTTTGTTTTGTAAGACTCTCTGAGTGTATTACACTTTGCCAAAGAAGAAGGTTCTCTATAAAAAAAGGGAAAGAAAGAGGGGGAGAGAGAAGGAAAGAGATAGAAAGAGAGAGAGAGAGAGAAAGAAAGAAAGGAAGGAGAAAGAAAAAAGCGGAAACCAGACAAAGTGTGTACACTTCTGTGTGGATATTTGTGACTAAAGTGGGCTGAAATCTTTTTTTTTTTTTTTTGAATACTGGTCAGATTTCTTGAACTGAATAAAAATGAAAGAAAAAGGAATTTTAATTAATGGGATGCCTTTTGATTTGTAGAGCAAAACTGCCAGAGCAGATGTACCAGCAAAGAGGATTAGATTGTCCCTTCTCTGACGCACTGAAAATTTCTTTTTCCCCTTGTAGTAACCCCCATTGAGGAGAGGCTGTCTTTAATGTCTAAGATTCAGCACTGCTAAAGAAACTCTTGTATTTGGGTACAATGGGCAGTTCTCACAAGACTAGACAGAATATGTGAGGAGAGAGCTAATATTCCTTTAAATCCAAGGTTGATTCCACTTTAGTATTTAGAAAAGCCTAAATAAAAGAGAATTTCTAAGTCTGAGTTCTTTCAAACCTCATCAAATATGTATTAAAGTGAATCCTGAAACAGTCATGATGAATGTTCATCCTTTTAAAAAGCTCAAATAAGTGAAAGAAAGAGTCTTAAACCTAATTTTATTTTTTTTTAAAATTTATATTAGTCTATCAATTCATCTGTTTCTGAGATCTTTGTCTCTGGCTGTAGTTTACCTTTAAGCAGGGTGGAATGATGAAGGGCACATATAATTGATGAATTTTATACACACAAATTCCTTAGGTATTTTATTTTTAAAATATTTAAAATTTAAAAATTTAAACTAGTGTTTTTAAAACTCTAGTTTGAAGAAAAACTGATCTCCACATCTTTTCATTTAACTTCCTTTGCACTAGCTCTGAGATAAGGTGCATATTAAAAAGTCTTTTTACCTACTGCTTGTTTAAGTTGACTTTGAATTTCTTCTGTACTGAGAAGAAAAAAAATCCAAACAGATTGCATTAGAAACACATGATCAGCTCAGCAGTGTACATGCTAAGGTGGTGAGTGTACAGCAGCCTAATTTATCCAAGAAGAAGCTAAATGGCTGTAGGAATCAAAAGACATACTTAAGTGTTTTTTCATATATTATATTCCACCTATAAGCAAAATACACCTACTAAACAGATGAGTGCACAAAAAAGAAGGGCAATGACATATTTTTCAGGCTACAGTGCTTATTTCTTGCCTTTTTTAATCACTCCTGAAATGGAACAGGCATACAGGGTTTCAGTTTAATTTTTCCTTCCTTTTCAAGGGATAGTAACTCTGGCCTACATTTATTCCTGCCTCAGTCAAAGGCTAACCTTGATGTTAGCTTTCCTGATGATGTGCCCCAAATCATGATCTTATTCTTGCTTACTGGTTGATTAAGTGATAAAAATCACTGTCAGTACACCATTTCCATCATGTTTACTTATCGGAAAGGTTTTTTATTGCCAAATATCAAAGAAAAATAAAAGCCCCAGTACTTCCTTTTGTTAATAAAGGCTTCTTCTTTTTCTGGTGCAGAATTTGGCCATTTATTTCTCTCCTGTTGGGTAAGTTACTACTTTGTTTAGGCTATGATATTGAGAAGTTCAAGTCCTAAGGAAACATTTTAAATGTGTTTGTTCATCCTGCAAACCAGATTATAGATTATACTCAACATAATATTCCAGCTACTGTAGTGTCAGAAGCTTTATATTGGCATCAAAAGTGTGTACAGCACCTATCCATCACGGTGCACACATCACTGCCAAGGAATCAGAACTTTTATTTAGCCAACTGTAAATATGGTAGAATGCAAATCAAAAGTCAGTAAAGTAAACTGGCAGATTACCTGTACAAAGGAATTAGTTTGTTTTACCAACCTCTCTAGCATCAAGAGTGGGTAGGTTTCTGCCATGGTATGATCAGCACACCACGAGACAACTTATCTCAGGGAAAGGGTTTGCCAACATTAGCTAATTCCCATGTGTATGTAGTTAGTCTGCAGTCCGTTCTTCCACAGTTACCTCACACACAAACAGTAGGTAAAAATAAGTGCATGGCTATTTATGAGAAATGCACTGTGCCCACCCCTTCCTAGCAGGAAGCTGTTGGGTTGTATATCCAACTGTGGACCCTTACTGTCAACTTTGATATTTAGGGGGGGAAAAAGGGACATGAATTTAAAAGTGGTACCTTTTGGCGAAAAAAAGGGTATTCTATGAAAATTTTTTGTCATGTGGACAACTGATCCCTAAACCACCTATTTTAAAACTAGTCAGATCATTAGAGCATAGACCTTTCACAACCCTGTAACAAAACCCCAAGATTAGCAGAGACAGGGATTGCAGTTCACATAGTACACAGAACCAAAGAACAAATATGTAGACTCATTTTAAGAAGTTATTAACATTTTATTTAGTAGCAAGATTATGTCTGTGAAGTAACAGTAAAACTTCTGTGATAATAATGAGAAGCAGAGGATTCAGGCAGGGAACAAATTTTCCTTTCCAAGAGAATTTACTAGATGTCACTAACATTCTCTTCAAGTTTATTTCTCTTTCATTTTCAGTATGAGTTTTCATGTACAATTTTATGGTGGGTGCTTCAAAATTTTTTTAATGTCCAAGAATATATTATTCTTGGACATAAAGGTTGGCTATGAAACTGTTCTTCGGTTTGCTTAACTGTAAGTATAACATTTATTAGGAAGGAAAACATAGTTTTTAATATCCAGCTATTGAAAGACCTACAAAACATGTCTTCCTTTATACTGTTTTTGTTATTTCTGTCATGACAAAATCAGACTTAGCATTTTGGACTTGTGCATAGAAATTGAATTAGCAACAGAATGTAATGTGAATAAGTTTATCACAGTCACATTTCCATAATGGCATTACAAACACTTTACTTGCACTTGCTGTGTAATTAAATTCATGATTCAACCTGTTTTGTTAAATTACATTCATGTCTACATATGCAAAGACCTGATTCTTTTCCTTTTTTTTTTTTCTAATTCCGGAGCAGAGTTAAGGTGGAGCCAGTTAAATCAATGCTTGTTTATGAAGCACTACACTAATTCTTTGTTCCTTGTATTTTTCACTTTTTAACTCTGTCTTGTTCAGTTTCTAATAAATACACTGCTCTACTCTGACACCTCAGCTTCACTGCCATGACTGATTCATTGATTGATTTAATTTACCACATTATTTTCTATAGTTAGAAAAGGTAAAGTAAGATAATGAAATATCTACTGATAAGTTAAAGCGGTATCTACTGACAGAGTAATGCAACCCCTTTATGTTTCAATGTATGGTTCTCCAGTTAATGCTGCTCTCTTCTTGTAGTCTATCTAAACACTGTAAGATTTTTCCCCTTTAAAAATCCCTCAAGAACTTGCCTTATTTGGTTTCTTTATATTCAGCCTCATCCCAGCCTTATTGCCAGCACATTTCTATGAAACAAACTCCTGAGACTTCAATTCACTTTTAAGTCCAAATCCCATACAGTTGTTATTCCATCACTGATCTAAAATACAGAATATTCTAATTGATTCTGAAATTACTCACTCTGCAATTCATATCATAGCTGCTGGAATAGACTTCTTCTGTGACATATCCTATTGTTTTTCTTTTGCTCCTCCCATCAAACACAGCTTTGCAGATTTTGCATTTATAGCTTGAGAACTAGTTTGTGCATTACACTATTTGATTCAGACACTGTCCTTGATAACTCATATGTCGTGCCAGGAATCAAAAAATAATTGATCACTAGACCTGTACCAGGTGTGTTCTTACTTCCTTACTCTGGGTGACATGAAAATGATTAGCAAAATAAGACTTAGAGATGACTACCCCTCTCCAGTTGCATAGTCTCAGCATGACTACTGGTAAGCAAAGAGACATCAAACAGACATGGAAATATGCATTCATAGAAAAAATCTGCAGTGGCTCTGACTATGACTGTCAAACCACCTTACAAAGCACAGAGCTGGGTTATCAGGCAAACGTTACCCCATGAACAGCAAGGTATCCAAGGCAGGGCTATAAAAACAGATCTTGAGGACTCCTGTCCTCAGTTGCTCGGGCAGAGTGAGACAAACCAAAGGGTTATATAAAGAAGAAGAGAAGATATGGGCAGAAATTCCCAGATTAAGGCTGAAGCAGAAGTAATAAGTCAGAGAGTGAAGTTGTTTCACTGCAAGAAAGAAAATAAAGCAGATGGGAGAAAGATCAGAGACCTAGTTGTGTTGCTGTGTGATGGCAGCTCACACAGAGAAAAAATGTGAAGCTCTTTCCCATGCACAACTCCTCTCAAATGCTGCAATATGAGGGATTGGAAACAGAGTGTATTCCCTTCCCCTTTTTAATGGTCAACGAACCCAACTAAGGCATGTAATTCAGGCATATATGCACTTCCACTTTGGGCGCCTGCCAACAGCAGAAGGGAACAGAAGAGGTATGCCTGAAAGGGGAAGGGTTCTGTCTCTGTACTCAGAGGACAACATGGGCTTCGCTTGCCTTCTGCACACTGCACTGCCCTTTGCGCCATGCAACTTAAAGGGAGCCGAGTACACTATTATCCAGGACACCACAGGACTGGGGGCCTGGTCAGCCTTCAGTAGGGTCTGAATGAAATCAAATCTTCCTCAGATAAAGGAGACCTGGATTCAGGGTTTCCTGTTTCCAAGAACAACTGGCAGCGAATGATGCAAAGAGGACCCAGCTGCTGGTAGAGATTCAGGATGGAAAATCATTATCTGTCACCTCACCGTGAGTGTACATTTAGTGTCAACAAGGATTTTTGAAGCCTTCCTTCAATGGCATGTCTGGGAAGATCAGTGCTTATGGGCTTAGGTAGGTAGTTAGACTGGAAAGATGCTACTGTGTTTCATCTGTCTTTCACAAAAAATGTTTTATTTCTATTTATCACGAGATCCAATTCTGACAACTTAAATGTCATTGAATAAGCACCTTGAACTGTGAATAAGTCCATCCAAATCAATCAACTTTTCTCACATACAGAGGCTGACTTTAATATAACCCAGAGCAACAGAGTCATGGCCTTCAAAAAAATACAATTCACCGTGTTACCTGCCCAACCCCGTGCCAAAACCCCCACTTATTGTCGACTTTCTGCCATGGAATCTTTCTCTTTTTAGGGTTAAATAATTCTTTAAAATGTGTCTTAAAAGAACTCTGTCATTTTCAAAATTTTCAGTTGCTATCAGAGTACTTAATATACCCGAGTGAAAGGTCAGGACAGATTCTAAATTGGTATCAATTGGCAAAAATCCATGTGCTTCCACGGAGCTGAGTCTATTTACATCAAGTGCTTTCCTGGCCTTTTGAGAACAAGATTTTATTGTTGTTATTATTATTATAATTTTAAAGGCTACCAAGGCAGCAACATTTATGCAATTCATTTCCTGAAACTTGGCTTGTAAAAAGAAAGCAAACCAAAAAAAAGCCACTCTCCTTTCTCTTTAATAATTTTCTAATTAAATCCACATGCAGAAAACTGACACTCTAAAAATAATTGGGTATATATTCTTGTTCTTGCAAGCATGAAAAATTTTTCAGCAAACATGATTGCATGAAATGTCCCTTATAATAGGTTCAGTGGCTCTCACAACTAATTATGACATTATATTATAGGAAAAAGTTCATAATGTTCCTCCAGCACTGAACCAAAGAAACAAGTGTATTAATACATGCACAAAAGTTATCCTCAAGCTGAAACCCTGCCTTTTGCTCAGAGCTTGAATCTGCTACTGTGCCTGCGTTGAAGAGAACAGAATTCAGAGAGAAGTCACAACAGCCATGTTCTGTCTGGAATGGATCAGGAGCACACATACTGTTCCTTGTCTCCCACATACAGAGCCTTTGGGATTTACCCCCACACTGTAGCTTCATGGTGTACAGTAAAATGTCATTTACCCCGCCCAGGTGACCCTGGATGTGGAGCAAAGAGGCCCTCAGTGCCACAGCAGGGTTCTTCCTGATGACAAGCATCTTGCTCTTGGGTTGAATTCTCATAACCGCTCCTGTCCAAAAGCAGTACAAATTAACATGGGTCTGCAATAGCAGGTGCTTGGTTTTAGACAGACTACCAGTTTCCAGGCAACACAGTGACCCTTTCTGTTCAGAGGTATCATTTTGTTAGGTGTAATTGTATATACTGTCTCCACTTTAATGAGACACCTAGTAAATTATACAGGGAAGCATTTCACAGAGAGACACCCTGAGAAACTCCAGCTGTTACTCAGCAATATTTATTATTCATATGCCATCCTGGATTTCTGTGTGAGGCACTTAATATTGCAACAAAGTAGAAAGCAAAGATGCTATCGATTGAGATCTTGTAACTCTGGATATAAAAGTTTAACTGTTCAATCCCATGCCCTTCAGACAGGTTACTCTTGGTTTAATAGTGCTTTGGCTGCCTAGTGAATAGTTTACAGTATGTGACCACATAAGCTCAAGAAATTCTCTGGTATAATAATGGGCTAGCATTATATCTACACAATACATTCTCCTTTGTTCTATAAAAGGCATAAGTATATAACAGGTCAAGAAAAATGTTGCTTGCCATTGCCAGGCAAAAGCGTGTGCTCATGTGTCTGATCTAGTTGTGTTGCTAATTGTGGGTATTTGCAGAAAAAATGGGAAGACACTAAAGCTCATAGCTATTTTTGTACATGCAACAAACATGGAGAGGGACCATAACAAAAACTAGGAGAATGAGAGAAAAAAACCTTAAATTCCCCTTCCTTTCATTCTCATTTCTGGCTGATTTCTACTCTGGTACTGTGGTACCATAGAAAAGCTCAAAAGCCCAAAGACACATAAAGCCACCACCTGCCCAAAGCACCCTACCACAGCCTTTAAACAGGAGGATAGGCTGTGAAAGATGAGCCCAGGTGACCTCCAGCTTGTTTGATTTCATGGCATGCCATGTTGAATGAACATTCCCAGCCATTTTAAATAAATCATCTCTGATATTTCTCTAGGATACGTTTTATTGAAAACTGTACTTTTCAAAGACTGCACATTTGGTGACATCTTTTTGCCCATAGATAAAAGCTTTGCAGTTTAGGTAAGGATGGACTTAAAGAAAAAAAATTTACCATCTACTGGAGAAAATGAGTGACAACTGATAATAAAAAAATTGGCATCACTTTAGTTAAGCCTTCAGGTCTGTGGAATAAAACCATTGGAATCATGATTAATAGCCAAAACACATAACATTCTCTTCAAAACACAAAGTGATGTACTATTCAATAACACTGTGGATATTAGGAGAGTGGGCAGAGCTGTGGTGAGTAAGCGAGAATTATGGTGCCATATGGCAGCAAAGCCCACACAGAAACAGCAGATGCAAATCCACAATAGCAGTAGCAGCTGTTGGAAGGGACTAAGAGAGAGGGAACTCCTAAAAAAATCCTGGAATAGAAAAATTCTATCCTGGAATAGAAAAATATATTAGAAAAATATAGTGCCTGTGCAGCTATAATTCTTCCTAGAGTTCTGAACATGGATTAATCATTCTTGCTAGCCACTGCACTGGAGTGGTGCAGGGTCATAGAGGGATTTTCCTGGTTATGACTCTTTTGACTTCCAAGAACCTCTCATCTGTCTCTGCCATGTTTCTGGCTCCTGCTCCTTCATCCTTCTTACAATGTCTCCTGTGCTCTTGTAACAGGAAAATAACCCTGTAAAACTAGTTCTGTACTTAATATGGAAGTTCCTTATATACAGCTCTGAAATCAGAAGGTGGTTTAGGTGTGGCAAACAATCAACAGTAGAGCAGAGGACCCATGAGTCAGTTCTCAGCCCCCTCTCTTCAGTTCCTCCTGGCTGCAGCTACTTGTAGTGAGGGAGAAAGGGAGATATGTGCAGAGCAGCGTTAAAGAACAACACTTTACCAGAGGTTACTCTACCCAAATAAACATTGCAATAGCTTCTGTTATGAGTACATAAAAACCTATTACATTTCTACCACAGAAGGAAAAAAAAAACAGAAGGAAATACTGTGGTAATTAAAATACAACCCCTTACACAAGGAGGCTAGGAGTATTTTAGCTGAGTCGCTGTCTGAATGTGCCCAAACCTTTTAGAAAAGCAGCCAACCTTAAAGAAAATTCCCAGCAAATGCAAATCCATCAAAATACTGAATAAGTTTTTCTGTTGCTTAATTAACCTCATCATATGTTAATCAATAGTAAATAATGGTTTGCTAATGGCTACCACTCTTTGCAGTCTTTAATTATCCACAAACTTCCTGTAAGTCATCACCATCGCCAATCAAGCAGTAACGTACCCACCAACAGCTCTGAAGCTTCATAAAAATCTTTGGGGGTTTGAGTATCTCATTCAAGAAGCCTGAACTTGTCCTCCAAAGTTGGGTATTCAGAGAAGATTAGCATATTTGGAGAAGATCAGACTATAGATGGGGATAAAGGCAAATTTCACCCAAATTTACCAGGCGGAGTTCGGCTTTTATATAGCTGTTTTTCTCTTTTGCTTAACAAACACAATTCATTTGTGTTGAAAAAATGCGTGTGCTCATTTCATTTTGTATGTAGTACATATGGGAAAAGGTTTCCATGTGGCAGCAGTGATCTTAACAGATGCTCCCCTTTGGGCAAACATGGGCTTTTAATGGAAAAAGTGCTGAGCAAGATGCCGGGTACCTTGTCTTGATGGAGTAAAATCATTCTGAAATGAAAGTTTAGTTTATCTCCAGTGTACCTTATTTATGATGTTAGTTGTTAGCTTTTATTCTCATCACAAGCAAAGTTCAAGTTACAGATATTCATATCAGTGAACTGGAACTTAAATCAGTTAATAAGCACAGTCCATTAAATTGCCAACCTAACCCATGAAATGGGAGATTATAACTCCAGTTTATTTTTCATCTGTCACTCATTTCTCTTAAGGGAAATGATTGTTGCTTTCTACATGGAGTCAGACTTGGGTGCCTGATGAACTGTGATGAAATGAACCTAGGAAACATAAAGAGTCAAGTCATTCATTACTTTCTCTTGTAAACCACTTGTAGAAAAGGTGCCAGCTGCAGGAAAATCTCTCTCTGCCCCACACTCGAGTTGTAATAGGCCTATTATTCAGTGCCAGGCTATGGTTTCCTAACTTTTCCGGCATCAGCTTAATAGTAGCGTGAGCTGGGCATTATGCCATATACATCAGCTATGCCTCATTTACCCTCCTGCTCCCAATTAGCTCGATCATGATGATAAAACCAGGCAAAAGACCTTTGGATGGAAGGCACATATTTATTTGGCCAACAATCTAGTAAAAGGAAGGAAGGACAGGGAATTCATAAAGGGGAGGAAGCATGGATAGTGACCTTGGCTGTTCTGTAAATGCTCTGTGTGACTGCCACTTCTCTCAGCCTTCTCTTCTTCCTCCTTCAACTGGGATCATTCTTTGCCCTGCTCATGGGAGTTTTGTGAGCCACTCAGATACCACAGTGATAAGACACAGAAATGATCATAAATAAAGGAGTCCAAGAACCTTAAATAACACTTGTGTTCACAGATAGAGTTACTTGCTGATGTCTGTTCATCAAAATCTTTGCTGAATTTCATGTGATCCTATTTTGTTGGCTGTGACTGTTAGGCTGTGAAGCAATCATCTCAGTTGTAATACAGAAAGCTGAATGTGGTTATTTTGGGTAGAGGAGAGAAACCTTCTATTTTAAGACTTTTGTGCAAGAATTTCAAGGCACAGCAACTTAACTATGAGAGAGAAAGTTCTTCGATTTATCCAGCAAGTAGTGTTTGCACTAGAACACAGGAGCAGACACCCCTAGATCTGATATACAAGCAAGGCTTATTATATGCTGGACAGGAAAGGGCAGTTTGCAATCCCTGCTATCAACTTCATGACATTATCTGGCAGTGGAAGATCAGATCACTTAAATGAGAAGATCCTTTGTCTCCCTGTGATCTCAGTTCTAAGGCAGACAAATTGCGGAAGAGGTGCTAAATACCTCTACAACAACTACAACGAAAATCTTCATTGGGAAATCCCCAGAGTTTAAGATTTCCTTCATTTTGGTCTTTTGGCGCATTTTTCCCAAGTTGTTGTCCATCCTCTAAAAAAATGCTTTCACCTACATGATCCACAGTCCCTGAAGTGAGATGTTCTTTTTGAAGAGAATGGAATTGAATTAATGTTGTGTGAAGCCCTTCAGGAAATCTGTACCCAGTAAAGTTGTGATGAACATTCAAGGCTGACACAAGCAATTTGGGCCTGCCAGCATCCAACACAGGGTATATGGCAGCCTCAGAGTATGGAGACATAGTAAGAGCCAAGGTAAAGGTCCTGTCCAGAACAAATGTCTGTCCATTACAGATCAGGAAGCATGTCAGCTGCAGATCCCATCTGATCAGGCCTGGTTCCTGTCTCTTCCCATCATCATTAAAATGGCCGAGTTCAGACCTGAAATGAATATTGTTTCCTCATCTGGGCCTCAGCCATTTTTTGTGTATGTGTTATTTTCACTGTGACCCTCTATTCATCAAAATGAGTGACAGTGGAAGTGAAAGAGAAAAAAGAGAGTGATCCCTATGTGATGCAATTTTATGCCATCTGGTAGTAAGTATGGGGATGCATATGGGCAAAACACTGTTTAGAAGGCTTCTTAAAATGTTTACCTACAAAGATCTGCTAGTTCACTGGTGCAATCTTTTCTAGCAAGAATAATTCTCAGAATGATTATATCCTCTACAACTCCTAAGAGCATTTACACCTCCGTTATTTAAAAGTAATGTCTATGTTCTGCCTAAACAGACTTTCTGTGGGAGGTATTGAATAGAGAATAAATTGCTTACAATGCCTATGTATTTGTATGTGACTTCCATTTTGCTGATTCAGAGACTATGAATTTATTGTGCACAGCAAGAAGATATCCTACTGTCTAACTTCACAGAAAAGTTTCAGTTATTTCTTAAAGATCAAATGAAAATCAAGTCTGTAGGAATTAGTTTCTTTTGCATTGTAATAAACATCTTTGCCTCTGTTCACTTTCATGTTTCTTTGCAAATCGGAAGAGTGACACATTTGTTTCTTTCTAGCACTCATAATTTCAACCATGTTCAAAATTAACTGGAACTTTCTTTGAGAGTCTTAGGTTGTTATCCAGAAGACTGATTTTTCATCTTTGGAATGTGATTAGAAATACTTAACCAATCTCATTCTAGGATTTATGTGATCCCATCCCTCCTTAAAGTAATTATCCAAAAGGTATATCCTGGGATGACTTGAACATTCCTAACTTTCTTAACTTTTCTTGCACAAATTAATAGCGTTCACTCACATGTTTGTAGAATTGGGCACTGAGTTTCTACGTGACCTGAGTATGTAATGTAAGTATATAACCTGCAGCAAACCATTGAAGTGAATAGATTTACTTCATTAAAGAAATAAAAGACGACTACTCTTACTAACATCCCAAATCTTTCTTTCACTACTGTGCATAAGATAGCATGTCAGTGGAAAAAAATACATTTCGATTTCACCAGTATTTCAAATGCTTTTCATTTTTACATCTGTAGACTTTCTATTAGGGCATTGTAGCCTCAAGCACTCTGTCATAATTCCTCAAATAATTAAAAAGGAGATCATTTAACTTGAGCGAGTCTCTGAATACACTCATTGCTCTCTAACATGGGAACATCCACAAAATGCAATGATTGTGCAATGGCATTTGTACACAATATCAAATAATCTGGAACACCATATGAAGAATATACCAAAAGTCACGGACGGGATGTCTCCTTGGCAGCCAAAAGAAAATGCTGATTTTCAACTGAAATACCAAGTGGAAGAAATGCTTGCTTTCTTAAAAAAAAGTATTTTGGTGCCAAACATTTTAGAGACATTGCTGAAGAACAGTCCTTCCTCACATAGAGGTTATCCCTGTGAAGCTGCCAAGTTCAGTGCCTGTGCGGATGATTTGCCAAGTAAGTGCCAGTTGTGTAATATATGCTGTAGCAGGCATGGAAGCAGATTTTACTCTCACACCCGCCTTCTGAATTGGCATTCTTTGACTCTATTGTGCCAGAGTTGCTTCTCTTTCCCATTCTGTGCCCTCTCTTTTCACTGGAATGCCCTCTCCCCTCACATATAAACTGAATGTCCCATTGTTTGCTAGAAAGCAAAACTTACTGAATATGGATTTTATGGAAGTCACACAGGAAAGTCAGACTGTATCACTTGCTACATACCTTATTCGCATGGTAACCCCGCCAGGACTATATTATTTATATAAAACCCACTTATATTTTATCCCATGTAGCTGTCTACTTTATATAACAGGGATGAAAATAGCTCTTCATTCCTCTGGAGCTCTTCTTTCTCATACACCCTTTCTGTCTACCTGACTGTCTAAGTCTTACTTGAATTTTTTTCTCTCTCAAATCTTGATTGTGTTCATTTTAGGTCTTCCTTTTAGGTTTGCAAATTTCCACTGTTTAGATAAATATTTTCTTACTTTTCAGTTCTTAACCATATGTTTTGAGTCAAGTCTTTTAACAACTCCACACAGAGCTTAAGCACTTCTTTCCGAATGCTGGCACTTATGTGTATCCTCTCAAGTACTAAAACTGGATTTACCAAAGACTTTAGAATCAAGTGTTAGCAACCAGGTAGTTTTATGCAATCAAATTATAAAAAGTTTCTGCAAGTTACATGCAACTTTGTCTGGCTTAGTTGGACAGTGAGATCCCTGCTTTAAATTCAGGTCTGCTATTGACCATAATGTTCTCCTTCATTGCTATGAGAGTAAAAGGAGGAGCAGGGACCATATCTTTAGAGTCCCACACCTACCCCTCAGTGGCCTGAGTAGGATATCAGCCTTGCATCCTCTGAAGTCACAAAGGACTCCTTCCAAGGACCAAGAATGGGCTGAAGGACAATAGTCACTCTGAGGGTTTGGATATACATAGAGGTTGAATCAGCTGCACAGGTCTTCACTCATCATTTAAGTAATTGTATTAGTGAGGATGTGTGCTCTGATCCTGAGGAAAGCATTAGGTATTTGAACTTAGATTCCATCTTTTTCACTCAAGCCTCTTTATCCTATTATTCCAGGGTGTGGAATAGCAGGCAACTACTGCCACTCAGCCAGTGGTTGGTCAGATGCTAAATATAGTGACATGATGGGGTGTGGAATTTCTGAGTCATACTATCTTTACTGAATATCTCTAAGATGGATCATTTAAACAGCTCTGTAGCTCAGGAAAGGGCCTAAATGTTAAGTCAACCGAGTAGTTTATTAAAGTATATCTTTTTGCCAAAAGAAACAGAAGGGACCTCATCATATAGGACTCATCAAGCCCCCAGGGATTTGTGAGATCCAATTAATACATGGGCTCAAGGGTGGCTGCTTCCTCTGCAGAGTGTCTGTCCACTCAGTAGTCTTATACCTGTCATGCACAATGTCAGTGAAATTTTTGGAATGCAATGATTTTGTCATGAGGAATTTTTCTTAGGAGAATTTTTCTTTGGATACGAGTGTTAGTTACTCATCTATTAATGTCTACCATCAATAGGAAACAAACAATAAAGACACCCTGCTGAAAAAAAAAGGGAAAAAATACTTATTGCAATATCTGAACAATGTTCTTTTCTTGTTTCTGCTGAGAGCAATGGCTTCATCTAAGCGTATCTCAAAGTAAGCTATAGAGAAAGAGTTGTTATTACTTGTTTTAGACTCCCTGTCAGGTTTCTCCATTTCTAGGTCCATGGTCACACAGAAACAGAGGGACACTGAGAATAGAATTTTCATGGGGAGAGAAGGTGAGTGAATAGAAATTCATTAATTTCTTTGGAAATGTTATTAATAAATAGGACACCTCCTTTAAGAGGGAGGAGGAAGTCTGCAGATGCTAATCTTTGATGTGTTTTGAATCACACTTTCCCTTGTGATGCACTTTGCTATGACTGAAATCAGAAGAATTGCAGGTGTAGCCATCCACTATTCTTTTCAGGACTCTGAATAGACAGAAACCTTGCACAGGCTTCACAGTATTTCTTTGTAGAATTTGAATGCGCAACAGAACTGCTAGCAGTTTAACTAAATTTGGAGGAAAAAATCCCTAAACTAAACTTACAGGACACATGAGAATGTATGCTTGCCTATGACAAAATATATCTTATTCTGATTTAAAATTAAATTTTGCTAAGTCAACTTCATGAGTTTCTTTCTCAGCAGGAGATTTTGTTTCTCTAGCTCTTCCTGTGGTAAATCACTTTTTCTTTTTTTAATAACCACTGTTTATTAACTTCCTTCTTATCAGAGATTGTAACAGGATGCTCAAATTATTTTATTCTTCCAAAGACACTTCACTCTACCTCGCTATTTCCACAGTTATACTACTCGATGTATTTAACATCTATGTGTAGCTTGTTAATGTGCAGTATCACTGCACTGGTGGTTCTTCACAAATAAAAAAATAAGAGCACAGCAGGACTTGTGCATTTTCTTTATTTCTTAAAATAATTTTCTTAAATTCATGGAATAAAATAGAACATAAACATTTAAGGATTTTGAAAACAGTTTATTTATTGTTAAGTGATCTTTCCTGTCATTTTCCTAGCCTAACTTCACTGGAAAAAAACCCAGCTCCTTCTCTCTTTCTGTCTTCCTCTCTTTCTCCCTCTTTCTTTTCCACTTCCTTGTTCTCATCCTCATCCTCATCTTCTTCCTTGTTCTTGTCCTCATCCTCTTTGACGTCTGCTTTACCTTATTTTCTTTCTCAACATGGGTTAGACTTAATTTATGTCTAAGACCCATGAAGGTCCCACTCTCCCAGATGTGTAAGAAAGCCTAAAAGCCAGCCAAAAACTGACTCAACCTGATCCAAATTATGCAATAGGCTAAATGATGTAAAAGGAGCTAACTCCACAAGGTTTCTGTGTACTGACTCTCTCAAAGCTACAGCCCATGCTTTGAGATGACACTGATTCCCAAATTTTACATGTCAATACTAAAAGGGAAACTGCACTTGCAGCTGGACTATTATGCTCAAAACTGGAAGAGAATTATGATAGGATAAATTTAGCTTTTCTTTAGTTAACAAGTGCAAATAAATTTTTTGAGAGTTTGAAGTTTAAATTAATCGGGACGTTAAGAAAGAGCTTGCAGAAGAAGGATTTTAGAAAAATTATGAGGAAAACTATCTGAGCTGCTTGCTGCTTGTTGTGGGTGCAGCTGTGCTGTAAGTAGTTTCTTCATAGAAAGAAGGATTTTTTTTTTTAATGTCTGCATGTTATTATCTGAAATGCAATAGTTGAAGCATAGGAGAGGGCAAATGTGAGGTGAGAAATTCCTACAATTCATTAGTGTATCTAAGCAACCAAGCGGAAGACTGAATGTGCTGTCTCATGGCCTTCTGAAACTTTACAGTACCTGCCACTCACCAGTGTGGCCCACTCTGACAACAGATGTAAAAATGGAAAATTTGATAAATCTTAGTTCAGGACAAGAAATATGATTAAGCTGTGCTTTAGCAAAATAGACCCGTCAGATAAAGTATTCAAAAGAGCTACAGGTTGAGAAGAATAAAATTTCCATCTGTACTTCATTCATCATGATGTGCCTCTCACTGCTTTCTTCTCTTCCTCAGCCCTGCTTTCCCCTCCTCCTTCCCCTTTCAACTCCCAATTCTTTCACTGCTTCCCATTCAGGCCTTGCCCTCTGCATTCAGTTTGTGCTTCTCATTCCCCTTTGCCCGCTCCCCACCCTGCCTGGTCCTTTTTGGGTTCAGTTCTTCTTGCTTCAGGCTTTTATTTCTCTGAGGGATTTGAATAATCACTCCTTGTTTTTTGATCTCATTGTCATCTCAATAGGTCTTGCTGCCTTCCACCCTCTCCTCAAAAGGTAGGTTTCAAAAGAACGTATTCAGTCCAGAAAGGACGAAGGGGACCTCTGAAACTCACTGACCCTTCCTAAATTGGATGCCCCATTGTGTATCAAAAAATTAGGAATTTTTCTATTTTATAAGAATGTTAACTTTGTTAGTGAATTTCTTTTTAATGAGCACATTAAATTCCTCCTTGGCCTTAAAAAGATGTAACTCTGTCTGCTACTCTATCACGAATAATTTCTGTCTCTGTTTGGCTGAGGGTCGGTTTTAACAAGGCTGATTTAGTCATATATTAAGTTTTATGTAAAACATCAGGTGAAGGAGTAGTCTTACTAGAGGCCAAAAAAATGCTTTTCTAGTGTATGAACTGGGAATCCAAAACAAGGCTGATGCATAATGTATACTCCTAAACATATTTTCAAAACACCCCTCAAGTCTAAAATCTGCAACTGAATGCTCCCAAATACAACTATGCACAGCTGAGTATCTGATCACACTGCTTGTACAGAGAAGTCTTTCACATCTGTGCTTGTTCCTTGCCATAGGTCATATCAAAGAACCAGACACAAACATCAGGTATTTAATAAAAAAAAAATTACAGTGGTATTTCAGTCATAACTACTGCAAATAAATTAGACAACAAATAAAAATTAAACAATTTTGCAGCTATTATCAAAGGCTGTCTCTTTCTTTTCACCATATATAAAAAAATGCAACAAAGGAAAATTTTCAGTGACATGTAGCGAAAACCAGAAAACAAGAAGACCTTGAGTCAAACTTCTCTAAAGGTCAGGAATACAGGCATAGGACATTCAGTCAGACTTTTTGCTCCTTAAGTATTCTTGCAATGGCAAACCACTGCAAGTTTGCTACAGAACATGTAGCTAGGCGAGGAAATGTTGAAACATTCCTATTTTTCCTGCAGCACCCAGTCACCAGGGTACTAAATAGTCATTCCAAAATAAAATGAATGCAGAACCATATGGTTAGTTCTGACTACCATCTTGCAGAAAAAAATCGCTCATGCTTCTGTACTACAGATGGTTCTGATGGACAGCACATTTTTACTGCTGAGGAGAATGTGAAGACAATTCTGAAAATTTATTTATGTAACACTGTGCTTCTATTAGACATAGGGATAGGTAACCAGAGAGTACCTTTAAAGAGTTGCCATTTCTATCTTATATTCTGCTCCACATGTATTACTTGATCATGCAAGCATCTTAGCATATGAATAATCTTTTGACTTAAACTTAAGACTTCAGTTTCTTCTTTTACTTTCATCTCAGTTCCCAGAATTCTCATTTCTACCTGCAACACTGAATCTATTGTTACTTGACCTTTTTAAGCTTCAGAAAGTATGGTTATTTTGTCTTCAAAACTTAGTAAGCATGACTGCCTGGTCTTTTGAAGGAACAGTGGTCTTTAGGAGTTGCATAGTAGACACATCTGACTCATCGGCTTCGCTCTGTGGGATGTTGACAAAAAAACCCACAAACAACTGAAAACCACAAACAAACAAACAAAACCAACAAAAAAGCCACCCCCACCAAAAAATACCAGCAAAACTTAGTTCAAGATCTCTTCTTTTACATTGGTAATTTCCATTATCTCAACCATTTTCTGGTTAATGGATGATGTAAACCAATGATTAATTTTAACTTTTAGGTTTTCATTTATAGTTTTCTTAACTATAGGGCAGTAACATCCAAAATGTTCAATCTACAGATATCCAAATATTGCCAAACAAAATTTTACATGCATATTTAGATTAAAATATCCCAGAATGATCTCTTCACAAAACATAGGAACATTCATTTTAACAGCATAAAAAAATCATTCTCATGTCATCTGACTGTGAGCATAATATTATGAATCTCAGTCTGCTCCCCACGAACTCTGAGGAAGAGAAATCTAGCTCATTCTTCCTCCTTCTTCTCTTTGCCCTTTGCAAGAATTTAAATAACATTTTCATATCTACTTTTACCACTTACATTCTGTTTCACAAATAAGCAGTTTTGTGTAAATGCACATAGCACACATTCACAGGCATTCCTGTTCCACATTCATTTTAGACTAGTTTGCATAATTTTCTCTTTAGGGATTCTTACACAGTGACAGGGGGATGGAAGTCTGTTTTTTTACTCCTCAGCCATGAATTCCATCTGTTGTCATGGCACTGAACCCAGTGCTGAATAGCAGCCAGCATTGCTTTTGATGTTCTGTAGGATTAGTAGAGATGTCTGATGTTATTGTGCAACATTATTCGTAGGAATAGCTCTACCTGAGCTTTATGTAAATGTTAAGTTGCTAAATTAATAAATAAATATGGTATGCCACCAAAGTTCACATCCTGGGGGCATTCCCTTGGACCTTTACTACTTCTATAACGACTCACACAAAAGTTTTTGTAATTTCTACAACATTTACGTCTCAATTTCTATCTCATTTCTATTAACACAAATCCAACATATGCAACATTTTATTAGAGGCAGTTGAGAAATAATATGGCCAATGAAATATAAATGATGATCTATAGTTGGTGAACTGCTGAAGCAAGTTTTATTTTTTTAGTCTTCTAATCAAAATATTTCCTGATTTGGCTCTACTTTTGACTCTGGCATGTTCTACTAAGGAAGATCCCATTGATCCTAACTCTGGGAGGAGTCAAATATACAATAATTAGAGATATTCTTCAATTCTCAGGACATTCACCTTGTCTTGTTTCAGACTCTCAAATCTCTTGACGCATATTAATCAAGCTTTCACAAAAGCCCATAGACTAAAAGAACCCTTTTTTGTTGTTTTTTATCAGTGCTGCATAGGAGTTTTTCCTGCCATTTTTTTTTCATCAAAGGTTGTCAGTCTCGTAATACCTTATCTTGTTATGGATACACTTCAGAAAGATTTCCAAGTTTCAAAATTGATTTTCTGGTTGAAACAGAGAACATTTCACCTCAGCATGAGTTCAGGAAAAGGACATGTAAACAATTTTCTGTGACTGATAATTATGAAGGGTAGCACATGAACAGAGCTCTACTGCTTCCTTTTTCTGTCCCTAAGAAACCAAGTTTGCTTCTGCTTCTCAGGAAGTAGCTAGGTTATACTAGACCAGGGCAGTGGCTGACCTAGTAGTGAGGGGAAGAAGAGACAGCAGTTGCCATCTCCTGTCCTCAATCATCCTTCCCTGCAGGAGTAGCAAGCCAATTTACTGTGCTGTTTCCTGAGGAGAAGCAGTCTAGCACTTCATCCTTGAAAAAGAAACCTTCATTTTTGCCTCTGAGGTCCTGCCTCAGCTGTGGGCCAGGAGAGTACCCTCGTGGGTGGGTCTTTTTTAACAGAAGTGTGAGACATGGGACTAAAATGCAGAGCGAATTCTGAACTTGGCATACCATAATGAAGAGCTTTGCTACTGACTGTCCTCTACTGCTTCCACAAAATGTTTTAGAGAGTGCTAGCCTGCACTCTTGGCATCCTGAGAAGACAAATAGGAACCAGATATTTATTTTCTTCTCTAACTTCTGAAATATTACTGATTTGCAGCCCCTTAGATTTATGCTATTTCTATACAGAAATAACCCTCTTCTTTCCAGGGTTATTATTTTCAGATCAACTGTTTGCACAGCCTACAAGGTTCTTCAGAGTGGCATTGCTGTTTACTCTGGCTTTTCCACATGTGACCCTCTTTAAATAAAACTGTGCAGACAGCTCAGACGGTGTTTATGTGGAGAAAATCCACTGATTTCAGTGGCAGTATCCTGAAGTTACTTCAGTGCAAATTGATGTTAATGAAGTAATTAATTGCCTTTTTATTTTAAATAAAAATATAGAATACAGATACGTTGCCTTGCAGTTCAACAGTATTTTTCTGATGTTCCCAGGGGAGAGGATGGTTGGACCTCTTGGGATACAGGACGGAAGACAGAATGTCAGTATGCTCTGTTGGGCAGGGGGGATTTCAGCTGTGGATGTCCTGCCCTGATTGGTGAGACAGTCAGGCTAAACTTTGATAAATTTAGTGAAGTTAGGGAGCTTTAAAACTGCAGTAAGACCTGTTACAGAGTTAATAGAGGTAATTTCTTGTTTAATTCGAGAAAAAAATCAACATGATTTAGTGTTCTTTGGGTGAACTGGCAAAAATGTGGAAATTGTTTTAGAAGAAGAAAGTCATCAAGGCCCACAGTACTATTTTTCTACAAAGGCTTTTCACCCAAATTTTCAACTCAGCCTATTAAATGCATTTTTCTTTTGTAGGTGATGTATCAATGTCTGTATATATACAGCACCACACATGGATGATTGGGGGAGGGCTGGGCAGTAAATTGGTTTGGAAGTAGCACAGTTTAGCCACTGGTGAGAGAGAGTCAAGACAGCCACTTTACCAATCCTTAAATCTCTTTTCTGTGTGTTACCTCAGTCCCCAACAGCTACAACCTGCAGCAGATTTGTAACATGGGAATGACATTAGCTCTGAAACTCTTCTGAGCATCTCTTGCTTCAGCCTCTGGCAGAGCAATCCAATATGCTCAAATATTTGCTGTATGGGCTCTGTGTTCCCAGGGCATGACCATACATCCTTCAGCAGGACTGAGAGATTACCATGGCTGGAGATATGGGTGTTAAGGTACCCTTGCTTTTCAGTGAAGGGAGGGCACAAGAACAGACCATCACTGAAGCGAATACAGATATCTGGAAATAGAATACTGTATCTGGAGATCCTCTGCTCTGCAGTGGGAGTACCTTCTGCTGCTCCATAGAATGAAGAGTGGTAGAACATTGACAGTGACAGCATTACAGTGACCCCAGTCCAAGTTCAACCATGGCTGTTTTTCTTTCCGTGGTTTATATGTGCCACAAAGGAAGAGGAGAAACAGAAAGGCAAAGAATCTATAGTTCATTTTCAGGTTAGACTGAATGTCATTGAGGTGAAAAATCTCTCCCTGATATCATGAATACCATTCAGTCCCTGCATTAAATATTCAGTGCAGAGCATAAAATACAGACACATTTCATTTGTAACCTGTAAAATTAAAGATTGCCTTTTCACACATCCGTTGCACAGGTGCAGCACTGCTAGCTGAACATGAGCCCACGAGCTGCGTGGTAAGGAGGGATGCCTATATATTAGCAGCAGGCTGTATCAATTGCTTTCATTTTTCACTGTCTTAGTTCTGTGGGTTAGACCGAGCTGCCCTTCAGCAAGCAGAATCAGGCTTTGTTCCCTGTTGCCCAGAGGAAAGAGTCTCCTCTAGTGAACAAGTGTCGTGATATCTACCTGTGTGATTTTTACTCAGTTTCGTTTTTTCAGTTGTTATTATCACAGGCACCCACAGATAAGATATCATCGAAGGAGAAACATTAGTTCCAGGGCCAGAATGATCCTGTCTTCTCTCAAGAACCCTCCTTGGCCACTAAAATCTTTATCTTCCTTTTTAAGGAGATCTAAGAGTTAGTCTCTAAAAAAAAAGAAAACAAACACAAAAAAGATGTTGAAGCACTCTTTTTAGTGTTTTAGTAGACCACATTGTATTATTTGGCTTTGCACTGCACTGACAGTGTCTTCAAAGATAGGAACCTTGTTGATAAAAAAGCAAAATTGTCTAATATGTGTCAGTCATGATGATGGATGCTGTAAATATCTTGATATTATGGTGCACAGTACTGTCAGATGGAGCTTGAAGATCAGCATAAAATTATATTTATAATGAAGTTGGGAGCAAATGGCAATTAACATGTTCTGTTAACAGGTTTTCAAAAAGTGGCAGGAAGCCTACTGAGCTCACTTCCACGATATATCACCAGAAAAAGTTTTAGAGATAACCTGTTTTCAAAAGACAGAGAGACAGCAAGACAGAGATCTATCAAAGTAAAAGCATTTAGGGCAAAATTATGAAGTTGTTCAGCACTTACGTGTCAAATCCCTTTGACTTGAACTTCTCTTTTGCATGAGAAAGAGTTGCACAATTTGGCCTTTGTGAGACAGTAGGCTTAAAAAACCCACATTTGTTGACTTTCAGCTGAAGACTCTCACTAATACTAATTCTATGAAGAATACCTAGCTAAAAGAAAATCAAATGAAGTACCTGCATGCATTTTTTCTCTATGTATTTGTACACAGGGGTGAACTCCTGTTCAATTCAGAGAATATAAATTCTAGTCTAATATTTCAGAAGAATAATTGCTGTCTGCTGTATTTTATTACTCAAAAGCTGAGCCAATCTTTCTAAACCTCATCACAATCTGGAATCAGTTTCTGAAACATGTACAGATTTCACAGGTGTTCCAAAATATTTCCTTTCATGCATAGAGAAACAACACAAGTATTACCAAAAACTGAGTATTCTTGAACACAAACTGCCTTTAGTAAGTTTGCATAGGAGAAAAATCTGTTCCTTAACATAAAAATAGACTACAGAGGGCTTTCCTTTACTCACTAAGAATTAGTTAATTCCTGAATTTATGAGGCTTTTAGAAATATGTGAGGCAGATATGTTTTTTAAAAGCTGCTCAGGCAGTGAAAGGGAACATGCTTATTCAAGAGCTCTTTTCTGTATATCCTTGAGGCTGTTAAGTATGCCAGGCAAAGTACACACCAGAGGCTGAATGTTTACTGGGGTAGTCAAACATTTCAAAGTAAACTTTCAGGGACCTCATCTCTTTCAGTAATCCTGTGTTTTAATACATGAATGCAATCCAAGACTATTTTGTCTTTTGGAAGGTCAGCATACAGTTCCAGTTGATTTTACATAGAATCCAACTGAGACACAATAATACAGGCATGGCTCTAGATATTAAAAAACAAACTAAAAACTAAAGCAATTGAAATAAAAAAACAACCGAACAAAAACACACAAACAACAAAACAAACAAAAACCAAAACTAAAACAACAAGAAAAACCAAGCCAAAACAAAAAAGCCCCACCCTTAGTAGAATTGTTTGTCTATGGTGTGTAAGAGATACTGGAGAAAAGAATCATGCAAATTTCAGCGTGGGGATGGGCTAGGTTATGTTTGATGTTACATGTTTTAGTCATTCCACCAGTGTTTTTCCAAATCTTTCTCTCTTGCTGTTAAAGAAGAACAGCACGTCTCACTATGTCATATAAGCCCCAGAAAGGTGAGGAGGACAAAGCAGCTGTGAGATGAAAACTCTCAATTTTTCAGTGCTCTGAGCACAAAGAAACTGAATGCAAAATATTTCAAATTTGGTCCTTTATTTACAATGTATACCAAGAAACTGTGAAACTATTCTTTCAGGAAAAAGCCAAGATGTTTTGTAGCTACTGCACATTTGTTGTTGGGGACGATTAGATATAATCCAGTCCCTCAAGATTTGAGTCATAAAAAATCAATAATTTTATGATAAACATGCTTGCCAGTATCACAAATCAGTGGTAAGATTTACTTTCATCTTAATAAAAAATATTGGAGGTGTGACCCTGTTTTCTGATATGGGTTCTGATATCTGCAGAATGTTAATTGTGCATTTTCAATTCTTTTGAGCAGCTGACAGAGCAAACCACAGGTTTTATTCCAGTCTTTGGTTTAACTGGAATCTTTCAGCATGCACTCTAAAAGTGTGGGAAAGGGACCTGTTTTTCAGAGTTCTACTTATTCTAGCTGTGGAATTTGTCAAGTTGTTACATACAACAAGTCCTTTAAGGCTACTTCCAACTTCAGCAAAGTTAACAGATAAGGGAGGCCTTTGCAAGACTGACTGCCCAGCTCAGCACTGCTCAGGGTGAACAGAAGTGCAAAGGCAACCACTCTGGTTACGTTGATCATAGGGGAAGAAATGTGTGATTCTATCCTAATATTTTAAATTTTTTTCCATATTCTTGACTGTTGCTGGAGTCTGAAAGCTACTTTGAGATTAAAAAGTTTGAAAAAAAAATAGTATGGGAGCTTGCTGTACTACACACACACGTACACACACAATTCTCCACACTTCTCCCTCCCCTTTAAAAGTAACTATCTTACACATCAAAGGTTGAAGGGTATTTTTGGTATATTCATAAATCACTCAGGAGATGAACAAGCTTATTTGTTCCAAATGATGAAAGTTCAAAGTATTTCATTTATCCTAACAGTTCATTAATGTAGCCACTCATGTATGCTAATCCCACTTATTAAGCCTCCCTGTCTCCTATTAATAATAATTTAGCTAAATATGAGATGTTTCAACAAGTGTTCCTACTTTCATATATATTTATACTAAATATAGGTATAGTATCTTGATAATAATCTTCCTTTTCACAAAGTCCTTAATCTAAATAGAGTTTGAAGTTGCCACAAACTATACTAAGTGTTGCATAGACTACGTTTGCCTGAAAGACTGGTACTGAGCTGCCTGTAGAGTACTTATCTCCAAAAATCCCCGTGTGAGCAGAGTAGCATTGGCATCTTTCCTGAGCAGATAAAAACCTGTAGAGAAGAAAAACACTGGAGCAGAACCCACAAAACCACTTACACAACTTAATGGGTCCCAGGAGCTTCAGGCAAACTCTAGCAGTGAAAAAAGGCAGCGAACTTTGCAAAAGAATTGGGCAGAGGACCTGAATGTCCTATTGCCTATGTGAGAGCTTCAACTAGCATACAAAAAGTGGCCATTTCCTTCTTCAGCTGTTTTCAGAAGGGAGCTAATTGCCTGCACTTTGAGATGATTTAAACCAAGACAGTTAAACCTTGGCAGCCATGGTTGCCAGATCTGTTTTTAGAACCTGCTACAGCTTTGTTCACCTCTGCTGTAAGTAGTAAATTGAGGTTCTTAGATTCTCAAATAGCACCAAATGCCTATGTTTAGGAACTTGAATTGGGCCCTTAAAAGTCTCTGTGTATGTGAGGTTTCTAAGTTCTCGCAGTAGTCAGTAAATATCCCAACGGAGACATGCAATGACATTTAGAGAGTTATTCAACAGGCCCTGCAAAGGAGACATTGATATTTGATCAGAAACCAATGGTCAGTTCTCCCTGAGCAATGATGGGAGCATGGTCATATTGGACGCCCTTACATTTACGTGTCTTCACTTGCAAACTACAGCCTCCCCATTGAGACAATCTAAAACAGAATTAGGAATTTGGCTTGGCCTTTTCAAGGACAACCACAAAACAAAACAAGGCATCCTACTGATTCTGGTAGGATGAAATCACATAACCTGACACTAAAAATTGACTGTACAGTGAAGTATCTCAACAGAAGTGACAATCCAGGCGGTCACACAATGCTGCTGATTCATATTATGAACTGGGAATGTTTCAGTCAGGTTGATTAAAGTAAGAAAACCTTCCTGACTCAAAACCTGCTCACACATGCAAACCCTTTTATGCTCCTCATTGACATTTTCCCAAGCATGTTCCCCCATCCTCCTTGATCCTTCCCTTTTTCCCCTCTGGTCTTCCTCTAGATAATCAATCAACCCTTAGTTATTTTTTTTTCCCAATTTTACCAGTTCTACTATATCTGTATTCAAATTTAGTATTCTCAGTAGAGTTACCTAGGTAATCTAGACCTTACATAGTTTTAATGATACTGTTACCTAGGCACTGCTGGCACTAAGAGTTTCTCTCCCCGGAAGATGCCACTATTGCACTCCAATTATTGTGAAGTTGGCCAACTCTCATGTAGCTCACCGTTAACCAAACGTGAAACACAAACAACGTTCACAATACTATTTCTAACTTCTGACAGCTTCTCACTCTGTTATTCATTATGTCCCACGAGATAATGTCTCATGTCATGTTCAATTAGCTGAACTGCGAGCCATGGCTCCGTCATCTCCCTGCATACTTTACACTTGGCTGCTTAGCTTTTGCTTAATTGGTCCTTAATCCTTACTTTAACCATAAAATTTACTTAGGGATTTATTTTTCTCCTGAAATTTGGTTCCATGGAATTGTTTACATTTTTTCCAATTTTAAGCACATGTCATTTTAAGAGCATAACTAATGGCACACTCATTAATTGCAGGCAGAATATTTTGATGGTCTGAGTAAACCACTGTTATCTTTTTATCTTTTTTATTTAAAAATGCCATAGTTTCTGTCATCAAACAGGACCATGCCTATCATTAATAAGATCTCTGAAGGTCTCAGCTGTCTGTGCAGAAGGAAATTATAACAATGTAATCCAAAAGTATCATTCAGCTCAGGAAAAGCAACTGTTTTTTCTCCAGTAGTTAGTAGGTTCCTATGGGGAAAGAGGACTGATATACAACACTTTCCCCAAGTAACCTGCAACCACTAACTAATTCTGAGTTCAGGAGATTTACTAAGGCTGATGGTACATGTCCATTTAGTAAAATTTAGTGAACCTTTCTTCCAATCCCCTTCCAATCCAGACTCTTCTTTTTCCTCAAATTCTTCAAATATATTCCTCCTTGTTCCCTAAATACAGAAGCCATTCCACCTCATCTTTGATCACCCTTGTTGTTGTTCTGCAAAGAAGAAACTTTGGGGATTTGAATGTGTATAGTGAGGGAGAAAAACCCCAAACAACAGCACCTAAGAAATAATTTTGTATTCAGTCACAGTTAGAAGCGCCAAGAGAGAAGATTATAGAGTGGCGTAACTGATGTACTCTCTTTTGTTCTTTATTCACTTTCTAATAAGTATTAAGACTGTTTTTGCCAAGTTTGATATCTACCAAGTACTGAGCAAGTATTTGCATACAACTGTCTATCATAACCCCAAATAACAAATACTGAGTAGTAACAGATCTCATAATTTTCCTTTAGAATATAAGATTTTTTTTAAATGAATCGGACTTTTCTCTGTATATGTTAAATTTTATATATTTCAGTTGTCACAGCTGATTGACAGCTCTGAAGATTTAATAGCAAAGATGTCTATGTTTTCTAATTAAATTTTGTTCAAATTTCAGAAGTTACTCTTTCTAACAACAGATGTTCTGAGATCTTAAAAGCCATTATAATGGAATGACTGCTTTAAATGCTTTTAGATGTTAAGAAGGAATACTTTTTATTTAGTTACTCCTTTCCCTACTTGAGAAACTTGTGTATTTTGTTTCTATATACTAGAATTCAATGTCTGCCTCTGTTTATTTTTCCTATATATGAACCAGCAACATGTGGTACTGTTAAAAGGAGGATGAATTTTGAATAGTTTATTTTTGAATACTTTGAATGCTGATAAATACCTGCTATTTTGATATGGGCTATGCCATATCAGAATACCCTTGTTGTTGTTTTGTTGCTATATACTTTTATACCCAGGTGAATAATAGATTTCAAAAATGTTTACATACTAAAAAACTATGAGAATAATAGCAGTCAAATGCAAGGTTAGTTCTATAATCTCAGTAGCTTCTTTGTCCAGCTAAAATTAAAACATACCCTGTAAAAGTGCTACAATTTGTAATAAGCAAAAAAGTACAGGAAAAATTATAAACATGCATTTAACAAAAACAAACAAACACCCCCCCCAAACAAATAAACAAAAACTACCTAAACAAAAAAAAATCTGTCCTTCATTTTCCAGCAATGAAGTGTTCCTACTATTTCACATACATTACTTGCAAACTCTTCTGTGCAGCACCACCAACAATGTTTACCCAAGCATGATGATAATGATAAATTGTTCCGGGGATTTCACATCTATTGTACTTGTAGGTCAGCACTTGCTGTCAGAAGATCACCAGAGTCACAAATGAAAGAGAAAAGAATTGATAAATGTGAAATCAGCATAAGAAATAATTTTTATTAGACCTGAGAATGCGCCAAGACAACTTGCTTTGGGTTGGAATTGACATACTAAATCTCAGTTTAATTATTTACTATTATATGAGCTATTGTTAAAGCCTGCTGCATATGTAGGAATCTGTTTACTCTGCACGTTTGAGTGTATGTGTGCCTTTAACACATAGCTTAAGCATGCACTGGAGTTTTCCATTTTGGCATGATGTTTTTGTAAGTATACCTTTTGGTTTTATTTATCTGAATTTCCCATCAGGATATACACTGCTTTTCAAAGCTAAACCCAAAGATGGTAGCTTTAAAAGGAGGTAGCAGAAAAAGAGCCTTTTAAATGTCAACAGCACTGAAAGCGGTGCCTTATTCTGCAGTTACAGACTGAAAGTACTTTCTTCACTGGGACAGAAAATGTTTCTTTGCACTCCGTAATGAGAGCTTTATTGGTGGTAAGAGCAGGAGGGGAAGGGGACGTGAAACTGTAGACACAGCTCACTGTGTGGGTGATGGGAAAGACTGGGTTTCTTACATGTCTCAAAGTGGAGGGCCAAATTCGGGGCCTGAGTAGGCTGTAGAGGAGCCTGGAGAGGCTTTGTACCATGCTATCACTGCTCCTGGCATTTAGGCAGACCCACTTCTACCTGGCTCTCCACAGAAAGATGAGCAAAAGTTAAACCCCCCAAGAGGTCACACTACCCTGTGTTTGGAGACTAGAAGGGAATTGAATGTTAAATAATTCACTCCTGCCCACTCTTCATTTATAATTTCAGGAGTTAGCCTTATCTGTCCCTGTGGGAAACTATTGTGTTGATAACAGGTATCCATGCAGTGGGATAATATGCTAGTCTGGTCGTAGTTGTGCTTTCCTAGTTTTACATTTATTATCCCAATCAGAAATTAATAGGAATGCTTAACAGGAGTATGAAATATTATTTTCATTTTCTCTGTTGCTGCATAGCCAGATGGAAAACAACCAAAAACCAGTAGAGGCATATCTGTTTATCTAGAACACAGGAGGGGATTTGCAACTGGAGTAAGAGCATTTTACAACATGGCCATGGCTCTCTAAAAGCTGAAAACCTAGGCAGAAACTCAGTCAGTGGTGCATCTTTCTTTACAGAAAGGTTTCATGCAGAAAAAATAGCAGCAACCTTCGTGAAGTATGTTGGAAACACTTGTTCACAACAGGCGTTCAATAGTAGTAGTGGGTATCGAGTAGTAGTGTTGAGTGCTACATAGCAGAGGTAAATTGTGATCATGAGGATGAATGAAATGAGCATGAAGGAAATGCAGACAAATTTGACTCAGTGCTCATGTACATACATATATATGTATATATATAAAACAAATCTTGTTCAAAGTTTGCAGTTCAGTCCATCATTGCTTTTTTCTAATACTCTGTAACCACTGTATTGGTACATTCTTCGGGAGACTTAGCAAGGGGCAGCTGTTTTGACACTGAACAGTTAGGTGCAGATTGGTTTTGCCAGAAGAGACAGAGCTTGTAAAGAGATCGGAGTTTTATTTCACAATCAGCTGACGAAGCTGGCAGAAACAGATATCTAAGATTTCTAGCCCACAAACCTTTCATTTAGATCATTTGCTTTGTCATAAGACATGGTGTTGAAGCCTTCTCCATGGCTAGGCCAGACAGATAGCTGTCTGAAAACACAGGTTTAAACCCCGCTTTCTTTAGTGCATCTAACAGTTCAGCTTTTTAACTGCTCCTTACTGAGAAGTAAAATAGACTTTGTCTCTCGCCCAGCCCTTCCCAGAGTCTGATGGCACCTGGCTGCTATTGAACTGTGAAGTTTGGATCTTTTTCTGAGAAGAAAATATACACATCTACCATCTTTGGGTTTAGCTTTGAAAAGCAGTTCAGTTACATATGTTTAGCAAAGGGACAAATAAGAGGTTCAAAGTCTCCCTTTTTCTTGTCTTTCTGAGTTCTTTGAGGCAACTGAATTCAGAAAGTAATGCTTCAGACCAATTTTAAAAAGTGAAAATAACACTAGATGGAGTGTAAAAAATAGAACTCACTTAAAATATGGAAGAATAGGAAGGAAGGAAGGAAGGAAGATAGAAGCTGCATGTAAACTCAAAGAAGGATTTGACAAATATCAAAGACAGTATTGAAAATGAAAACATTTCCCACAAGAGAGGAAGATAAATGCAACAAGAATTGACACTATTGCAAAAAAACCCCATAAGCATTGAAAGTAAGCTAGGAAAAAGAAAAAAAAGCTGAAGGAGATGTGGAATGACTCACCACGGAAATTAACAAGATTGTCACAATACAAAGGAAAATACAGTTTCAACACTGAGAAAAAGTTCATTTAGACTGAGGAAAAAATTAAACAATTGATAAAAAGAGCAGATTAGGAGAAAGTATTTAACATCAGGTGAGAAAAGAAAGTTGAACTAAAGAAATTTAAAAAAAAAAAGTGAAAGGCTTATCAAGAGGGGAAAACGTTAACACAGTAACTAAACAGGGACCAGTTTCTCATCAAGATTTGCTAATATTCCATAAAAGTACAAGTATATAATTACAATATTGTGTAATGAAAGAGCAGCTTTATGTAAGTCCACTAAAAATTTACTGTACGGTATAGTAAAGAAAATAAGTCATATTTTCATTGCTAAGTCATCAATAAGAATAGTTTTAAAGAAACAGAAATCTGCAATGCTAACTACAAGTCCTTTTCATGTCTGCTTGCTACTTAGTCATGTTGTGGGTTATTTATACTTCATACAGGAGAGAGAGGAAACAGTAAAACAAATCATGTATTTAGAGCTAGTGAATTATTTTTTTGACAGATCTATTTCAAAATTAATTTCTGTGAGTTTGGCTTGTCACAGTACAAGCTAGAACATCTTTTCCTGACAACTGAAAGCAAAGAGGAACAGTGTCACCCTACCACAGTAGGGTATTTTCTAGGCTAGTATTTTCTAGGCTGTAGAGAGCTTTCTCACCAACCATTCTTCAGTTCAAGAACCAGAAGGGATTTGTAGTACTTGGCCTCTGTCCTGTGTCTTTTCTAAATCACTGACATCTGTTCAAAGCAGGTGTAAAGTATTATCATATAAGGATATTATAAATTAATTTTTATTCTGACCAGGTATGCACACACTAAAAGGCCAGAGACAAATCTTCTAATCCATCCTTATTATCTCTGCATTACAGACCATAAAACTGCAGATGAGTTGCTTAGTGCAGACATTTGTGGTCACATTTTAAGGAGAATAAATTCATGATGTAAAGGTTTGAAATTATGGAGAGTCTAACATATTCACTGGTGATCTGTTCTAAATGTTTATCATTCACCTTGTAAAATATTATTGTGTATTACCTACTGGAAGTGAAAGTTAACTCTCAGCATAATGACCATGTCAGGTCCAGATTCTCTCTGTGTAGTAATTTACTGTGGAAAACTAGGAAATACTTGTGCCATCTGTGAATGCTGTGCTTGTCCTTTAGTGTGGGTGTGTTCACAATGGGTAACTTGTTCATGGCACAAGTAAAAGGGAATTCTTAAAGAAACACTGTAAGGAAGTGAACACACTGAATTAAAGTTTTTCCAGCACCTGAAAAATTAATTTTCAGGTAATCATGTTAGCAGCTGTTAAGAGGCAATCCTTTAGCCTTGTCAGAGAGTCTCTTTGGCCACAGCTGAGCACCTGATGATTAAAAAAGCACCAAACTGCTCAAAAGTTGGTCCCAACAAGGATGGAGGAGGAATATGGAAGTTGCTGCAAATTCACGTGTACTCAGAAGCAACACAACTGAGTTATGTCTACCTACCAGCTTGAGAGAAAGCCAAGCACACATTACTGCAGTCCTTCAAGCACTGGCTTTATACTGTATATTATAATAATACCTACACATTTTGCTATGCAATATTGTATTATTCTTATTCCTAAACCAATTGCAAAATGAGATTGGAGCTGGAGTTTGTCTCAAATATATTATCTATTTGTATTAGTATCTTGTCTTGCATATGTGTCTCAGTGTGTTTGTGCATGTTTGCATGCGTATGGGTTTAGAAAGCATTACAGTTGTTTCCTGGCACTTAGGCTCTTTCAATAACATGAAAATCAGCTGAATAAAATATTTAACGTTTTCCCTAGGACAATCCTAAAATAGTTTTTTATTGGTAGAGCTCAGCACATGGAACTTGTTTCTTCCTGTGATACCAAAAGTCCGTTTAACAAGAACTGTCACTCAAAGTTAATCCTTCTCCTAATGAACCAATTTCTATTGTATTTAAATTCTGCAGTACTCTGAAAGATGCTGGCCTTGCATAAGAAGACACAACAGCAGTCTGCTTTCCAAATACAATCGACTGCTTGAGCACCTCGGCACTTCCTCCTCTAACTTTTGTTCACTCAGGAATTTCCAATTTGCTTCGTGTCAAGATACCTCATAATGTACCAAACAGCCAGGTAGAGCAGGTGGACTTTGAAATGTAAAATTGACACAGGATGGGGTTTTTTGTTTAAATTGAAGGACAAGCTGATAGATGCAGCTCCTGTGTCTGAGGACTGAGAGGCTCGGTAGAGCAGGGTACCTATACAGCACCAAGCGTTTTTACACTTAAGTTGCCCACCATTAAAAGTCGCATCACATCCTTGCAGAGTAGACCGTTTCCCTCGGATGCGAACAGTATCACAAACACAGAGACCATTCACACGGCTCCTGGGCTGCACTTCGGCGGGCCTGTGATGAAGCTGAGGACCACGTGTGCCATCTTACGCTCCCAATTCCTCTCGCGTTTGCCAGGGATGTTTGCATCTCAAGAGGGATCGGCTCGGCGCGGGAAGGCCGTGGGAAAGCAGGTGCAGCCCAGGAGGCAGGGTGCCCGCTCCCGCTGGATTACGGTGCGCTCAGGGCTGGGGTCTCGGCCGGGGCTCCGCACAGGACCCAGTCGTGTCTCTCTGCATCCCCCTGGCCCAGTGTCCGCCCCGCCTCCCGCATTTCCCACCACGTGGGATCTGGTGTTTGTCTGCCTTCATTTTTCACTTCTAGTTTTGGTGGGGTTTGCATTCTTTTCTTTCTGGTCTTGTTTTGACTTCCCGCAGAAACGGTGCCAGTGCCTGCGTCCTGACCCACTTCTCCGGCAAATAATGA